>NC_073723.1:52987323-53293073 GCF_023634155.1 Falco peregrinus | reverse complement strand
CTACAGCTACTGCCAGAGCAGCCCAGATTTTCTCTCCATTCTGCAATGGCAAATCCCACCATCTGCTCAAGGCATGGAACAAAGGGAGAGCAGAAGAGCTTTCCCAGGTTTGCAGGTCACCCTGTGCACAGGAGAAAGTGTTTACATATGACGTGTGCATCTGGTGACATAGAGCATATTTATACCTGGGCAACAGAGCATGGTGTAGAGTGCTAGTGACAATCTGAACTACCACAGCCTACTGCAACTAATGACTTCGGCAAGTTCAGTTCAGCATCATGAGACAGGACATCATGCTTTCTCAACATCCTGAATCCCACAGCAACTCGACTCAAGGGCAGGAGCCCCAGTGAGAGGGAGAACAGGGTACATACCCACCTAACAGATCTAGGGGAGCCCTAATCAATGAATGTGTCACACCAAGATGAGCGATACATCCACGAGCGTTAAGCTTGCACTTCCCAAACTGGAGAGGTCCCTCCCCTGCCTGTATTCCTTACTCACATTTATAGGTAGCCATGGCGACTAGTCAGACAGGAGATTTATGTCAGGATTGATGACTACTATAATACAGATAAACAGAAAATGCCCGCCTTAGAACAGCACTTCCTTGATAGATAGGGAGATGGCCACACTTTCACTTAGGCTATAGTCCTTCCCTTCCCCTTCGTGCATTGAATGCTTCCCCACAGACCCCTTTCACTCAGCCTGAAGCCAACTGACTATAGTATTCAAAATATTAAATATTTTTTCTTCCCCCTCTTTGGACAGCAGAGCAGAGATGCGCTCTAGACAGCCCTGCTCACTGCAAATTAGATATTTCTTAACCGGTGAAAGCAGTTCTGCTTCTCTCTGTTTCCCTCTCCCCAGATGCACATCGTGCCTCCAGACAAACTTCTCCCCTCTCCTAGATGTGAGGGTTGGAGGTAAGTAAACCCCATCTGTCTCAAATCCAATAGCAACCACTGTGGCAGATTCTGCCCTGCTTTATTTCTCATAAACATATAGTAATAAGTCCTTCCATAAAACCCTCCACAACTACCGTTGTGCTGGAGTAAACTTTCTTTTGGCCCAGTATCAGCAAACAAAGCTTCAGCCCAAAGCGGAATTTGGCACAACAGCAACTTATCTGCATGACCTGGATGGCTGTAGAACTGATGTTTCATCCTACTGCCAATAGTGGCGGAAATGTGAACAGCCAACCTGGAGCACAATGGTTTTTTGCCTCTAATTCTCTCCCCACCCAATAAATGCTTCAGAGAGTTTTTGCAAAGCAGAAATCCTTGTACATGGTCTTGCACTTAAAAGCATATGCAAATTATAATTGAATACATTTCTCCAAAACAAAAATAATAGGCTGAGGGCTTGGAAAATAATGTTTTAGGTGAATGTCTGCTGGAGCCAGGAGAGCTATGTGGCAACAAATTCTTCGGAGAACACACAGCTTGATACTCTTGCTGAAGGGGATCAAGTGAAATTACAAGACAGGGAAAAGTAATGTGTCTTGAGAGGTTAAATGCAAAAGCCTGACTGCTCCTCTCAATTACCACAATCTCACTTTGTGAATTCACTAAGAAAGCTTATTTCCAAATTATACTGAGATGAGCAAGAGGATAAGTCAGCAAAATTACAAAATGAAAGCTAACCATTTTATATAATACATGCAACCCAACCAACTGATTACAACAAATTCTGTACACATTTGAAATACCATGAAAATAGTGTCTTTAATATACAGTTTATATACTTACAATACGCAGTTTAAATTTTTTCATATACATTACAGGGATATTTATTTGCACCTGGTTTAAATAATAATCCGCCTTCAGCCTTTTACACAAAAGCCCAAAACAGCACAGAATTCCACAAAAACCATGCTTCGTTTTATAACGGAAATGTACTAAGCCAAAGTTTTGGGGCTTTCTCTTTTTTTGTCCCAAGTGTTACTTTTTTGACCTACCCAAAGTGAATCTAAAGAGCTAAGAACTAACAGATAATTTAAATATAATTCCAAAGATTGTCCAAGTTAAGAGAATCACTCTGCAGATCTCTGCAGATTTTCACACTGAAAATTTGGTTATTACGCACAGAAACGGTAAAGTCTGAACAACTCCGAACTATTAGGATTTGAAGACATAACAACTGAAGAGTCATTTATTGCTAGATCTCACCAAGGGGCCTGCATTTCCCCACTGCCCTGCTGTCCCTAATATTGCAAATATAAAGGACGATCTCTTGCTTTGACTAGGATTTCATTTGTACCTTCTAGCTTGTACGTGGCAACACTGCAATTTCAGAGCATCAAAAAGAGAAGCCAGGAGAGCTGGGCTAAGCCCTGCTCCTTTCACAGAGGGCTGGTGTTTGGCTTTTCAGTAGTGCGGTGTCCCCCCTGCCTGGCCCGCAGGCAGGGCTTTGCTGACCTGCACTGCAGGCAGACACCCCGCCGGGCAGTGCACAAGTAGCTGGTGCCAGCACATTTAATTTAGTAGGGAGACAATCAAGAAGCTGATTCAAGAAGAAAACATAGGAGAAAACACTTCAAGTATTTACAGATTTGAAACATGGTGGGTTTTGAGACAGTATTGCTATTTATGCTGTTTCTCTTGAAGCTGTTGTGGAATAAAGTCCACTAAAGTGGCAAGTAAAGCTGTTGTATTGGAAAAAAACCCTCTGAACACACAGTTACTTCACACCCTTGCTTCTAGCTGGAAAGAATACTTCAAAATACATTTTCCTTCTAATTCTGCGTGGACCAAATGTTTTCCGTCTCTAATTTTCTAGCTGTAGGCAATTTTTACAATACAGCAAGAATAAGAATGCAAATATGCACTTTGAGTTGATTTCAATACAGCTTTGGTTAGCCAGCCAGGCAGCGATACAAAGAACCTGAATCCTAGGCACAAGGAGCATTTAAAGGAAACAAGCATTTCTCCTCAAGCTTCCTCCCCATCCCTCCCCCAGGCAATTCTGTGTCCCCCTCCAGAAAAGCCCCCATGCCAGAATCCAGCTTTCACCACTGAAGGCAGCATCAGACCCTGTGGTGCCATGCAACTGTTGCATAGAAAGGATGTGTTTCCTGGTGCAGGACAGACAGGCTCACACGGAATGACACGCCAGATTTTTTGCTACCAAAACCCCCCAGACAAACAAAAACTCCCGAGGATAACACACAGCTTCAGACACCGATAACTAAACAAGCACCACAGGCCTTACATTTATTTAATCTGAGGAAAGAAATACAAGAGTAGGACTGGCCTATTTTAGTAGACTGCCTCCAAAAGTAAGAGATTTTAGGTCCACTCTGGCATGATGCGTGTTGTCTGAACTCAATGGCTGCATTTCTATTAGTAGACAAAATGGGCCAGAGCCTGCTCTCAGGCCCCAAGGACAACCAACACAGCTTGCATCAACGTGGTTGAACTCCATTACCCTCCAAAACCAGGCTGGTTTCCCCCACTGCTAAGCTCCAAGCTGAGCTTGGGAGTTGTCTGGGATCACCCATTGCACAGGCTGGTTGGGTTGCACCAAACCAGGCAAGAGCCCACAGCAACAGCTCAGCAGCAAGGGACCCCCACCAGAGAGTGCCTATGCTCCGGCGCCGCCCAGTTTGCTGGTACGGCTTGCAAGTCCTGTGAAAAGCTGAGTGCTGTCTTCTATTCACATCAGCTGGTAAAAAGTTCATATCACAGGGATATTCCCTAGAGCGTTTGGACACTTCTTAATCACAGTGGGAACATTAAAGTAACCCTTCATCTCAAAGTACAGCAGGCAGTGCAGCATTCTGTGACCTTTTAGAGATTTTAAGCCTCCAGGTTTTACCCCCCATCCTCCTAAAGAGACTGTGGTTCTCTGCTCAGGCCTGAAGCTCTCCTCTACTCCTGTCCCATTTCAAAGGTTCCACCATGCCTTTATTCCCAGGGACATCCATAATACCAACACATTCACATCAGTCCATCCTGTTCAGACTGTCTTCTACAGCACCAAGGACAGTCCTGACCCCCTAACACCCCAGCAGGGAAGCTCAAGAGGAAAGCAAATACATTATTTCCCATGGGCATCAGCGCTGCCATAGCCTGGCTACCTACACAGCGGTGCAGAGGCCAAGCCACCACACTCCAGATGCCCGGATTGCTCATCACTGTCTTGACTTCACCAGAGCAGATGCTTCAGTCCAGCCTGGGCATCACAGCAGGCACCTCAACACTACAGTCATACAATTTACACAACGCAAAGGTTAGGAACACATACATCACTAAAAAAGGCTTGAAAAATTAAGGTGATCAGCAGCTAAGGGCAAAAGAAAAGGTCAAATGCTAAAATATTGTGCATAAAAATAAGCAAGCAGTGCCAAGGCAGAACAAGACAACTGGACGGACATCAATAGCAAGTCTGCAGTTAGAGGTTTTAGCTGTACTTCTGCACACAGGCTCTGCTTCTGAAATTATTGCACATTTCTGGGCCTTTGAACAGGCCAGTTGTATTTTGGTCTATGCATATGTGATGCTACTGCAGCACACTCAACGAATGCAAGTTCCATCAGGCTGCTTGCGAGAAAACACATTCCAAGCAGGTAAGCAGAGATAACAGAACAGGTGACCATCCATAGTCAAAGAACACTATTTTCTTGGGGATGTTAATATCCCAGGGGCATTAGCAATATTTAATGCTAATATTAACAAGACTCAATTGCCCCCTTTTTTTTTTCTTTTGTCTTTTTTGGGTGGTTTCTTTTTTTTTTCTTTTTTTTTTTTTTTCCCCTCGAAAGAGATTTTACTTGTTTTACCTGGTATTAACAAGCCAAGCAAACCAAAGAAAAGTACCTAACATTTAAAATCTGGCCCTTTCAAATCTGAATGCTCATTTGACATAGTGAGGGTTAAAATGCAACTGACTTCAACTTGCACATGCCTACCAACAAGCATACACATCTGAACGCTACTTCGATTTGATTTAGTCTTACTTGCAGCTAAAATATTTTAGGATGCTAATTAAAAAGCATCCAGACAAAGCCATTAATCTGCTGCTAAAAGTCAATACATTAAGAAGAAGAGTAGGATTATGAACTCTTGGGGTTTTTCTATTGGGATATTTTTTGGCTCACTGCTTTCTAGTACCCACATCAATTGGGCTTTGCTCTCTGGTTAGGAACTGGTGGTTTGCATTATTGCAAGATGCAAATGATGCATCTTGGCTTCGACATGGAGACATGACATGAAATTTGCCCAGGCAACAGAAAACTCCATTTGCAAATAAATTCTTTTTAATAAGTCAATATGGTTGAGAAAACAGGCAAATCAGCCTCCCAGTTTTGTCCCTGCTCTGTATTTTCTCTTGATGCTCCTACTGGATGCCTTACAATGAACAAAGATTTTTTTGTACTTCAAAAAGGTCAGGAAGGCAAGTGATGGTGTTAACCTGGCCAGGGCTCTGCTCAGCAGCAGGTGCAAGTGAAGCTGCTTCAGCATCCCTGGCTCTGACTATATGAGGATCCTGGGCACACACACTTGCCAAGGATGGACACCACTGCCTCTTTCCAGAGGACATCCAAAAATCCTTGCATTCGGTACTACAAAGGCAGGGGATCCTGGGGTTATTTAAACACATTTCAGAGAGCTCTGCCAATTACAAGCAATCAACAACTGACTGTCAAAAGTTAACCCTATTTCTAGCCTTCTGAGCAGTTAAAATCTGAAAGGTCTCCAGGGGCAGACTAATGCCCCCTTCCCATCTCTGTGCTCCTTTTTGACTGCTACTTCTGCATGACACCTACTGCAGTGAGTTTTTGCAGCTGGGCAACTGAATTAGCATATCTTACAATGCTGCAGTCCCTCCCACTTCGACACCCACATCCTCCTAGTCCTCTGCAAACAAGTCAGGTGAACTTAAACATCACAAGTATTTCCTGTAGCACGGCCCAAAACCTCACTTGGCCCCTTCTTACCAGCACGCCATGTGCTGTTTCTGTTGTCTCCCACCTCGCTAATGCTTTATTTCAAAGGCATCCTACAGGAGTACTGTCACCTTCCCACACAGATCCGACCACAGGAATAGGACAGCACATCCAGCGCATTTTCAGATCACGGTAACAGCAGCAGAGGAACCATAAGGGGGTGCCTTTCGCCAGAGCCAGGCTATTGCAAGGGCTGTGCTAGCAGGCTACAGATGCAGGCAGGATCTGCCAAAAGAAGAGTCTGTGCACCGAACTGCCTCTCCCATGAGAAAGCTGCACGACCAGAAGTCATGCTACTTACTCCGGCCACCTGACTACAAAAGCAACTTTTGAAATCTACAAGTCATAAACTTCTAACTGGCCAGGGCAGAGTGGCTCAGTAGGAAAGTGCCCCTTCTTCCTCCCCTCTGGGCAATGAGCTAAGCAAAACTCTTGTTCTAAAAACATTTGTTTTCACTCAAAGTAACATGGAAAATGTATCCACATTACAGGTAGTCAGGAAGATACCATTAATAAAAATATGCTGCAAGGATAGTGTATTAGTGGCACTTCACAGCAATTCTTAACATTTTCAGATGTAGTGTTAAAATGTTTTTGTATATCTGAACATGCTTTTGTTTACAGAAATGGAAGAAAGTCACAGCATGTTGCCAAATATTATTTGAACAGAAATAACCCCATAAGAAATACATTTTTTTTGCAGTTAACACAAAACTGTAAACTGGATTGGTGTGTGTCTTTCAGCATTACATTGTTCAGTAATAAATACGACTAAGTCTTAACAGACCATGGAGTAAAAGTTCCCTTAAGTGTTCAGTTTTTAGCAGCTGTCGAATGTTTAGGGATGCACAAGGCACCTCTGCAGATTCTCTACCTTTATTATTGACATTAAAAAAAAAACCCAAAATACCCACCAAAACCCCAAACCAAAATCTGTTCACCACTCAAAAATGTTTATCTGCATAGTAAGAATTTTTCTACTACTATTTACACGAAGGGCTTTTAGTGCAAAAAACAGGAAGTGATGTATTAGCTGAAGTGCAACAAGCACATCTTGCACAGTTTCACTACTAACTAGTTGGCATCACATCTTGGGCCGCCAGCCATTAATGAACTGTAGTATTTTCTTAACCTGCAATTTGCTTAGCTTAAAGTCTTCTGACAGAATTTCTTCAGTAAGCTGAACTAGTAAATTGCCATCAATCTTCTCTGTAACAAAAAATGATATGACATCTTCTGACAGACCAATAAACCTCAGTGATTTAGACACTTCCTCTATCGAGAGTCCAGAAAGGTCTGTGGGTGGCTGCCAAGGAGAGCCATCCCCACAAGATCTTGGTGCTAACTGGAGGTGGAGGGGAGATGAGAAGGGGTATGACACAGAGAATGTATCCTGTGTGCCCTTTTTAACGAGATACTGATCTTCCAAGAGGTCTGGAGAACCAGTTTTCGACTCCTCCTCAGCACCATCTATTTTCAGTGGCAAGGGACACATGTCTGTAACCATTTTCTCTTCACTTGACTTCGGTGCCCGAGGAGGTAAGGCAGGACACGAATGGCTCTGCTTTGCGTTGCTGACTCCCAGAGTTTTCTCATCCGTGCAGTCTAGAGAGTAACTTGCTGACTTCGGACAGCTAGACATGGTGTTCGTAAACTCTGCTGGGGTCAGTGGGGAGTACCCTGCCGGGAGCTCACACCCGTCAAAGTCAAAAGTCAAAGGTGCTGGGCAGTTTCTCTTTGGCGTGCCTGGAGTCTTCTGTCTGGGGTAACTGTAGCTCCTGCTTGGATCGAGCAGGAAATCAGTCCTATTCAGGCCTTCAGCAGTTCCTGAAAAATGGTTTGGCCAAGATAGCCTTGAAGGCAGAGCTTCAGCTGAGGGGCTTCCCAAAGGCAGTGTGCTCTCAGGCTCTTTGGATTCAGTTTTCATCATGTTACAAGGGTAGCAGGAAACAGGTGTGCTCTCAGCTGGGTTAGTGTCGCTCTCTGTGACATTGCTTAAGGAACAAAGCAAAAAGGATGTCATTAGTACAAAGAAAAAAAAAGCATCTGAACATATTCATAAATCATCTGACAGAGTCAGAGGGTGGCTGTCACAAGGAAAGAATCTTCTTTCCTCCAGCAGAACTTTTGAGATTTGAATTAACAACATGTTTGAATAATGCACTGACAGTTCTTTTACTCCTTCTACAAGCCTGACAAGATGCTGATATACCCAAAGCCTCATGTCTCGGTTTTTCAAGCTCATAAAAAAGTAGATGTCTCAATTCAGTTCTGTGTCACCTCCCAAATACTCAGTTTTTCCACTGCCAAATTCCTGAGGGACACCACCACAGAAAAGGAACAGACTCACATATACTAGGAGACATTCTAATCCTGTATTTTATATTTATATACCACAGGTGCGCCATGGTATGCAAAAGCCTGGAAGAGAGGCAGGTAACCATTGCACTAGACCCAAGCTTGACTGACTTCAGAGATGACCAGAAGCCCTTTTGGAAACAACATTTTCATTTGTTACGGCACTTGCATGGGCACAGGGTCCTGCCCCACTGGTCACCAGTGCAAAAACTGCACCAGTGCACAGTACAATAACATAGAATAAGTTAATGCTTACTGCCAAAGGAAAGAGTTTTACCTGGAAGAGTAAGCAGACCTAGCTGTATGTGTTGAAGTATCAAGCTTTAAGCTTGCCCCAACAGTACCTTGTTTGTGTGTCCATGTCGTTAAAAAGCATGATGACAAACGCCCTTCAAAGGCACCTAAAGAAAGTTACCCTGACCTACTTCCAGGTGGTAAACTAAGCTCAGGCTGTCCGAAGGAACCGATGCTTTATATCCAGATATTCCCGAGAGACTGAGATGCCAACAAAAGCATGCAATCTGTTATCAAAAGCGAATGTTTGCTGCTTTTATGCCACTTCCTAAGAGAAAGTCTAAAGGATTGGGTTGGCCTTTGGAATTCTGGCCAATTAAGCCTGAACACTGGAAAAACAATTAGCAGATTTATAAAATCCTTACTTAATACAACAGACTGAAACCAACAGTTGAAAAAAGTTTTAATTACGCACCTCTCTCTCCTGGAAACTAACTACTCAAGAAAATCTCGGTAGTCATTCTCTGACAGCTCAGTGAAAAGTGCTTGAGGAGGGCAGCAGCTTTCAGAAAAGCAGCATAGTTTTGAATAGATTGACACAAAATTAGTTCCCTGTGTGCTTACAGTGAGTCAGAGAGGAAGCCAACCTGGACGTGCCCAGCTCAAACACAAAGCACAGATGCCTAAAATCAGCTATACTAGCGGAAAACCAGTTATAAACCTCTTCCCCAACAGATGCACTTTCCCTCTATCTAACCATCCCTCTGTCTCCATTCCGTGCCCTCCAAACTTTTTTTTCCTGTTTATGTCACCAAGACAAGTCTGCCAGTTAAAGCAGTTAGATGCAATAGCAGAAATGTTTGGGTTTTTTTTTTCCCCTCAACAAGGATACACTGCCAACTGGTCATTTCTGGCTGCTTAAAGGCCAACTGGTCTAACATACACAGTGCAAAGCATTTTTCACAAACCAAGCCATCAGGTTGCTCAATTCAGAGAAGACAGTCAGTGAGGAGTTGTAAACAACTAATGATACAGAGGAATTAAATTGATTGATCCTGTCTCTGTTCTCTAATTCAATATTAGAAATGGAAACATTTAATGATTTAAAAGATTAACAGAATTACCCAAAACTGATAAAGTAACATTTCCAAAGCAGTTCCTCATTCATCCTCCACCAAAATTAATTCACTGGGACTCAGTGCCAAAGGATGCAAGAGAAATCTCAAATACAGTTGAAGTGAGGAATCAGGCTTTTTTATAGGCAGATAAGGACAGATCATATCGGCTTTATTTGTGTTTAAAATATTGGCTGCAACCTTCTGTGATCCAGAAAATAAGATCAATGATAAAAATGGCAAGACTTGAAAAGCAACTTCACCAGCAATCTGGTTACTCCATCCGTTGCCGATTTTCTAGCAGCTTTCTCTGCAGCACTACGTCAATGCTACCAAAATAGAGATATCTGGCCTGGACCCAAGCTGGAGATTAATTTCATGTAAATATTGTCAAGTTCAAGACAAGTCACAGAATCATAGACTTGTTTAGGTTGGAAAAGACCTTTAAAATCATCAAGTCCAACCATTAACCTAATACTGCCAAGTCCACCACTAAACCACATCCTTAAGTGCCACATCTACACGTCTTTTTAAATACCTCCAGAGATGGTGACTCAACCACCTCCCTGGGCAGCCTGTTCCAATGCCTGACAACCCTTTTGGTGAAGAAATTTTTCCTAATATCCAAGCTAAACCTCCCCTGGTGCAACTTGAGACTATTTCCTCTTGTCCTATGGCTCGTTACTTGGGAGAAGACACTGATGCCCACCTTGCCACAACCTCCTGCATTCTCAAGAAGCTTTACTTCTCACTGTTCTCCTGGTTTCTTGGGAGGCAGATGTACTATTAGCTACAAAGAGAGAAAGCAGCATTTGCCAGGCCCCACATGCTGGGAGGTCTTGCGCTCAGCCTCCTGTGGAGGAGACCTTGACAGAACTATCCAACAGGCTTTCAAAAAACCAAACAAGCAGCCTTGATCTAGAGTGATCAGTATCAGACACACAACACTAAGCTGCAAATGAGCAGTATGGCTTAGAAAGGCAATTCCAGCATAAGTTATTACACCAATTGCATCTAGGCTGAAGTGATTTCAGTGGCATTTCAGGCCAGTTTGTAATATCCAGGCAGGTAGTATCTTGTCATTGAAGAGATACTAAAAATAACAGCAACAAGACATTCACGGCAAAAAGGAGGTGAGACTTCAAAAGTCTTACATACTTTCTAGAACCAGAGAAAGAATACTGCATTGCTAGGAAAAGGTATGAGCCACATAATACAGAATTCACTGTCAACTTTGACTAGCGCGAGTGTTTTTTCCAGTTTGTGAATTAGGTTTGTGCTGAAGTGAGTTTGATCTGGAAGCTGTTTGGCCCCCTTTTGCTCCACCTTACTTTGCACTTAGTGGTGCCTGCTGGCCTCTCTGTCCTCTGTCACACCCATCCCATACAGCTGGCACAACACGTTTCTGGATTACCATGCCCCTTTTGTGCCGCACTGATCAGAGCTGGTTGCACTGCATGCACGTAGCACTGAAATCCCATGTGAAAACTAGCTTCAGGATGTTTTGGTTTGAAGATTCAAGCCCTTCAACATTATAGAGAACTGTACAGGATTTTCCATATAGACAACCTGTGCCACCTTACAGTGAGATTACCTATAGCAAAATGAGCAGATATTTGATATAAATTGCTATGTCCTATCTAGTAAAACACAGTTTCTGCTGGAGCTTTGCTTCCTCTTGAATATTTAAAAATAACTTGACAGGTTAGCCCATTTCATAAAAAGTCAGCCACTCTGACACAGTACCATGCCTTTATAAAGGAGCGCCTTCGAAAAGAACACTGCTAAATTTAACTTTCTCAAAAAGCGCTAGTATGGGGCTCTCACAGCTCAAACACATACATGTTGTGCAGTCCTGAAGAGTAGTAGGACAGAGTAGGGCTAGGAGAGCGGGTCTGCTGTCGCGTAGGTTTGACTGTACGAGGAGGGATGGAAGGACTGGTGGAGGACGGCTTTGAACTCCGCGGTGGGACAGGGGGAGCATTCAGAAGCCTGCATTCCTCTTTTACCTGTACAAAAGAAGAACATGTAAGTAAGCAGTGAGAAAATCTGGGGAAGAGCACTTTCAACCGGATGAAACACATCTGGTTCTGCCTTATTCTGTGAAAAGAAGTAATTAAAAAGGGAGAAGAGAAAAATTATGCTAAGTATATACATTTGCAACAGTAGGCGGCTGTCATAAAGTAGTCCGAAAGAATGCCTTGCTACCAGGAGAGCTACTAGCAATCTTTTTTTAGCATGCTCTTCAGTAGTTTGATATCCACTCATTTAAAAAGCAGCAGTAATGAAACAATGTAATATAACCTTCTAGTAACAAACAAAATCAGACAGACTGTTCTAGATATTTTACATTTTGTAAGGAGCAATTGATTAGGCTTAAACTTCATTAGTGTTGTTTATTTAGATGTAACAAACCAAGCTTACATAATGAAAAGATCTCAACAGACTTTGATGTTTCCTGACTGACTTCACCAGTGATATCAGCCATCCAAGCTCTAGGATAATTCTCAGCCTCCTTTCCCCAGGAACAGCATATGTATCTGGAGATTCTGTCCTTCTGTAGCTGTCAAAGCAGTCCAGGATAAGGCTAACTACAAAACGTGCAAGTTGAAAGGTGGGGGCAAAAGAGTTTGTTCAAATAATGCACCCAGCCAACAGGTCTACTTTTTGCAGCCAGCCAACTTTGCAGTGTAAAACACATGACACTAGCACTGCTTATCTGACATCTAGTTTAGTCTGCCTGTGTAGGAGCAAAATATCAATATCCATCCCCATAGAAAAAAATGATGGAATTAAGATCTTAATCTCGTCAGTACATATCTGTGAGAGCAAGTTTATTTAGTTGGGGTAGAGGTGAGCAAGGCTCTTGAGAATTAGGCTGTCAAGCAGGATTTTTAAAGACCCACCACCTCCCCCTGGGCAGGAGGAGACCTCTAAGTTCTCCTTGTCTGAAACAGTCTTAGATAACAACACTGCAGAACTAAAAGTTATCATAGCAGTTCTGCAACACATAATTAGCAATTAAAGTGACTTAATTTATTTAAAAACAAAATAAATGTGGAACCTTTTGCAATCCACTTCAGTGCTTTCAAAATGCAACAACCCATTTAGTACTTTTCTGAAATGGAAAACTGGGGACTAGGACATTGTAGTACATTTTTTCCCTAATTCAAAACAAGTCAAAATTACAGGAAATGCCCGACAGCATAAAACACTGAAATAAATCTTGCTCTAAGGGTGCTTATTTGCTCTTTCAAGAAAAAAAAATATCAATTTTATTCATGTTTGTTATTGAATTCAGGCATAAAACTCTTCAACCATTTTAGTGCTGTGCCCCAAGAATGCCTAAGGACTTCAGTCCCATCGTGTCCCCACCCCCCGCTCCGCAGTCAGACTATGCAAAGTTAATACTGCATGCTATTGAATATATATATATACTCATGGGGGTTCGAGACCATTCAGGGGAGCTCCTGGAGCACAGCAGACGGTCAGGGGGTTAAAGGGATTCTTTCCTGGGAAGACTGCCGGCATTCATAGGTGCTGGCGTAACAAACTATGCCAAGCTCCCTTGCTGACCTAGATTGCCGATCAGAACGAGGCCATAAATAATACCGTTTTGCGGTCCCAGTTGGTCCCTGTCACAAGACTGTGATTACAGATGCCAGACACAGCCTTCAGGAAACCCAGCAAAGGAATAAAAGGAGAGATTTTGCAGATTAAACTGACAGGGGCAAGGGGAAACTTCAGAGAAGAGCTACCCTCACTAGGTCCAAGACAACAGCAATGAAATAAGTGTGGGAGAGGAGGGGAACAGTCACAGTGCAGCACGACGATCACCTCGATGGCTGCTGCTGCTCTTAGTAGACAACACTCTTTCGCCCAGAAGCACTAGATGTCATACGGCTGCCTGATACAGACAAAGTGCATTTGCACTGCACGTCCTGGGACTTTTATTTGTCACCATCTGAGTCCTCCCATCCTCCAACACTCCTTCCTGTGACACGGGGACAGTGACCCCTTTCCAAAGGTGTGAGGTGCTACGCTGATTTTAAGACCTCTGGTCCTGTTCCTTGGTGCCAGCCCAAGCCCTGCCAGCAGCACCTGGGGCGTCACTCCTGAATTGGGCATCGCAGGTGCCCGTCACAGTGATGCTTTCGAGGCTGCCCAGATAAAACCCACCCCATCACTGGCAAGACCACAAGCGTAATGCAAAGTGGTTCAATGCTCCTTGCCAACAGCAGCCTGAACTTCCAGCACACTCCATCAGGGACATGCTTTAAATCAATCAGGAAAACAGACTCTGATTTTATGCAAATTAGTGTTTGGGGACTGAAGCAATTTCTAATTTACAGGCCTTATTTCAGAGAGCGTTTCCCCCCTCCCTCCCCCTTCTGCCTTCATGCTACTTTGATTTTCTAAAAGGTATTTAGAAAATACATGATATATCAGAATTCTTCAACCTGCCAGAGAAAAGAAAACCAGAACAATTTCTGAAATACCCAACTGTCCTTTTTTCTCCTGCAAACAGCTCCTGTACACACATTTAAAATTTAGTGCATGCAAAAATACAATTGTCAGCCAACCTTCAAACAGAAATCTATGGAATATCTTTCTAGAGGGAGTGATGACTAAACCGCATGTTCATCAGCAGCTCTTGAGATCTACTTATTCTATAAATAACCTACGTGGAAACCATGCAAACATCTCCTCGGCCCCAGCCCACTGATGAATTCAGTAGGTCACTGATACTCATTCCAAAGCTGTTCCAGGAAGCCACAAACCTGAGTCTATATTATCATCATCTACGGAGATGTAGACTTTTTATTTTATTTTTATGGGGTTACAACCCCTGCCCACCCCTAAATGCAAGATACTATCTTTAGCAGAAATTTTTTCTTCTACGTGGCTAGAAAGCAATACCGAAATTGCTGACAGCACTCACATGTTACCTCAGTAATGTAAGACACGTAACAAAATTGCACATTTCAAAAAGACCTTAACAGGCAGCATACACATCTATATCTCAAATGCCACCCTGCTGCCCCCAGAAGGGAGCTGCTATGCAATGAGATCTCCCCAAATGTGAGGGTCCACACCGATGCTGTGCAGATGCTCCCTCAGCATCCCATCACCCATGCCTCAGGCATGATCCGGGGGGCCGGCTCCCCCCTGCCAGCAGGGCTGCCCTCACCCCAGCACCCCCTCGCTCTCCCACCCACTCCCTAGTGCTGGCTCCGGCACTCTGACCCCGTGCTGAAGCAGTTCAGCTCACAGAAATCAGCAGGAAACTAATCATTTTCCAGATCCAGACCTGGCCGCTTGCCCAGGCGCAGGAGTGCCAGAGCCAGCACAAAAGAGGAGCCAGGACCATGTGGCTGGGAAAGGAGGAGGAGGGTGGGACCAGCCCCACGCCAGTTTACGTCAGTGTAGGGTGCCAGGGAACCTCATCCCAGTATGGTGCTGCTGGGTACTTGGTCCCAGTCTGGCCAAAGCTTCAGTGCATACCTGACCTCGCAGGCAAGGGAGTGCTCGTGGGTTCCTGCACTTAGACATTACACATAAACACACTTTACTACGAACGCATAATGTCTTGACTTCCCTGTCTTTGCACAAGCTGCTGCAGCTGCTTTTTGGGGAAGTTTTGGCAGCGTAGTCAAAGGGCTGCAGTTGTGCGTTTTGTGTCTGCACTGGCATCCTCCTTCCCTCCCCTTGCCACACCGCCCCAGCAGCTGCACAGCCTGGCCAGGGGGATCTCCACAGCACTCTGCTGCAGGCTAACCCAGCACAAATAAATGCAGCTTTCAACCAGATTGTGACCTGGATCATGATGGGAAGGCTACAGCCAAAGCTGCTGGACTGTTAGATGGCAATAGGAAAGGGATGGGATCACTGTGGTTTGCTGCAGTTTGGTCTTAGATTAGTCTCGGTTTACTGTGCAGCCATGCTCTTGAAAATACCACAGCACTTGCAAGTGGAATGATTTTTTAATTTAAATTCCACCAGAAAAATGGCAAAACTGATTTGTTAAATACTAATATCCACCAAGAGTCACATGATGTAAGTACATATCATTTACATTTTGCTAAAGGCTCCTAGACACCTTTCCCTGGGGGAATTTTTCTTTTTTTTTTTTTTTTTTTTTTTCTTTTTTTTTTTTTCTTCCAAATAACTGTGTCAAGTGACCACACAACGGGTAGATTTTCTGGCCAGCCCACATAAGCTCCTGTTGATAAAACACATTTGTATTTTTGCCTCTGAAGTCTCCATGACATTTCAGATTCGTAGTGATTTCTCCCACAAGTTTTCATTAGAAACCCTAGGACCAAAACCATGCTATGTTTAAAATCGAGTCCTCTACAAGGCTCATTTATCAACTCTGCAGAGTTCTTATTTAAACATATTTTCTTTCAATAAGCACTACAGAGCGATTAGTTCAGGTCTAGTTTGATACAGTTTCCCTGGGGACAACGACACTTTATAGTCTTCAAAATCTGCCACACACTCCTTAACAGACAGGACAATCCCACACCAACAAACACTTCAAAACCGTAACAATTCTAGCTGTCATCGTTATCAGGGCCTGTTAACTGAAGATGCACACCCCAAGGTGATCTGAGGCTGTTCAAAGTGGGGTGGTGCCCCACACACTTCAGCCACAGAAAATATGAGAAAGCATGGAGGCCGTGCGGAGAGATGATGTGGAAAGCAAGGGAAGGAAGTGACCCGGCAATTCTTAGACCTTGTTTGTGTGAGCAAAAAACCCCCAGAAACACTAACACAAGGACATAATAATGAACATGCTGTATAAGCTGTAGAACTACTTGTCCATACAAGCTGGTAATTTTGAATGCAGAAACCCTGAGAATCTAAAAAGCAAATGCATTCATGTTAGTGAAGTGAGGGATCACATGGTGAATATAACTGGTAGTTCCCCCACAGAAGTTTGACGCTGCCCTGCACTGGACACTACACAGTAACAAGGATTTAGGACTACTTAGAAAAAAATTTAAAAAATCCAGAAAGTATCAGGATTAAGCTACTAGATCAGTTATATTAAATATACTTCAGTGATTTTTAGGACATGACTTACACTTGGTAGGAAACTAGTTGGAAGTTGCACATCCCAAAAAGTCTCACCATCTCCTTGCCCTCCATGTGCCCCCGCTCCCAAGTCTTCCCTAAAAAACATCCCCAAGCAAAGTTCACCAGCTAAAAAAAGAAACAAACCAATATAAATAACACTGACTTACTGCTTCAGATTTGGGAGGCACTGGAGGTGGAGGTAGGGAAACATCTGAAGACTTTGTGGTTGCTCCAACAGTTGCAGGCACAGGAAGAGATGCGGTACCACACTTTGATCGGAAAGACCCTCTGGAGTTGTCACATTTGTTCTTCTCGCTTAGCGAGCGAGAGAGAGGCTGTTCACCAGCTTTTCCAGACCCTTGGTCCAACCACAGCTCTTCATAAGGAAGTTCTGGTTTTGTAGGCAGAAACATCGATTCTTCGCTAACTTCAGGAAAAAGGTAATCACTGCTACTGTCACCAGACTCCTGGTACTGAAGAGCATCGTGAGAGAAGAGCGCCCACTCGTTACACAAGTCCCTGCAGCCATGGAGGTTCACTTCACTATTCCCATGCAAGTTGTTTCCATAGACGCACACCGAGAGCCGGTGGAAGGACTGCGTCAGCTCGTCCCGTGCGTAGCTGAGGGAGTTGGGCACGTGGCTGTGCCCCGTGCATCGGCTCTTCTTCGGGCTCTTGCAGTCTTCATTCCAATCAGTTTTCACATCTCTCACGGCACGGGAATACTCATCTATGTCAAACTGTTCCTGGCATATATTAAACCAATGCTGGATGAGGGATTCGTGCCACAGCTCCCCCTTCACCAGACTGTCAGGTAGAGTAAATTTCGGAAGCGTCAAGTGCAAGGGAAAATGCATGGGAATAATTTTGTTGCCGCGAAGCACGCAACAAACCACCACAGTCTTTGTTTGAATGTTGACAAACTTGTACCTGTGCCCTTCACGGATAAAATGCAGGTCATAAGGGTTTCTTGGTGTAGGACTCGGCACAGTCACGTTAACAGGCAGCCTGGTTTTTTCTACTATATTGCGAATCGTATGCTCACCTTCTTGCATCTGCACCTCCAGTGGGCTGCGAGTGCTAAACTTGCCCTTACACTGGAAAGGGAGACTGATGCTTTCGTTGGTCCTGTGGTTCATGCAGATGAGGCAGGGCATTTTGCCTCTGCCTAGCTTACTGATTGAATTGAGTTTCCCAATTTTTTTGAAGATAGTGTTGAGTCGTGACTTCTCCTTAGAAGATTTTGCATAAAGGATTTCAGCTTGCCCCATTAAAGTGAGCTCATCCCCAGTACTAAGGGTAATGTTGTAAACCTCAGTGTCTTCATTGCATTCACCTGAAGCCACCTGCAAAATAATAACAAAAAGTTTGGTTTCCCCCACTGAAGTTAATACTTCAAATCATATCAAATCTATTAAGACTGAACTTACAAGACCACATATGGGGAGAAACTAAACTCACTTTATTTGAGGAGCTGAGTAGTTAAGCACAATGTATTTAACCTGAAGTTTGGCCATATGAACTTTTTTTATTGTTCTGCACATTCCTGCATCTTACTTGAGGGGAAACAACCACCTGAAACTGCCAAAGAAGGCATGAGAAAAAACATAACCAGTTTTTAAAGAAAGGACAAACCCACATATCCCAGCAATTCAAACAGCCACTTGCACCATACAGCTATGACAGAGCAAATCTGGATTCCCTTGGGTATCTTTTTCCCGTCCCCTTGCTTTTGCTGTTTGCTGGAACTTATTCACCAGGCTCTTGAGGGAAGCAAACTTCTTCTTTCACCATCTTCAGCTCCCCGAGGAACAGAAAAGATGATGTCATCACTATAGATGAAGCATATCCCTTTGATATAATCTCTTCCAGGCTAGGCGGAATGACAGATGACATTATTCCTTGAAGAAGTCAAGAATATCTGTCTACCCCACATGCCTAACTCCCCCCTCTGCTTTGCTCTCCTAGTCATAGACTTCCTTCCCCATTTTTTTGATCACAATTGCAATTTAAGAGATTAAACAACATATGCACAGCCATGTGTGTGCTTTTCTAGTATGGAAGTTGTACTGGAGAAAAAAAAAAAAAGTAAAAAGCAAAACAGATGTCCAAGGCTCATTTGTTCCTGAAGTTATTTCCTTAAGATTAGAATAACTCTTTACAGAAAAGATTGCTCTACTTCACATTTGCGTGGTTTAATGTGAAAAGCCCTTTTCAGGGACCTAACAGAACCCACCAAGTTCTTCCTCAGCAGCAGCAGCAATCTGCTCATAAAGGAAGATGTGTCAGATAAACGCTACTGGTCTGTTACAGACCATTTTATTTGGAAATATTGAACACACTAAAAAAATTGCAAAGGAAAACATATGCTAAATTTGTACATCCCTTCCTCACCTTCGCAACCCCTAAGGACTTCACGGAGCTGTGTGCAGTTCAAATATCAGGCTTGAAACTCCAGTATCATCACAGAACAGCCACTGCATGAAATCAAGGCTGTAATTCCAATCAGTTATTAACTGAGAAGTGCTGCAGATAAGGCATCCCCTTGGAAGATGTGATCTGCAATTCACCCATATTTGTGGAGGTGTGATTATCTTCTGTGAGCCCCTCAGCGCAAACGCCCAGGCAGCACGGCCGAGGTGTGCCGCCTTAGCCGTTCAGTCTCGGGGCTTCCGCATAGGAAGTCCTCCAAGCCCTGAATTATCTAAACAAACACTAATTGGTCTAATCCAGGAAACTACTAGGATTTATGGGACGTAATACTCATTCACAGTTCACACCGCTGGCCAGACAGCATTTTGAAACGCCACGACATGAAAGGAAAGTGCTTGGGTTTTTGTGCGGCTAACACCGGTGTGACACTCATTGCTGGTTTCTCCTCAGAACGGCGGCAGAGCACTGCTTGTGAGCTGCGGCCACACAGCCCTGCCCTCGGTGGAGCTGGTGAGGACTGAGGACACACAGGGCTCTGTGCATATACCATTCATTCCCACCCTCTCTTTCTGGGAGGGTGCGTTCCGTAAGAATACCGGTTTCTAGTATCAACAAGTCCCCACAGATGGCTTCTTTGGACAACGCCAGCTACGCTGTCAGATATTTTAACCTGAGCTGCTGCAGTTACAGCTTGTTCTCTCTTCCTGTGGGACACTGGCTGGAGCGAGGGAGGTGTCACAGCCTATGGCTGTGGGAGCTCCCGCTTGGCCAACTCGCAGATCCCTGGTGATTCACAAACAAACAAGCCACTGTAGAAGGAAATGATGGGTCAGATGTGAAACCACAGAGGTAACTAACTGGCCAAGCTTCACAACAAAGATCTCATGAAGCAGCTGCTTGTTAATGGCATCCATTTCAACCAGCCAAACAGTAAATGGATTTTTAGATTCAACTGGCACATTTAAAGACAGTTATTATCAATTAAAAAAATCTGGGAAACTTTTTTTTTTTTTTTTAAATACAGTTATAGGATAACAATAGGTGAAATGAGGCTGAATTTTACTGTGCTGGAACAAAAGAAAAATCATGCCATGTTTCTAGTGGATGGTATCCCTGCCCATGGCAGGAGGGTTGGAACTAGATGATCTTTAAGGTGTCTTCCAACCCAAACCATTTTATGATTCTATGATTATGCTCCTTTACAGCAGTGGGTTAAGTCTTAAATTAACCTAACAGGGTTATGTTTTAAATTTTAAGACTCCCACAAATTCAATAACATTCAGAAGCCAATTACATCTACCGCAGAATACAGCCATCAGGAAAACAATGAATGATTATCTAGGAAACGCGTTCTTTGGGGAAAGCTCAGGTACGTAGTTTCTTTTGTTTAAGGAAAGGTTAACTCAGAAAAATAGATTTTGGTAACACCTGAGACAATAGCCTATCCTGGACTCCAATTGTTCTAATTTGTTATATTTTGAAGTAGAAGTTGTTAATCACTTGGACACATAGAAACTCCTTATAAAGATGATTTGTGGCTTTATACTGCTTGTTATACCTGCTAGATTTTATTAGACTAATGCAAGCATTTCATTCACTTCAGATATACAGTTCAATTTTATTTTTTTTTGGTAGAGCTCTTTTTAACTGTTAAGTCTGATTCATAGTTACCACATAAGGTTTTTACTATTAAAGCCAAGAGACCAGTCATAGCGCTACACACATTTATATAATACATACCACATTAATTTTTTATTTTTTTTACAGGTCACAAAAAATGGGTAAAGATTTTTAAAATAGAAAGAGTCTTCAGGAGAGCTATTAGCAGAAAAAAATATGCAAATATTTTTAAAGGAAGTTGACTAAATTCAGTAAGACAATATCCCATTTTTCTTTTATAAATGTGCCTCCCAAGACAAAGAATCAGCTAGTACAACTCTTCATGTTAGCATATGTGCATTTTCCCTCTCAGCCGAGAGGCACTATGCCCTGACTGCTACATTAAAAAGCTACTGGCTTCAGTGCTGTTTAAGGATGTCTCAAATAAATCAAAGTGTTCCAAAACTGACCCAAAACATGACAGGTAATACCGCAGAGCTCTAACATGAAGCATCCCTTCACATGGGATGTCAGGCAGGCCAGCTCCTGAGGCCACTGTAAGGCAATGGTGCTCACTATCCATGCTCCTTTCAGAGCAGAAACCCTCTAGCAGGTGCATCCACGTAGGTATGAAGCAGCAGGTCCGCTTCTTTCTTACTCAAGCCACGCACCAGATGCTGGAGGAAAGGGGCAGCCACAGCAGTGCATGGCCAGTGCAAGACACTGTGGTGCACAGCCTGTGTGTACTGGGGACAGAGGGGGAAGAGAAGAAAACCTTCTCAGAGCTGAGGCTTGTACCCTCATAGGGCTGGCATCAGTCCACAAGGCAAAGGGGAAAAAGAGGACTAAAACACTAATTCTCAAGGTGAAGTACTATGAATCGCTTGCAAGTTTGGAGCTAAAACCTACACATGAACTGATCTCAAAAAAGTCTCTATTGCAGCATCTAAAAATGCCAATGCAGGTTACAACCTTCTATATGTGCTTTTTGGAAACTCAGGACAAGTTTATCAGAGCCAAAAGAATTGAAATCAATCACTGTACTGCATTAAAATTGTAAAAAATAAAAAGTGCAAGGTTTTTGCTATAGATTGGTTTCTGCAAAAATGTACACTGTATGGGCCAACACAGTTAAACCACTGTGAAAAGAGGATTACGTTAAAAAAAATAAACAAACCAGATATTAAAAGTACACACCAGCCAAACAATGTCTTTGATAGGAAAAAAAGGAATCATTATAGGGCTAACTAACTAACCCACCTCTCCATCCTGGAAAGGATCTGCACAGCCTCTCCAGGGAGATGGAGTGGTATCTTCAGGACAAAAATGATATCCCAGAAGATTTGAAGGGTCCTGCAACACTAATTGGGCTGGTTTTTAGAGTGCAGGAATGAATGGCTTGTCCAATGTTCAATCTATCAGACCATATTTTTGCTTTTTAAGAGAACTTTTGTGAATTGCCCTCGGTATGATATGGGGCTTTTGCTGATAGATCTGTTTTTAACTCTTAATGCAAACAACTTCCTGAGTATTTGTACAGTCCAATATCTGTACGTGACCACAGCAGCCAACTGCAGAAATACAATGCTGTTGCTTCAGCAAAAGCTAGGGCCCTGAGGTAGCTCAACTTTCTTAACAATATTTTTTCTACCTAGCATGGAGAAACAAAAAAAATCCTCATCTTTGTAGTGCAATGCTGTTACATAAAATTAGGTGCAATTATGCACTGAATATTAATACAAAAAAGGTTATCCCCTATCTGGTCAGTGAAGAAAAGACAGAATGCCTCTAATTTTCCATCAGGAACAGATTAAATACCTACTGACTGAGTGAAATTAGCTTATCCCCAGAACATTGTACGTTACTGTGCCTATAGATGCTGCTGGCCACTAGGTACCTGTGGCAACCGACTGGGTATCCAAGCACAGTACTGATATGTACATACATAGATCCAAAGAAGTTACCAGAAGTAGTTTTAGCCATTACAAAAGTTGGGTTTAATCTAAAACAGGGGTCCTCAAATACGGCCTCCCAGGGTCCTCAATCCGGCCCCTGGTATTTACAGAACCCCCCCGCCCCCCCCCCCGCCGGGGGTTGGGGGGGAAACCAAGCAGCCGCAGATGACTGCCTGCCACTGCATCCATGCGCCGGCCCCCTGGTTAAAAAGTGTGAGGACCCCTGGTCTAAAATTTTTGTTTGCTATTCTGTGCAAAGTGACTCCACCTTCCAATCCCAGCTCTGCTTGCTGGCACATGTTATAGCCCTCCTTCAAGTATCTGGCAGGTCCCAACCCCCCTGCCTCAACACACCGCCCAGAAAGCCCACCTAGCTGCAAAACTGTGGGGAAGGGAGGGAGGGAGACCCATCCCCTCTGTCTCCCCTAGGATAAGATGGATTACTTTTCCCTTTAACAACTAATACATGAAGTAAAAATAAAATAACCATCTTGAAGAAGATCCCGCAGCCTGTCACAGCGAGAAGGCAGTTTGCTGAACAGCAGTGCTAGCTGTAAAATCCTGCTGGAGCAGCAAAGCATTTACATGGAGGAACAAAGTTTGCACCAAGTTGAACCATAACCATGGCATATCAGCACATGCAAGCAGACCTCAACGATCACAGACAAAACCATGCAGTTGCTGTCTGATGGCACCTTGTAACTCTACAGGCTCTTTCTTCAAAAATTATCCGTGAAAGACTTGAGCGTTTGAAACAAGAAAGAATTCCCAGACTTCAGAGTTCATCCCCCGCGTAAATGTTTTTATATCTGGTTAGCTATCTTCTGATACTGTTCTGAATTTAAATGGGCACACTGCGCTGGACAGAAATCAACCGCATTTAGTATTCCTCCCTTTGCTCTAATCAGCTTGACAGGATCTCCCCTATATTAAAATTTTAGCATATATAATTCTCTTGCATGTAAAGGGTTATTAAACACTTTAATAGATTCTGTTAAGTTCATTTACTTTTTGGAAGATGATAATCTTGGAATAGGCTTCTATGAAACTGGAAAAACTGCCATGAGAAATACTGCCAAGATAACTGTGTAAGTAGGTTAAACCTGGATTATTATTACTGTTATTTATGTTAAGGAGTATCACTATAATACTTTTTAAAAATTGATTTTATATCTAACAGTAAACTATACTTATTTCTCAGTTTGCTAAATATGACGAAGAGTTTCAAGAACACTCATATGAAACTCAAGACACAACATTTTACATTCAAACAAGTCTTTCTCCCTAAAAAAATCAAAGCTGCATGTTTTACTCTACAACTCCTTTGATTTGGTCATTGAACAACCGAGAAGTAATGGCACAGCACTGGATAAGGCCAGCAGTCCCAAGGTTAGACTGATTTTCTTGGGTAAAAATTAAATTTTCTTGTTGCCTTGATTTATCCAGCTACGTCCTAAATGTACAAAAGTGTTCCAACTTTCTCATGTAGCCTTCATTGACGAAAGGCTCTATTTCATGGGTTCAGGTTAATGGAGAGCATAAATGAAAACAACATACTGTCTTGAAAGGCATGAGTCTGTGTTGCTAAATGAATTAACTGATCAGCTCTCGCGCTTCAGCAGTCTTCAGCAATCTTGTTTCACCTATAAAAATCGCAAACTAGCTGATGTCCCCCAACTCTAGCAGTACAAGTAAGAGAAAAAGCCATTAAAAGATTGTTATACAAACCCTACCTTGCTACACACAGGACCAGGAAACTCTATACTGGTTTTGCACCAGAGGTATCAACCAGTTTCCCCTGTAGGGTACATGATGAGGATTTGTGCCACTGCATCCCAGTTCTAGGATGCTCTTCTACCAGTCTTAGGTGGTGTACCAACTGAAGCAAACCAGACAAGCCAAAGAACCACCCTGCTCTGCTGGCAGAACTGACCTGCCTTGGGGTAGTGTCACACATATGGGTATGACAAGGAAGAACAAGTTCTCTGTTTCATGCCCTGCTCTGCAGTGTTTGGTGATAGCAAGCCCTCTGACATTCATGAGATTGCTGACCCTTTGACGAGCTCAAGAGGAGTGCACATGCAAACAAACACACATGCACACAGAGAACAAGTGTGTCTTTTGGTTTTTTGTTTTATTCACAATGCTATTTAGCTGCAGTAATTTTGAGACTAGCAACCCCATCATTTCACCCTGCATGCTCTCTGAGAACAAGGCTTTCTGGACAGGGATTTGAGCAGCTGCTGCTTAGCAGAGAATAAAATTCAGACTGCTAGAGGGGGAGGACAAAGTGGGCAACAAACAACATTTGTTTAAAATCTGGCAGAAGCATCCTAAATAGATGAATTATTGGATGGATCATCAGGACTGCTCCCCAAAGTGCCATAGGACAGGAGAGCGCTTAGAGGACGTGTTGATTTAAGACTGCAAAAAGCATCCCAAAGAGCATCATCACCGAATGCAGAACATTAAAGGCTCATTTGTCTCAAAAAAAAAAAAAAAAAAAAAAAAAAAGAAAAATCATCACACTTCCCACACAGCGCCGTTGCTCACTTGCCACATATATAAAGGTTGTAACAGTTAATCATTTGGACAGAGATAAATATTTATTCAGGGACTACCTTAACGTTGAATGTTATTTCCTCCATGACGTAAACTCGTTCAGGAAATGCTTTAGCCACCTCCTCCACACTGTTAAAATACTGCACTGGCTCCTTAATATCTCGGTCTTGTTCCAGCAGCTTAAACTGCCCTGAAAACAGATGATAAACAGAAAAGTTTTAAGATATTTATATTGGACAACTGTCACTGTGGCAACTGCTGGGTCAACTTCTTCACCATTTTGCTCGGTGGATTTTTCCGGTTATTAGCAGCCAAACAAGACGACAAAAGATTGCAAGGAGTCTCCTGAACCTGCCGTGAAAGACATCCCATTTCACCAGGTCAGAATGAAAAGAACATGTGGGAGCCAAAGTTAAATTTAAATAGATCCTTTTATCACACGCTCTCTAGAAATAGTAAATAAGTACAGAGACATTTGTGTACTTAATTCAGTGTAACAGTATCTGTACCGATAGCATTTTTTGGCCCTTAATATTAAAAGTTTTACAGAAAGAAAACACACCCATGATCATAAAATTCCAAAACAATAAACACAAAGCGTTTGGTTTTGGTTTTAGCATCAAACAGCTATTACAAAATGCTAGGCTAAAACCCTTTTCCCCCTAGGCTTCCCAAACAGTGGAAGAGCACCTAACTTTCCTCAACCATAAACTAAGCCCTCTGAGAACTTCAGCTAACATAGAAAATTAAACCATACACATTTAAAATCCTTTTGAAGGTGGTCACCTTCAGAAGAACATTATAAAGAAGTGTTTCTTGCTGACTTTACCTCCCCCCAGCACAAAAACCTTGGCTATTTTTTAAGTCTTGTAAAAGGCAAGAACTAACACGGAGGCAGCTGCCCTGGGCAGATCTGCCAGGGACAGCCAGGCACATCAATCACCTCTGTGCACCATGAACACAAAGTTTAAAAGCTTTCTTTTATAAATACAGCAATAACGAAAGCTTAGACAGACATATTTGCTGCTTATATGACTTGAGGTCAGTAGAGTGATCCTCCCAAATTTAGAAACATTAACTGCTAGAAGTTAAAGGCTGGTCTCAGCAAGATTCAATGTAAGAAACAACTCCAGAAAACAAGAACAAGACTGAACAAAATCAATGGTTAGTGCATCTCCTGTAAGCCACATTTTAAAATTAGCAATGCATGCAGCCACTGGATTATCATCCCCAAACAGTGCTCAGCTTCATTAAAATACATCAGGATGTCAGCCACCTACAGAAATATTTTCTCACTCCTTCAGCATTTTTGTGCACAACACCCTGCTGCCCCTATACACCACATCAGACTTGAGACTTTTGTAACCTCATTGGAGAATTCACCCATACTAAACTATTTCAGGCCACCTAACAGCAGAGGAGGAAACTAACATAAGCTCGGCAGGTTCTGATGCCCAATGAAAAAGTCCTGTCCCACCACCCTGCCAGGTGTGTGCACACATGTACACACACGGACACCAAGAGAGGAATGAGACTAAGAGGCTCAGCTCCTCCATGCAACCCCAGCACCCCACTGACAGAGGCACACTCTTCTAACCAGTATGCTTGAGTACTGTGTTGTAAGGCTACATACCAACTTACAAGACAGAAGACTTCCTTTCATTCCCTTCCATACATTTTGTCTTTCTGAAGTGACCACAGTAACTGTGAAGTATTACCAGCAGAGTAACTAAAGATGCCGATACTTCCCCTTGCAAGACTGCACTTTGCAAGTGTTTAGTAAGCTTTGCTACACTTGAAAAATCAGTTGCCTTGGAGTTTTGCTAACTTTGTGTCTGCTTTAGGACATGCTATTCTTTGAAGTTCAGCCAAGACAATTTATGTACTTCGAAGACCAACGCTAGGGTAGAAGCAGCAGGACTTTGGGTCTGACCTGCTGAAGCCATTCCTGCACTATATTACAGCAACGTAGTTAACTACAGGAACGGCTTCTTCAGGTCAGACCAAGGTCTGTCTCATGCAGCATTCTGCCTTAGACAGAAGTAAACAACAGCCGTGCAAGAGGACTTTAAGCACAATTAGCAAAACCACCCAGAGTCTCCTCCACACCTGTCAGAGGAAACTCATGGCTCAAGAATGCCCAGAGCAGGGAAGAGGCATCTTTGGGCTTAGTAGTTCCAGCGGTTTTCTTCCCTGTATATTTTAACTGCTTACTGAAAGTATCTAAAACTTCCATTGTAGACAAGCCCTTTATCTTGAAAAATTACGGCAACCTCTTCTTCCAGACTTTACAAGACCTCCAGGATTAAGAGTGGAAATTTTGGGAGTCACAAAGCTACACCCGGCAGACACTATGGGTAGCAACAGCAAACCTGACAGCGGACAAGCATTTGGAAAAACACTTCACATACTCAGTAGAAACTTGTCAGCATCCTAAAGCTGAATGCCTCAGCCTGTCCGCTCTGAGCCCCTTTTGGTGCAATGCAATAGAGAGGCCAGGCAGCTGGCACCTCTGGGCTCAGGGAATTTGGCGTTAGCAGGGAGGTGTTCAGCTAAGTGATGATGGAAACTGTGTTGTGACTGACACCCGAGGCGCAGACAGAGGAATAGGAAGAGAGGAGAACTGTGCTTTTTAATCCCCAGTCTGCCATACAGACCATGTAAATCCTGGTTTCAGGATTTACCTGTCAGCCACAGCCTAACCAAGAAGAAGATGCTTTCCTTGGCACTGCAGCTCCTTCCTCCTGCAGGCACCCCACTTTCTTGCAAAGGAAATTCAGGAGCTGCAGGAGAGCTGAATGAAGTCAGAGGTCCTCCCATATGGACTCAGGACATGCCAGGACATCATGCAGCAGCAGGGACTGTAAGCTGCACCAGGGAGCACATGAAAACTACTACTTTAGTGCAATGACCCTGTTTCACAGACAGTCACTACGGGCGGGATGTTCTTAAATTTTACAGAACTTGTCACACAGTGTTTGTTCACCACAGGCTGACCTGAGGTTGTTGCTCTCTCCGGCTTACCTCTCAATTGCTCTCCTCTGACTACCAACACAGCCACCTGGATGCAAACCTAATTGATTGCCCAATTTAGGATCCAGGGTTCTGATCTGTAGGATTCCCAGCTGTGGTTACTACTCAAGGCAAGCTGTGATTACAATTTATAATGACATTTCATAGTTTAAGTTCCCTGAAGAAAAAACCACACAAAACCACAGCAAGTTTGAGTCACCTGAGACAGATGTAAATCCAGTGGGGTTACTTCTGATTTAAAACTCCTCCCTTACATAAAGAATGGAGTTGACTGCAATACTGCATGAAAGCTACATAGTTTTTTGAAACTGTGTGACACTGTAGTGATAAAATTTTGTTAGTTCAGAAAGAAACTGAAAACACTCACTTCAGAGCAGGAACTGAATTGGGCACAGTAACAAAGCACGAATTCACATGAACAAGGAAGGAAAACAACATACTGAATAATAACACATTATATGAACAATACTCATCCAGCACTTTGAATAAGACATTGGTCTTTAATTCTAGATTCTCTAGTTACTCTGTTTGGTAATACTACTAGTTTACTATGACTTATGTATTTAACATTAGATAGCTTGGTGGCAAGAAAAGGTCAGTTACTCATTGCAACCCAAATGACTACAAAGAAATTACAAATTCCTCAGCACAGAACAAATGCTTTAGGCTGTGTGCCACCAGGAGCAGAGTCTGCCATCTATTGTAGAATTACACATAGAATCAGAGAATCATTTAGGTTGGAAAAATCATTGAGTCCAACCATGTTCTTACACCCCCACCCTATGCACCTCCCCTCCCCCCCCCCCCCCCCCCAAAAAAAAAAAAAAAAAGTCAGCTGGAGCTTTGCTTCGGTACAAAGAGATGCTCAGAACCATCTATGTCACTATCTGTGCCATCCTCCCCTTCCTTCAGCTGAGCTGTGCAAACACAAAGCTGTCTGTGCCTTCACTGCTAATAAGCAGCAGTTCACGAGGAGGTTGACTACAGAGGAGTACACACAGATCCCAAAGCATATAATAGAAGGGCAGCATTAATCTCCTCTTGTTACGAAATCAAGAAGTATGCAGTGCATGGAAGCTGTCAGGGCTAGATGTTAAAATGCCTTTCTTCTGGAAAAAACAGTTTATAACTTGAAATTTTCGACAGTTTTAAAAAGCTTATTTCCTCATTGAAAAAGGCAGACTTTTTTATTGGAAGGAGAGAAAGAAGGTCTTAAGAGGGGCCTGCAATACACATTTGAGCCAGATGTTACTAACTCATGGGGAAGATGGAGACAATTTCTTGTTGTGTTTCTCCCCAGCCTCTATTCAACCTGCCATAAAAAAAAAAAAAAAAAAAAAAAAAAAAAAAAAAGACAGCATGGCTGAAATACAAGTTAAATGGTCATAAGTCTGGCTTGACTGCAAATTAAAGTGGAATTTTATTACACTTTGCAAGAGGCATGATTTCATCAGGAGACTTTACAAAACTGACAGCAAGCTTAAATTACAAGTCAATTTAACTGTGTGTTAATTAGGTATTTAACAAGAAATTAAAGACAATCTAAAGCTAAAACTGTACTTTTATAGAAGTCTATCCCTCTCTCTCTTACTAGGACAAAAGGAATAATGAAATGTTTCTCTAGTAAATCAGCACAAGTTCAGAAAGATCAAAGATTTGTAATACCTACATGGTCCACTGAGCAGGTGTGGTTACTCCTTCGCAGCCAAATGCAAGGGAGTAATGAACAGCCACTGCAAGCCTTATATCTCTTTGTCTTTCAGCCTGGCCTCTGACAGGCACAGTATTGGAACAGTTTCATTCTAGTATATATTATCTCTGCAGATTATGAAATCTTATTTCCCTGTGAAAGTACTTACAGCAAAGACAGTAAATCCACTACTGCTGGAAATGAGTCCAGAAAGATAAAAAGGGAGGAAAAGACCTAAACCAGGGCTTATCCTCCAGTTTATGGAGACATTTATTAACACCCAGTAGGAGCAGGAAGATCAGTCCATCTTCCTTCCTGCCAGAAGTTACCCGTGCAATATCTGCGAGCAGGGGCATTAACCAGCCCTTTCTGTCCCAGCCTTCAGGTTGCTTCTGCTGCTTCCACTTCTTAGGCTCCTGCAGGGTTACAGATGCTCACAACTCTAATTCAACTCACACTGGTTATTTCTGTAAGGTAAGATCCCTTTGTTTTTGCAGCAAACTTACCCCTCGCCACCAAATAGTCCAGTCGTTTCCAACAGTCCGGAACGTTTCCAAGACAGAAACATTAATTTTGTACTGAGCCTAGACCAAGGGAGTCCTTATCTCTGGCAAGGCTTCACAGACTGAACAAACAGTCAAGCTTTCATTGATATAAAAGGATGAGAACACATACATGCTCATATACTAAAAAGAACATCTGAAAAAAGAAATGCTGTTAAAATAAAGAAAACAAAAACAGAAACTGCATGTCATCAGTAGGAAACATGGAAGGTCACTGAAACATCTGCTCAATTGCGTTATCTGTTAAATGTTTCTTCAAGAAGGCAGGGGTTGTATTGTCTTTCAGCAGCTTTGATTATTTTGTAAGCCTCACATCTCTCTATGTGAGATTGTACGCAAAGCCCAGCGCATCTCAAGAATGTGCAGACAGGCACAGCAGGGTAGCAAAAGTACTGCAGAGGTTTATGTTTCATATTATTTGTTGACTGCTGACTGCATTTCAGTATTTCAAAGAACAGCAGAACTGACTCCAAAAGAAAAGGCTCTCTACCTGCCAGAACACCACAATTTTGGAAAAAGACAACTTTTGTCTATATTTTTCAGCATTCATGTGCATCAAGCTGATAGGAAGTAACTGGTTTCCTCCCCCCAAAATGATCCTTGATGAAACTGGGCAGAGTTGAAGAGCATAAGCCTAAGGCATAAATAAGACATAATAACAAAGGGCACAGGGAGGTGGATTGCTAGATATCGGGAAGAATGCAGCTGCATGAACTGGTAAGTACACTTTAGCAGGCCCAGTTTTTAGATGGACCTCTACAGTCTACAGCTGACAGTGCACTGCTCTCAACACCTGATGCAGAAAAGTTTGCCTCTGTGGTGGATGATGGAAGGAAATCTGTTTATGGTCTCACTTGTCAGCCCATCAACAAGATCATATGGTCGGTAGAGCTATTTCAGCCATACCTAATCCTTAGACAAGGTAGCCAGTCAAGAGGGAGCCTGGCAAACCAAAGACTCTAAAATAATAGATTAAGATAGAATCCTAACACTCCAGCCTACATGTATTTTTTTTTAAATCAGGTTTTTATTTAAATTGACATTTGCCAATATATCTTTGCATAGAACCTACACGTTGCATTTTTTTGTTGCAAGAAGTATTGTCATGGCAGTGGCTGTAGCTGTCTAGACCTGAAAAAAGGAAGAACAAAAAAAGAATCCATTGCATCTTTGATACAGCTATTACGTGACTAACTGGAACCAAGGTATGAAGTCATGCTGCAGCTCTTTTGGGGACCTATCACCAAGTAAACATCAGAAGGTTTGGCAGACATGCAGAAGTAACGATGAGTGGGAAACAAATGCCTTGCTTCACTTCTGTCATCTTCCAGCTTGTTGAAACTTCAGTGTTTGTTCACAGGTCTCCAGAGGAGAGAAGAGCGCCTGTGTGCTCAGGTCCTGTGGAGCAGTAGGGCTGCCAGGTCCCCACCGCAGGGGGAACAGTACAGGGTAAAAAGACTCACCTCAGAGAGAAACTGCAAGTATAAATGGAATTACAAAACTCTGTTTTGAGCAGTGGGTGCAGACAATAGTCTGCAAACAAACTAGCGCAGACAGGCTCACAGCCCTGCTGCCCACGGAGAGAACAGGAAGGCCAGCCATCTGCCCCGTCACCTCTGGGTTCCCCATTGAAGGAGCCACTGAACCACCTCAGTTAGGACCTGGCAGCAGACAGGGATGCGATGCTATGGTAAGTTCCCTCCCTCAGTCCAAGAAAGAGCAAGGCAAGCCAACGGTACAGGTTCATCCTTACCAGCCACACTGATAGCGATGCAAAACAAAGGTTTGGGGGACAGAAAAGGAAGTTTTTCCTAGTTATTCATACAAATTTCTTTGTTTATTTTCATATCATGGCCTATTGAAAGCTTACAGGAAACTATAAAAGGGTGGAGAATAAAGCAGGAAAATACACAACGAGAGTCTTAAGTACACAGTTTCCAAAGGACAACAACTGGGCCGTGACCTGGAAAAGCTACAGTTGATTCTTATATTATAATCACCATGAAACAGCTAATAAACAGGCTTTGAAATACTGCTTCTGTTTTTTTAAGAGCTGCCTGTCAGTACTTTTTCTTGAAGGGAGGGAGAGGGGTAAAGAGGAGGACCTCCTGTGTCCCCTTCTGCACCCAATCTTCTGGAAATTTTGGGAATGTATTAAAAAAACAGATGAAACATGAACTAGAGACATATCTAAGTAAACATGATGAATTCTACTTGTATTAAGTGTACTGGAGCTAAACTTATGGCGCTGCAAAGCAGAGGGCAAGGCACAAAGGCACATTCAGTCAGAGATTGTGCAACATTTCATGAGGAAGGAGCCCTTCAGAATGAATAGCTTTACTTCTCGGAAGTATTATGAAGATTCTGAAGCCTCAGATGCCTTTATTCCTCTCTGTGTTATGTCTGCAGTATGAATACCCATTCAACCAAGAGCGAATGAGTCAGGCATCACAACCTGGTGAGACATGTCAAAGCAGAGTATCAGCGTGCTGACGCATCACCTGTGCATATGCATAGACACCATTTGAGAGATCAAGGAAGGGAATCCAACCAAGCTTCCCACACAGCAACGCAATGCTTGCTAATCAAAACCTCTAATCCTATGCTGGCAAAGCAAAGGGGATGGTAGAGCCTAGCGCCCTCTTTTCTCTTATCTGACTTTCATGATTTAAGTAGCACAGCAAAAAACCCCAACTTGATTCTGTTGGCAGCATAACAAAGAAAAATCAGTTCAAATGGTGACTGATGATAGCTTAAAGCAGATTTAACTCAGAAATATTGCATGAGAGGGAATTTTGGGTTACAAATGATGTAAAAAGACAGACAGGGAAAACAAGCTTAACCTCTAACCTTTGTTTCATAAATTATTATCATCACAAATACAAGGTTACCACAATGAAATGTTCCAATTTACAGGGTCACATGTTTGAGTGTCTGGACTGTAAATTAACTAGATTTAACTTACTCACTGGGTTATCATCATTCTAACTTGTAATTAACATAATTCTATTCCTTTCCCATGTGTGGCCAACAGATGCCAAGAATATTCCATAGGTAGCATGTTAGTTCCCATTCCCCAGTGACCATGCAGAGGACTCTAATGACTACCACACCATCTGACTTTCCTAATTAGGATTAACAAAAGCTGTTGCTAGTTTCCTGTTAACACTAAGAATATACAGACATGCACATGAAGATGGCATGCTCTCCTGGTGAGTACCAGAGCATATCCAGATAGCAGCACAAAAATGCATCAAGAGAAAAAGTTACAGAAACCCCAACTAAACCAACCTAGACCTTGCATGAAACAGTGTTGAGATGACTATGTTTAACAGCAGCTGCCCAATGACAAAAGCTTTTCTTATGTAACTACCAGCACAGTTCCCTTGGTACCAGAGCGGATACGCACTTTTACTGTTTTCATGACTGAGGTCTGAGTCACTGAAAGCTTATGGCTTCAATCCACTACAGTGGCACCCAGGATCCTTAAGAAAACATCTGCTGGAACTGCCTGCGACCACAGAGGAAGATTTGATAAGCCAACTTATCCCTCACTTAACAGAAGCCTCTAGCAAAACCTGCTATCCTCTATACGAACAGCCAGAAAATGTGGTAGAACCAAAGATGAAAGAGTACATGGTTGTAGTTCTTACTGTACTTTGAATCAGTTGTCTTACTAAGCAAATACATTGCTTTCATTTATAAGTTAACACTGATCGAGGGCTAAAAATCAGTCCTTAAGGAGTGGAGACCCCACTTGGCTACGTCAACACAAACTGAACATCAGCCATTGCACTGGATGGCAGACAAGTCACTTAACAGCATTTTAAATTGTTCTGCTCAAGCAGATTTTCCTATTTCAGTGAAAGACATCACATATGTTTAAATTAAGAAGCAGCATAGACTTAACCTGCCTTTGGATCTATTCTTAACTAGGTGATCTCCTCCCACATCACCAGTATACACTTGTCCCAAGACAGACATACATTAAAAAAACACGGTTGTCTACAACAGATTAACGTTTAATTAAAGAACAGGAGAAAGTTGAGATGAGAATAACAAAATAAACTCCAGGTTAACATTTGAAATTAATATTACTAGTTTCAAGTAGGCTCAAACAGACCACATTAGAATACCTGTTAAAGGTTAGCCAAGCATCCTGGGATTTTATGTCACAGCTCCATCAAAAAATTCTTCCTTTACACCACTGATTCCCTCCTCATTAACACTGATTTCAGTAGAAATTATGAATGCATACAATTTCCTCTTTAACACAGAAAAAGCAAAATCCAATTTTTTATCAAAACAAAGTTTGTGATCATTAGTTTGAAAAAAACACAGTAACAGCAAACTTCTTCTGTTTGGGCTGATGCCCCCACCAGCAACTGTGCAGTTTTAGTTCATAATCTGTGTGACTCCAAGCACCAAATGAGTATAGAAACCCAATTCCATCCTTCCCCTGCTTCAGTGGATGTGTCCTCAAGAGAAATCTACATGGGAAGAAACCTTTCTGCCCTTTTACTCTCCCTGTGTTGGTTGCCAAGTAGTGAATTTTAGTTTCTTGTGCAACTGAAGTGTCAATGAAAGAAACTGCAGTATTTTCTTAGGGCAGCAATATTTCAAGACCTCAGCTCAGTGCAGCTGTAGTTGAACAGATCCTTCTAATTCTAGTGTCTAAATTTGTTCAAAAAGGTGAAGGGGATTTTTGCACTGATAAAGAAATATTTTAAACATAGACTGTACTTATGGAGAGTAGTTCAGTCTATCTCCTCATTACCTGTGGACGCAGGTAAGTGACGTTGTTTATCTGAAGTTAAGATAAAAACCAGCCACCACTCAAAAAAGAAATTCTGTCTGGTGGTGGCGAAGAGGCTTCATTCTTAGAGGAACAGCTGAGTTTAGAAAGAGGGCTAATCATTTTAGGGGACTGAAATTTGATTGCATTGAAGAAAGCAAACTTCTGCAATTTAGAAACTACCAGGTTACAACCTTTGTGTCAAGCCTTCTCTGAGTAGTATTACTTCACTTTGCTGATTAAAAAATTGGAGAGAATTGCAATTACAGGGAGGAATTTAAGATGTGCAGTGGCATCTTTTTGGTCATAACATGGATTGCAGAGATCCTAATCATGAGTGACTTGTGGATTTACACCAGACATAACTTTTTGGATTTGGTAGCCATCCCTTAAAAAATAAATTTGACAGAACAATAAGTGGCTTCTCCAAACAACTTCATACACATTCTTTTATTTCTTGGCAAGTCAAAGCTTTTGCTAAAATGACAGCAGCAACTGCTGAGCTTAATCGTTGTCTGCCTTACTGAGTAACAGCTTTTATTTATTTTTCAAAAGCTTCAAAGTCCACACTCACCAAAACTCAAGCTCTTAATTATTTCTGCCACAGTGCAAAGCCACTTTCTTCAATCATAAACCCACCACCCTTTATGCTTTCTGCTCTTTTGCTGACACATCTTTTTCCTCCTGCTACTCCCACGTGAGTATCCCCATTTCTATGGTCTGACTTCAGCACCATTCATTGCTTTCTTGTTTGCTGAGCACCCTTTTCTGCCTTTCAGGTTCTGACCCCGTCCCATGCTCAACGAGCCCCAGCACAAGTGTAGGATGGTGTGTAGTGAAATATTCCACCCAAGAAGGACAGTCATGTTGACAGTACTGCCCCTGGCAGGCACTTGTGCTGCAATAAACAAAGCTAAAAGAAACAGTGCATTCACGGAGCAGAAATCTTGAAAATGTACATAGATCAATTCTGTATAAAAAGTGCTTTTGTTTCCTGTTCAGGAACAGGTTTTTTAATTAACTGAAAGGGAGGAGTTGTAAAAACCAGGAACAATGACTGAGTCAGCAGCTCAGCCAGTTCTTAGTAGCTTACAGGGCTTTTACATGAGACAGAATAAACGTATTTCATTCAGAGTTAGAGACGTTTTTATCAATATGTAGAGAGACTTCAGAGCCTGGGCTTGGTATCCTGAAAGACCGTCTGTGTATTACAGAGCAGCTTATTGTTTCAAAGCTCATATCTCATTTGCTTGCTGAATATACATGTGGTTTACAATCTCTAGCTGAGTGTGTATTTTTTTTTTTCTTTCTCCCCTCTCCCTCAACTTAAATCTACTGAAGTATTGCACTCAAATTACTGGAAAACCTGTTGCTCAAGTAGTTCCCAGCGTCTGTGTATGAGCAATGGAAAGGAGGAGTTGCTGTTCTTTTGTGTGATTAAAAAGACAATTTTCTTGGGAAAGGTACTATCACTGTGGATTGTCAATGCCCAGTGCAGACTGTAGCTTTGCTTACATATTTTCAAAGTGTTTAAATTAGGGAGGAATTCAATTTACTATAGCTCTGACCACCAGCGATCACGAGCAAGTTCTGAAAACAAGTTCACTTCTGGAACAAATTAGACAACATATTTATAACTGAAATTAAGCCAATTTCCAAAGAAACTCCCTAATTACACAACAGAACTGGTTCATTCAGCTAAAGTCTCCTGTCAAGGACAGTATTCAGTGTTAACTACATTTTATGCTACAGGTAAAACTATACTAAAGAGAATTTAAAACAAGTGTAGAGCCAAAATAATACACAATCTGCAAATCACCTTAATGAAATGCATGTAGTAGCTTACTCTCCAAAAATTGTCATCCATAATGCTGTAATATCTATCAAGCATGCCAACTAACTTGCAGCAAGCAAACATTTGTAACTTTTTTGGTTTAGGATCAGCAGTCACGTTTATATCATTGCCTTAGTGCCTCAGCTGAAAAGCTGGTGGTATTTTGATACCCATACTCTGCAAGAGGTAAGCCATCTCTTCACTCACTCTGTATGAATGCAACAGAGCTTCTGTCAGAATCATTTGTCTGGTTTCCAGTACAAGAGGACATTGATTCAGCACTGTGCAATTTATCTATGAAGCAGACAAAGCTCTTGATAACAGCTCAAGATGAATGAAATCAGCTTTTAAGAATGAACATTTTGGCATATGTTCACAGCATGTGCTAGTGGGACGAAAAGAGGAGAAGAAAAGAAAAGAGGAGAAGAAAAGAAAAGAGGAGAAGAAAAGAAAAGAGGAGAAGAAAAGAAAAGAGGAGAAGAAAAGAAAAGAGGAGAAGAAAAGAAAAGAGGAGAAGAAAAGAAAAGAGGAGAAGAAAAGAAAAGAGGAGAAGAAAAGAAAAGAGGAGAAGAAAAGAAAAGAGGAGAAGAAAAGAAAAGAGGAGAAGAAAAGAAAAGAGGAGAAGAAAAGAAAAGAGGAGAAGAAAAGAAAAGAGGAGAAGAAAAGAAAAGAGGAGAAGAAAAGAAAAGAGGAGAAGAAAAGAAAAGAGGAGAAGAAAAGAAAAGAGGAGAAGAAAAGAAAAGAGGAGAAGAAAAGAAAAGAGGAGAAGAAAAGAAAAGAGGAGAAGAAAAGAAAAGAGGAGAAGAAAAGAAAAGAGGAGAAGAAAAGAAAAGAGGAGAAGAAAAGAAAAGAGGAGAAGAAAAGAAAAGAGGAGAAGAAAAGAAAAGAGGAGAAGAAAAGAAAAGAGGAGAAGAAAAGAAAAGAGGAGAAGAAAAGAAAAGAGGAGAAGAAAAGAAAAGAGGAGAAGAAAAGAAAAGAGGAGAAGAAAAGAAAAGAGGAGAAGAAAAGAAAAGAGGAGAAGAAAAGAAAAGAGGAGAAGAAAAGAAAAGAGGAGAAGAAAAGAAAAGAGGAGAAGAAAAGAAAAGAGGAGAAGAAAAGAGAAAAGATGAGCTGAAAAGGTGGGTGAAGAGAGATGGTGGGTAAGAGCACTGCCACTTCATTTAATTTTCACTGCTACTTAAGAAGGCAACAAAGATGATAAATCTAAAATGCAGATCTAAGTAAGATACGCATCTACCTCAGTTCTCTTGAACACATTCCATCACACATATTTTGTTTCATTACCTTAAATAAGGTGGGTACCATCTAAACCCCTCTCTGGCAGTTCAAATTATCATAGCTGAATCCAAATGGTATAAAGAAACAGAATACCCAGCCAATTTTTCCCTCTTACAAGAAGCCTGCCTGCTTGCTGAGAGCCAAACAAAACCAGTTAGTAGAGGCAGCCTAGCTTAAAACAGCTTGACAGAAAATAAATGCTACAGACTACACATGGAGTGATTCAGTTTCAAAGGTGTTTTTAGAAGACCACTTAGGGGATTTTGTTTTCTCCATGTAAATGGTAATTCATGATTTGAAGAGTTGTACTATGCCTTGCTAATGCTTTCTGAAATGCTATTGAATATTTCATCCTACATGCATTTCCAGTGAAACCTTCTTACTAAAACTGGTTTGGGCATCTCCGGTTGAAAGCCATTTTTGCACCAATTCCATTTTGCAGCCTTTCAAAGAAAGGGCTGTGAAGTAGTAATTATCACAGTGGCTGGCCGCCTATTTGTCTTTGAATGCCCATGGACCTCCCCAGCTGCTAGACTATCAATGAGATATGTTATTATATACTGATTTTTAAGTACACAAGCTAACATTAGCAGCTGAGAATGCGCCAGAGAAATTCTGTGCTTTGAATTCCTGTAAAAGATCTTCAGTTTTAAAACAAAGTGATCTTACATCTACCTCTGGGATTAAGAGAAATACTATTAAAATCTTCAGTTCGAAAAAGTTATTCCCTGAACAATGAAACTAAATCAATACTGAGCAGTTTGTACTAGCACACAGATTTAGGGTGGTTACTGTAGATATTTTGAAAGAGTCAGATGATGCTTAGAGACCAGAAAAACTGGGACATCCCAAGCTAAAAGCAACTCAAACCCCAAAACCATCAAAAGATCGGTCTTTGCTAGAGTTATCACAAAGTATTGAAAAAGTCCCAACAGCTTAACATTCCTTCCAGGAAAATGACTATTTCAGTCGAGATTTCTGAAACATAGACATTTCTGTCTTTCTGAGCAGAAAGACAAAGACACAGTTAAGAACCCCCACCTCTGAAATTACATGAACTGCACTCTTTGAGGCAGTGATTTCCTAAAAATGTCCTTCCCTTCATTCTTCAACTGCACTACTGCAATACCCAGCAAGAGCAAAGCCCAACAGCATACGTGGCCTCCCACGCAGCAAGCCACCACAGACATGCAGTGGCACAGTCATTACCATGCTGCAGAAGATCGCTTGCAGAAGGGTCACCCTGCTCCAAGGAAGCACCCCAACACCTCTCTCAGCCCTTCAGTCTGCCACCGCCTTCTACCATGATGGGTTGCCTTGAGGGGACCGAGCATCTACACCACCACCACTACCCTGCCACTGAAAACGTCGGTCTTTACCACTAGTAAACTTGGCCAACAGTGCGTGCTGGGGTTCATAGTAGTCACAGGCATGGCTTACTCTGACTGGACATACGGCACTACAGCCAGTAGGCTTATCTACACACAGCTTCAATATCTGCTTAACTAAATTAGTACAAAACATGTTTAGTTAAATCACTGGAAAGACCGTCACCAGCTAAGCCAAGCCAATCTGGTTTACAATCTGTACAATTTTATCTGCTGGGGGGTCTCTGACTGCAGGATGTTGAAGGGAGCAATTCCAGGGTCCTCACCTTTCTTCCCTGCAACCCCTCCGCTTGCTTTGAGCACAACACAGAGGCCTCCCTTGCCACTCTGTGCTGTGAATTGCCCCAGTGGCCAGGGGTCTAAATACCTATAACAGTTACTTAACGTCTTACCTACAGGTTACTCTTCACCATACGCACTCCTGCCTGCTACAGGCTTCTCACGGCTGACCAGGCAGATCAGTTGCCAGCTCTGGGAAGACTCAGCTGAGCCAGCTCTCAGAAAGCTGTATGCCAGCTGACCCAAGATTTTTCTTGGACAGGAGTCAGAAAACCACTCTGCACACTTTCCATCTGATTCGCATTAAACAAGTGCTATGATAGCCAAATAGCACAAAGCGACAATCTGCAGTATGATAAAAAGGTGGGTATTTCTCATTTTCCATAGTAGAGAAGATGAGTGGTATGCATCTATTCTGTTTGGATGTACAGCCGTCACATATGCTATTGCACGTATCCGCTTCTTTGAACCAGCACGCCTGGCAGCAGCAAGGCGGATACGGCAGCGCCGGGCCTCATCCTGAAAAGCGCAGGACGTCTTCCAGGGACTCCCGGCATGCAGACCTTGGTTGCTATCGGATGCTGGGTTGCTGCTCCTTCCCTGCTATTGTTAAATGGGCAAGGCAGTACACGCTGTGATCTTATGCATCCATGGTGCTGTGTGGGTAGACCCTACGGGCCTCACTTCCAGGGCTTTTAGGGAAAATCCAAGGTCGTGGCAGACAGCTGATCCATGAAGCCTGAGCACATCTTCGTTCAGAGCTGAAAGCTTAGTGTGGCCCTTTATGTTTTACTTACTTGCTTCTTCCCTGGCAAACATCATGTGTGCCAATTCCTCCCTACTCCCACTCTCCCTCGCTCAGAAATATTTCCCTCTGAAGAAAAGGAAAAGCAAGCAAGAAAATATGTTAGAAACATCATTTGTGATTCTCCTCTAGAAAGTAGTATAGCCAGGAATCAGTATGACCCAGTTTTCATAGTAAATGTCTGAATTGTACGGTTAAAAAAAAAAAAAAAATCTATGCTACTCAAAATTATTTTTTTCTTCCACCATTAAAAAAAATGCTTTAGAGTTAATAGTATTATTGAGAGAAGTGAAAGTTAAAAAGCATTCTTCCTGGAGAAATAATAGAGAATGAGTTTATCTATGACCACATAGCACAACACTCTAATGATCAGCAAGAAAAGAAAGCTTAATTAGTAAGTAAATTAAGCCAGATTCCAATCCTTCACAACAGAAAAGCAGTATTAGCAGCTTACTTATACCAGAAATATCAAAACCACACACTTAAGATCTTTGTGCAAGATTATAGCACAAAGCACTATAGGCTAATGCAGGAATGCCAGACAATTTAATTACATTTTCTATTGAAAAATTAAACCATATGTATAGTTCATCAGATCAAGCTTTCTAACATGTTTCTGTTTTTGATATCCAACATCTGTCTGAAAATGAGATTTTCGTTTCCCTCATGAAATCTGATTCTAGCTCCACAGCCAAACTGAAGCAGCATTGATGGAAAGAAGTGAGGGAAAAGAGCGAGTGTTGGGTCATCTGATTTAGCCTTATAGCAGAGTTCAACCTCTAAATAGTAAAAATGTTAGAATATGACAACTCTTTTTTTATAGGTGAAGGCAACAGGGCAATGCAAGAATAATCAGGTTTTTTCACCCCTAGAAAATATATCCTAATTTTTCTTCATTTTCTTCCTTCAGGTCCACAAGTAGTTAGGGTCTCAGCCGTCATTAAATGATTCCTCTGACACTGTAGTACTGCTTCACTAGTTTTGGCTGTCTCCTTGGCAAAACCATGCAGAAGGACTGCACATCTGCAATGTAAAGATAAAGTGACCCAATGCTGCTGCTGGATCAGCTCATCTGCCATCTACATCATCTGCCACCTGCTGTCACTGAGCAACATGAAGCACGGTGAGCTTTAGAAACTCACCCATCATGAGGCAATGCACAGTGCTCTAGCTCATATCAGCTGAACAACGTATTAATAGTAAGGAGAACCGTATGAGCAGGGATTGAACCCCAAAAATCGTTGCTATAAATGATCTTTTACATAGTCAGACCAATAAAAAGCGTTTTTCTGTAGAAGGCAAGCCTGCATATTACATCTATATTTTACCTTATACTAGCAATTTGCTTGACCATTTTTTGAGCAGCTTCTTTCCAAAGGATCTCAAACTTTCTATGAAAACTTTATTCCACTGAATGTACAGAATAGTTCTGTATTCAGAAACTTGGTTAAATTTTTCCACCCCTCCTCATACAGATCTGAAGTCTTAGAGTTATTTCTTTCTTTTCTGCAGCAGTACTACTCTGAGATACTTTCCCAGCGCTTTGATGCCTACAGAATGCATGCCTGCATGCATGTGCACTCGGTGCCACCAATTAGGGTTGGACAACCCTACATCTTGGTGAGCAACTTTAGTTCACCCCACTCCTCTTCAGTTTCATTTGAGCTAGCAGTTTGAATCCAGTCTCACATCCCTGCTACAAAACAGAAAAAGAAAAAAACCCAACCTTTCTGCTGCCACCAGAACTGTATATACATCAAAACAATAATGAACTGCTCCAAATATAATCCTTGGGGTAGAGCAGTTGAGTATGGTCAGGGAACCATGAACATATGAAGAAAATTTCAAGCCACCGCTTCAAATCCAACAGGGCAGGAAATGCATGAGCATACACATTTTACATTATATGCTGAAGTTTTAAATTACCAGTTATTGTATGGTACAATTTTCTTTTCTACTTCCACTGTGGATCTGAGAAGCCTTTCAATCAAAACCAAAAATACCCCAAAAAGCGCCAGCCTTCAGACTGAACTCAGTGTGGTCCTGCAACAGATTCAACAGGTCAGCATCCCCAAGGCAAAATGGAATACTTGAAAATTAATTCTGCTAACTCTAATTTCAAATCGCTATGAAGAGATCATTATGAATGTTCACTTGCAACATTCACCCACACTTATACTAACAGCTGTATTTGACTACAAATTTCCTGGTGATGGACATGCAATAAAAAGCAACAGCAAAATGTCTTGCCCACATTGCTGTCAATTTAGCAGAAAAAAAATTCTTGAACCAGAGGGACGCAAGTTAAAAGTTTCATCAATACACGTCAGACAGCAGGAACTGGAACTGTATACGTTCTTTTTAATGATTTCCAAGTAATGTTTGCTCATTACATTAATTAAAATAATAGCTCAATCTTTTCAGGGTCAACAGTTTTCTAAAACTTAAACTGCTTTATTTTAGCTTCATCCATCACCAAGAGTAGGAAATTATTTTTACACCAGAAGGGGGTTCCTTCTCACCAGACAATTTACAGGATAATCCTAGATGCTGCAGAGAAGCCAGCCAGCACAAGGGGGGCATTGTTAGAAGACCCCTGCCTTGCAGGGGCACCCTAGCTCCCCTTAGGGCAAGGGTTCAAAGGCTTCATACAAAGCAGTGGACGGGGCAAGCTGTAATTCATCCTCTGCCCTGCTTCTTCTCCTTGCCTGGAGAGCCCGAGCTGATGCCTTGGAGACAGGTTTCAAGGATCAGGTCTCCAACCTTGACTTTCTGCACTCATCTGACTTGACAATGAACTCTCCTGAAGGCTGGTGGCAGAGAGAGGGTTGGGGCTGTGTATCCTTCCCTGTCAGGACCAGTCCCACAGGAGCAGAGACACAGTTAAGCTGTTACACAGAAGGGAGTTTTGTTTTCATTTGGCATCAGAACTGATACAGAGAATCAAAGGGAGGATCAGCACTGAAGATTCATTTGTACATCAAGGGGAAATCCAGCAGCCATTGAAACTGTTTACAGCAGGTTGAAAGAATAATACAAAGAACAAACTTTAAACTGACAGATACTCAGATCACATTTGTAGGCAAATCTCAACACCTTTAGCCCAGCTAAGTTTCATTAACACTGACATGTCATTTCAGGATTTTATTTCTAACATTTAAAAAGCATCAAATTATGAAGGTTTCAGAGAAATGGGAGTCAGCATGCCTCCCCCCCCCCAACTCTGCTTTGTGATTGAATTGTATTTACTTGGCAGAGCAAAATGGTTCAAGCAACTGGTGCAGGTGACAAAGAGGGGAATGGAGGAAAAGGTGTAATGCACCGGGGAACTAAAGGGCGCTGCTTGTGCACCCCCAGAGCTTTCCTTTGACAGTTTCATGGAATACCTGCAAAGCTACTCACTGCCCGAACAGGCCACCCTGAGATATGGAAAAGGCAAAACACACATACAAGAGAAGGCAGGTCCACCCATCACCTTGTATTGAAACACTTAATTCTTCCTACACAGGCTCACCCTGGCAACTTTGTTGTCATTTGAAATCCCTGTGTCTAGGAGGATGACAGCAAACCACAGCAAGGGTTGTTTCCCTACCCAATACAAAAGCGAGTCAGGAGGAATGTGTGAAGGACTTGCAGTATCCCGTGGAGGCCACTCTCTCCTCAGTGGGAATCTGGGTGAAAGTATTCAGGCTTGTTTTAAGACACAGAGTCATGAACATTGAAAATATCCATCCATGATGTGCACAAATTAAAAGTTTACCTGGTAAACCCCTTCCCCATTTTCTGGTACCAAAATTTCTTTACTTCAGTACCAATGCATTTTGGGCCACACCACTGACAGCTTTTTCATGCATTGGTATGGACAGAGTGAAAACACTTAATGTTTTTCAGTCTATCCAACTACATTCCAGGTTGCTGATGGAGGTAAGAAAGGGTGAAAAAGTAGCACCCAATCCTTCACTTTCATATAACAGCACTGAAGTTAAAAATAGATTTATAAAATATTCATAGTCCTTAATCTCCCTTCAAATCAAAGTGGCGGCTATATTTGCTAGTGATTAGAGACCCCAAGAGATTTGTTTGTAAATGGCTGGCTCAGACTCTGCTAAATCCTCCTGCTTTTTTATTTGGCCAGTTTGGTGACCTGGTAACTATTCAAAACATAAATTTTAATGAGAAAAATATCCAACCACCTCCAGCACATTAAACTTCTATAACAGACATTATAATGGGGAAAAAAAATAAAATAAGGTGTTGGTTCACACAAAGCTGGTGGGGGGAGGGAGACCTTTTCAGCAGCAGATGAATTCAATGTTGAGAAGCGTCCTAATTCTTCCATATAGGCAATGTGTTTTGTGGTTCCCTGCACAACTAATCTGTTGTTACTCATTCTTTTTCCTTCAGTATAGATGGACCCTGGTAGCAGGGAACAGGGTTTTGGAGAACAACCCTCATTTTGTTCAGTACAATACAGCCTTCTCAACTCTTACGCTGCCACTTGAACCCTCAAACCATACACAGGCGAGAGAAGGACAATTTTGAAATGAATTAAGTAAATAACTGATTTTAGTCTCCTTTGGGTGTAACGTCACATCCCAACTTAAGGGCTAGTAAAAACTTCTATGTAATATTTTCCATGCCTGGGAGTTTATACAAACACCCCCTACAGGTATTTCTTGGCTTTCCTGGAAAGGAGACAATTGTTCATATACCAAACAGATTTCCAATAAGATGTTTGGTGAAGGTCAGAGAGGAAGGCATTAACTGTCTGCTTGCACGTGACTGATTAGCATCCACTGCAGACTAGTGGATAGCTGCATTTGTCTAAGGAAATGTTTTAGGCTTTATCAGTGACATTTTCGATCATGGTCAAGGAAGGCTTGCTGAGCTATCATGACTCAACCAGATTAATATTTCCCATAACAAATTTAGTAGTACAGAAAGAAGTTTAAAACTTCCCACAGCAACTAAAAAAAAAAATAAATCCCATCAAAAGCAGTTTTTGGTGAATGCTGATATTTTTATATCACAACACCCAAAAATACAATTCACATACTAAATGTGTTCCACTTAGATAAAGTTGTAACAGATTTTTATCCATCACGGCTCAGAGAAATGCAAGCCCAATTCTCAAAAGACGAAGGAATTCCCATTCTCATAGTTAGAAGTGAAAAGAGTGGGCTGGAGAGGAAAGTGATTGTAGTTAAAAATGTCAAGGAGTCTCAAGGAATGAATATGCATTGCCTGACCTGAATCCATTCCAGTTTCACATGGTATGAGAACAGAACATTTGTTTCCAGCTGAAGAACAAAAAAATAAATGGGTTTCCATGGCTTTCCTGGGTAAAGCTATATCTGAGTTTGTTTTGAGATAGCACTTTCTGTAAAACGATTTTGTTAATAATAAACAGTTCAGAGCACTTCAGTCTGCTAAAGGATAAAGCAGTTAGATCGTTGGCTCACTAAGATAACACTGCTTTCAAATATTGTACAACAAACAGAAAAAAACCCTTAATTTCAAGCAAAGAAAATCATCAGCAGCAGGAGATCTGTGTTGGCATTTCATTAAACAGGATGAAATCTATTGCTCAAGAAGAAAGTTCAGGACATCGGAATCTTGCCATTTGCTGCGAGGCTGGATGTTGGTGTGAGAAGCAGGTGTGACTGAGCAAAGAGTTGTTGAAACATGCTAAAGCAAGCACGTCCCCTGAACTCCTCCAAACACCAAGAGTTCATTTAAGAAGTTTGTTGTCTTAAAGTGGTATTTGTGAGCTTTAGGTTTCTGAACCCAAATGTGCCCAAGCACAGTATTGGCACTTTACGGACTTGCCCCCAAGGAAAATGTATGACTAACATACCTTTTAAGGATACCTATGCTGAGCTATGAGACATGGGTCAGGACATCAGAATTCACTCTTGTGGGAAATTCTGCACTGAGAAGGATTTTATTTTATCTTTTATAAGCAGTTTTTGGCAAGTGTCATTACTAGGACTGCAAAAAAGAAACCATGGAAGATAGAAAAGGAACGGAAAAAAAGAAGAGAAAAGAAAAAAAAAAGATTGGTGATATTAATGGTTACATCTAGCAAAGAACTAAATTAGCACAAAATTGTATAATCATGAAGCTTAGAAATCATGGTTCTTTAGCTGCAAAAAGAAAACCCTAGCCTAGCAAGCACAGTGGCTGTTTATCTATTGTACCCTGAGCAATGGGGGGAAAAGAGAGGTGACAATTCAGAGTATTTGGCATCTATCTCAGCGTGCCACTAAGCCCTCTCCTTCCATCCCTGCCCAAAGCTCCAATCCATAAGATTGCAAAGAGCAGCTTCCAAGGAACTAACTTATGCAGTGGTTTAAGGGAAACCTGGAACCACATATATGGAAAAAGAAACAGTAAGGCTCGAGTATATTAGGGTCTTTACATTTGATGGAAAGAAAGTTTGAGCACACAGGTAATTCTGGGGAGTTGATATAAAAAAATAGGCAAAAGACTGTTTACTCTTAAAAGAAAAAGAATCCTAAAACTCAGACCTTGGTTTCTGCTTGTATCTGGTCACCTCTTGAAAAACTGCATGGATGTTTGAGCCTAAGAGGTAACCTGGATGGGTATGAAAAATTTTTTGGAAGAAAATGAGGTGGCTGAAGAAGGGAGAAAACTGTGTGCCTCAGGGACAACTGCACAGATGAACACGAGTAGTCCCAACTTGGATGCATAAGGGCTTAAACCAGTAGGATCCAGTTTTCACAAGTTAACAGCCATGAGCACCGAGACCTCTCTTAAGAGAAGAGCGGGGGAGGAGAACCAGCAAGCTAGCCAAGGAAGGCCATCTGTTAAGTGAACCTCAGCTATGAACTCAAGACCTGCCCTCAAACATTAATAGAAGTGTCCAGAAAACACCAATAGCTAAACAAAAACATTCCTTTAAATAAATAAATAAGAATAAAATTGAGGTGTCTTATTTCCAAACGCTGTTACCGTACGCTATAGCCAATTAGTCACAAATTGGATACAAAATAAACTTCACAACAAACTGCAAAATGAGAATATTCTTAGTATATTCTCGTCAATTAGGGATAAGTGAACAATTAAATTATACGCACACGCCAAGTTTTATCCTGGCAGTATTTGTAAAGTTTAGAAAATTTTGGAGGGATGCAAGGAAGAAAAGGGAGAGGAAAAAAAACCCCTCCCACACACATCCCCAGCTCCTAGCAGAAAGGGAGAAAAAAAAGTGAATCTGAATATCAGCTCCAAATTTCACAGTATAATTTAGAAGGTGGGGAACCTGAGGAACAAGAGAAACTAGATGGCTATCTATAGCTATAGAGCTGCCTTTCCAAGGAAAAGGAATTTCACCAGTGTACTGCAGGTGGTAAAGACAGGTTCATTCCTTTCCCCATCTTGCTGCCCAACTCTTAACAGCATCTCAAAATGAGATAAATGTCAGAATAAAATTGTCCATTTTAAATCAAGGTGTCAGTACTACAGATTCAGCTTTTAGTAATAAGCAGGAAATAAAGAGAAGGGACTTCTGTCCTTACAGGACAAATCTGTAGTGTCCTTAACAAATCACAATTTAATTTGGAAGGGACCTGGAGGTCATGAAGTCTAATCTCCTGCTCAAAGCCAGATGATTCTGAAAGGTGGATTGCAGCACTTCACTCTATCAAGGTTTGAAGGTGTCCAAGGACAGAGACTCCACAGCACCTTTAGGTGATCCCCTTCTCAGCTTTAACCACAACCATGGTGACAAAGCTTTTCCTTACATCCAAGTGGAATTTTCCCTATTGGACATGGTGTACAAGGAAAGGGCAATATACACAACTACGAGTCTGACTTGTCTACTCTACAAACCTGCTCTGGCTGGTGGAAGATTGGCACTCTCATGTTTTTCCTCTCTAGGCTGAGCAAGCCTACCTTCCTCCAACTTTCCTCATACACAGTGCATTACAGCGCCCAACTATCCCAGTGACTTTTTGCTGTTGATTACTAATTCCAGATACACTAAAATTTGTGGAGAGCTCTTCTCAGCTAAATAAGCTTGCCAGCAAGACCATTCAGAAGTCAGCAATATTCCTTCTCTGACATTACCTACTTGCCTTTATATAGTATGTTGTTGCCATTTCCCTCAACGTGAAATATGTATTGTTTCATAATTCTATCTATAAAGGGTTAACAAGTACTGAAAATGTAAGCCACGCCTCCTCTGCCCCAAAATAAATTCATGGTATTTTTAATGCAAAAAAAAATATCCACACCACCAACTGCTTGGTTGTTGTTCTTCTTCCTCAGATTTTGCAGCTTTCAGGACACATTTATATAGTAGTTTCTAGCTTTTATTTACTAAGAATTTAAGAAACTTGTATCAGCAATTATGTGACTCCAGAAATTGTAGTGTTAGATAAAAGAACCAAATGAAACAATTACTGAAGTAAAAAAAAAAAAATAAATTAAAATCAGAATTGAGAGGAGTTCCCTTGATGGTAACTGAACAGTCCCCTCCCTGCTGTGAGAAGAAAAAAAAAAAAGCTAAAAGATGCTCCTCTGACATCAAAATTGATAGAAACACTAATGACCTAACAGGCTCAAAGACTAAAACAGACACTTTCAGAGAGAGATTACAAAATACCAGTCATGGGAAAACCCTCCTTTCATTCCCACGAGAGCTCCTAATCTCTCATGTACCACCCCACCCCCCATTTTGCAAAATAAATTATGAAGCCAGAAGGAGCCAATGTAATCATCTAAGCCTTATCTTTTTGATAGCACAAGCCAGAGGATTGCAACAAATTATTTCTTTTGGGTTAAGGCTTATGGGTTTTTGCTTTTTCCAAAGGGGAGAAACAAATTCCACCGTCAATCTTGATTGAAATGTTTCCAGGGAAGGAAGTTCTACCCTGAAATTCATATTTTTTCCTCATGTTCATTGGTATCATTTTGTTTACTTTCAATTCCAGTTCTGCTGTGACTTGGTCTGGCAGGCTCTTTCAGCTTCAACATTACATAGCTTAATTTCACTTTGATAAGGCAAAGCTTTTGGAGACAACAGTTGAGTAAAACTAGCTTCCCTTCCAAACCCCCAGAGTCTGCAAGTAATATTATTTTCCAGCCTGTCATGTTCATATGCCTTTTCTAGGAACTCTGCTTTTCTCCCCGTATCTCTTCCACTGTGAAAAATCACCCATAAATTTTATTCCGGCTGCAGTCACATGAGTCCCAAAGACAGATTTGTATATGCCTGTTTTATATACCCATTGGTTACATTAGGCCCATTTACCACAGAATCCGACAAAAACATCACAGTAGATAATGAAGCCCTTTTCAGAAATAGTGCTTCTTAAAATAGTGCTTCACTATCCAGTAAATAGAACTTATATTCCTTTGTTCAAACACATATAATTTTTATATCTCTCTGTACTGAAATAGTTTTAATATAGATCAACATGTAACGTGGTTTCCTTTACTACGTATGTCAACCTTCTGCTTCCCAGCCCTTTAATTCATTAATAGAAATACTAAAAAACACATAAGAATGGATATGAACACAGCTTAATACAACCTCAGTTCTTAAATAACAGAAAACAAGAGCTGATGTCCAAAGGTTCCTTCTTCCCTCCCTTCTCCCACCCCCAATGCAGAACGTTACCTCTAAACCAATTCTAGCAAATGTCTGACCTGTTCCTAAAAAAGTTCTGACACAGGAATTGTGAAGGCAATTCATGCCAGTATGTAGCACCCTCACATTCAGAAAAGTTTTTGGGGATACTTGAAATAGCTCATGTAAATCTCCCTTGTTAGAACTATTTCCTTCAGAGGCAGTGTTTCCTAGCTCTTGATTATTCTTGCTGCTGTAACCTGGAATTTCAGTTGTCTGTATTTTTGCTGAAGTTCAGTGTCAAAAGTGAATGTGCTGCTCAGCTGATGCCTTAACAACAGCTGACAGAGCAGAATCGTATCACCCTACAGCCTGAATTTTATCTGAGACACTTCACCCCTCCTCTTCCCTTGAGGTAACATCATGATATTGTTGACTCATGTTCAGATTTATAAACAGAAGTAAACTATTACTAAATTTGTTTTCTGTATCTAAATAACCAGCTGAAAAGAGGATCTTTGATGTCTGTTGCCAGCAACGTGCCTGATGTCTGCCTTTTAACCTTTTTTCATGCTCTTATTCTAAAGCAGATTTCCTTTCAGCTCTCACCAATTTTCAAACTACAACCATGAATAGCTTGGTTGATTTTCAGACATATCAGAAAGCCATTTTCTCAATAAACAAATAAAAGCATATCAGAGTGGTAGATGCAGACCACAAATACTACTTGCTTGAATATCAATTCTCTGTACAGGTGAAAGGACTGAGTATCCAACTCAGCTTGGACATACATTTTCTATTTCTTCAGGAAAAAAGATCTATCGTTAAAAAAGTTTCAGTGAGGTAGAACGTCTTGCAGAACTGGATGACAATTAGGAGGAAGAGGCACCTGCAATAACCACTGAGATAAAGTGTTTAGTTGCATACAGAGATTTCTGTCTTTGTAGCAATACAGAAATAAAAACCCAGCAAGGGAGCAATCAGGCTATAACCCTCTACAACATTCATGAGTTTAGACAACTTCTGTCCTTACATATAAAACCAACTGTTTTCATCACACATACACTCTCCATGTTTTAGAAATGCTTGTAAATTCTACGCACTCCAAAACCATATTGCATTAGAACATTTGACAGAATAGATGATGTTGATATCAAGTACCACTACAATAGTTTTCCAAATGGAAGCTGATGTGCAAGACCAGTGAGGGCACTGCAAGGTGGGCAGAGTTGAGGAAGAGTCAAAAGAAGCATTTTAAATATAGGAAGTAATGGATAGGAGAGGCATTATGCATATGTAAATGCAAATGTCTTAAGTTCCAGTAGTTCCTAATGAACAGAGATGAATAAACACTATGAAGCAACTGTAGAAGTCTTAAATAAAAAGGATTTATTTTTTCTAACATTTTCTAAATGCTGTTGGACAGAAGGCTGATAGTGAAGGAAAAAGTAGGTTGCTTGAAGCAATTAAATTTATGTCTTTACTTGTCACCTGCTAAGATATGCTGAACAGTTCTGACATGGGCTTTGAATTCCTCAAAATTAGTCCAAGAAAACAAAGAAGCTTGTATTGAATATCCTCCTTCTGAAAGGTGTCAGGCAAACATATTTTTTTCCCCTCCTAAGGAAAGAAGTCGCAAGACTTATTAATAATATGCAAGAGTTTACAGAAATAAACACTGAAGTAATACCATAAAAGGCAGAAATAAGCTGTAAAATTAAGAACTAAAAAATGACATCTCAATGATGCCTCCCAAGCAATGATTAATATATTCCTTGCCTCATATCTGTGTAAGTTCTGGAAGCTATGGTATGACAGGCTACAGCCTTCTTTCCGGAAAGAAATAGAAAATCTTTGGATTTCTCTTTCAAAAGCTGTAAACCAGAGCAGCGTGAGGGAGTTTAAGTGAGGCAACTCCTGTACTTCGTACACTTAATACAGAGGGCATCCTTAAAACAGCTTGAATCTTGAAAGCTGCTTTTAAGTATTAGTTACATAGCGCTAGTCCTCTGAATTCTAGAAAGGGACATCATTTAAGAAACAGTTCTGCCTAGCTGATTTCTGAATTGCTAGTTAAGGTAGATCTTATTATACATAATTTTATAAAAACATTCAAATCTGATAGGGGATGGAAGTACTTATAAACTGTAGTAAATACCATTAAAACCATCCTCATTCATAGTGAAAGATGCTATGGTCTTACATGAGGCCAACAGACAGGAATTGCCTTTTCTATCAATGAACAAAGTTCATCCTTTCCTTCAAATACATTTTTCCACGCTTTACTAAACAGTGTTTTGTACTACAAACATAACTTTTCCAGTTTGCCTAGTGTGCTCCTGTTCTCAGCTGTAGGACAAAAGTGACGTAACTTTAGTCAAGACTTCAGAGTCTTTTATGGAAGCACTGTTATTTTGTTAAGTATACCAAGATAAACACTATGTACATTTCAAAAAGTCTTGTCTTGTAACAGCATATAAAAGCATTCTGAATTCTAGAAATTTCTAAACGATCAGACAATATTCTTTTAAATCAAGCTATTAGCTCCCTCCACACCCTACCCATCACCACCAACAAGCATCTCTAAGAACCTCTTGGCACATCTCAATTTTCAGGATGCTGTCTAAGCCTAAATACTACTAAATCTATTACTCTCAATGAGACTACTAATGAAAAATCTAGTAAGGTCAGACGCTTTCTTACATAGATACTGCTGTACTTTTCACTACACAGACATATTAAGCAAGTCTATAAGCTTGTAAGGCATCTTTATGCACTGATCTACTAGATGCCTAGTATATTGTATTTGCCTTTATTTCCTCCCACCTGATGCTTACAGTGACTACAATGTTTAGGACCTGAATTACATCAGAATTGAAACAGTGCTAGGAAGTTATTTGGAGAATCAGCATTGTCTAATAGCTTTGAGTTGTTCAGACCTATTAGAAAAATACCGATAAAGTCTTTTTGCATGGTTAAAGTACCTAAATTAAATTCTTGCATGTGTGGCCTCTTTAATCCAGACTAATCACAGATGGTGAATGCATGCATTATAAGACCACGCATCTAGCTCACTCTTTGAACTCTTCTTCTATTGGTAGCTAGTAAATGAGTGCTTTTGAGACGGACTTGCAGAACTAAAGTCCCCTTAAACACATTCTCAAAAGTGCAAAATTACATAGTAAACAACTATCTTCAGTCTTCTAAAGGAGAACTGGTTGAGGTTAGAAAGGCACATGCAATTTGAGACAATGACATCACAGATTGGTCAGGGTTGGAAGGAATCTCTGGAGATCATCTAGTGCAACCCCCTGCTAAAGCAGGTTGCACAAAGTCACGTCCTGGTGCATTTTGAATGTGTCCAGAGAAGGAGACTCCACAGCCTCAGGGTAAAGAAGTTCTTCCTCATACTCAGATGGAACTGCCTGTGCCTCAGTTTGTGGCCATTGCCCCTTGTCCTGTCACTGGGCACCACTGAAAAGAACCTGGCCTCATCCTCTTGACACTCACCCTTAAGATATTTATATGCATTAATAAGATCCCCTCTCTCAGTCTTTTCTTCTCCAGGCTGAACAGGCCCAGCTCCCTCAGCCTTTCCTCACAAGGGAGATGCTCCAGACCCCTCATCATCTTTGTATCCCTCCGCTGGGCCCTCTCCAGTAGTTCCCTGTTTCCCCTGAACTGGGGAGCCCAGAACTGGACACAGCACTCCAGATGGGGCCTCACCAGGGCAGAGCAGAGGGGGAGGACAGCCTCCCTCCACCTGCTGGCCACACTTCTCCTGATGACAGTACAGTACAGCTCCTCTATGTTACAGTACAAGATAGTGTTTTTGTGTGTGTGTTTTTTTTTTAAATGCTATTAGAATCCATTTAAAAATATATATATTTTAACCGTATAAACAACTAAAAAAAAAAAGGTTATTTCTAAGAAATTTTTGCTGGATTTTTCTACTACAACCACTGGATTTCAGATCCTACAACATCCTTTGTCATAGTTCACTGCTTAGATTTGGGACTACAGGCAGCATCTCTCTTCCATGCCTGACAAACCAGGCAGTCATCAGGCTCACCTGCCACACAAGAGGTCCAGCTTCCCAGTCTGCTAGACCAGGGACTGAAATGGACATGACTTGTGTTCAGGTGAGCACTCCTGGTTATCTTCTAAGAAGGTCTCCAACATGGCTTTTTCTCCTCCCCATATAACAAGAACGCCTCCTCCCGTCACTTGTGCCTTCCCACAGAAGACAAATTTCCCGGGTGCTGGAGTACTAAGAATCAGAAGAGGTCTTAGACGAATGCACCACTCCAAAACCAACGTGGTGCCCACAGCGCACTGAACCAGGCACTTCCCACACCACTGTCCGTCAGTTAATAACAATGGCCAGTCACACAGAAAACCAAGCTTAAAGTCTCACTCTGTAAGGCTGAGATAATTTTCTGCTGTACATCAAACGGTGTTTTGCCCTCCTGCTCCGATACGTCCTCCATTTTTTTCTTTCTGCCAAGGACTCCATGTGCCTCATTCCTCCCATGCAGTGCAAAAATAGCTGTTCCTCCCTAAGGACCATGTGCCCTAAAATCTGCCTGCCTTTTCCAACTGTGCCTTGTGAAATTTCGCCTGGTCTAACAACAATATTATGTCTCCCCATATAATTTGTTGTTGCAGTGAAGCAACATCCCTACAAACACTACAGCTACTGTCCCCCTCTGCACTGTCCTCCTCCTGCACTTTTTCCACAGATAAAGAAGAAACAAGCCATTCCAGGGTATCTAGGTTTTACATCTTTAGCTGAGATTTAAAGTCAGACTACCCAAGAAGCTGTCATTTATTTGATTTACAGAGAAAGGATCAAACCTGCTCAGAGTGCTAGCCGAAGGCCTTCTGCTCTCTGATACTTCAAACATCTACTGGCATTTTGGCATCAGCTACATGTAGCATCCACAGAAACATGGGACTGGAAAGAGTCATCTGGGCCATCAAGTTGGGGTTTTTGATCAACCACAGACCATCACAGTAACAGCTCTGTAGTCCACCAAGTCTTCCAGGATAACCAGCTCCCACTGATTATGTCATTATGGACACAGGCACCACAGGATATCGCACTGGCCTCTCTATGACCGGCAAAGGAGAACTACCCTACAATTTCCAGAAAGACCAAAGAGATTCTTCTTTTGTAGAAGAATCTTCTACAAAGAATTCTTCTACAGGAGTTCATTTAAGTGAAAAGCATTACCAACCAGCTCTTTTTTCCATAGACACAGTGAGATGATGTAGCTCTCCAATGATCTCACAGGAAAGTGCCTCAAGTTCATGCACCCAGATTTTAAAAGCATATGCCCCCACCTTCTCCCAAGCAAACCTTTCACTTCCCAGAGGTGAAAGCACCCTCCCTGCAGAGCCAGGCTGGCTTCTCACCCCTCTGTACTGACCTCTGGGAGAAGCAGTTAGCAGCTGGAGCTCCGAGCAGGGTCTCTACCAACTGCTACCAGCAAGTTTCACTCCAATTAACATTTTTGTCCTGAACTCCCTCCCTGTCTACCGTTAGGCCAAGTACTAGTAACCTGTCACCACCTGGAAATGACAGCCCTGTGCCTAGGACCTGAGCTTCTGCTGTGATCACAGAAAGTCAAAAACACCTCGCCTCTTCCAAGTAGGTAGTGGCCACCCATTAGAAGTTAGTTTTCATGTTAACACACACTATGGGACATATTCCCCAGTTTGGCTCACCTGTGCAGGATTTCCAGCCTCAGAACATGAACTGATGCATCCCACATGTAAGCCATGTGCTTCTACTTTCAATTTAGACAGAGGACAAGCAGTGAGGTTTAAGCTTCTTTTGGATGCTGGAACAAGTCTACTTACATTTATCCACCCATGCAAAATTGTTAGGAATCTATCTCATTTGCTGCAGGACAGTCATAATTATCTAAAAACCTTAGGTTCTTATATGGATTTTAATTAAATGTGTTTATAAACTGATTTATAAGATTACAGACAGCATCTGAATCACCAGGAAAGCCCTTAGGAAGCATTTAGTAAAGTAAGAGAATTCACAAACAAAAACACACCTGGAAAAAGCTAGATAGCTGCATGTTTTGGCAGGCCCCCAACAATTGCTTTTACTGGTAGCAATCAACATCCACCACAGACCCTGTTTTGTCATCTACTACTTTTAAAGCCCAAACACCACTTTAACCGAAAACTCCAGTCAAATCAAGTTTCCAGAAAAACTGAGCTAGGCAATGTACCCTTCTCTGTTTTCGTTAAGTAAAAGGTAATACACACACACTACAGAAAGCTTATACTTCAGAGTAATGACACGACAAAATCAAGTAGTTGGTAGTTATAGCTGTTCTTGATTAGTTCAGAGGTAATAAATTAATGCACATTAGTTTGGTACAGTGCCATCTCAATCAGCTAGGCGTAACTGAGTCGATGTGCCATCAAGAATACTCATGAACAGAAACTTCATCATCTAGGTTAGACCAGCATAGTCCTTTGCTTGATGTAAGAACACTTCAGCCTGCACAGCAGCTATCGGTTTTATATATAAAATAACCTAAAGAAGAAGAAACCCTGTACAACTTCAACAGCAGGTAAGTGGTCCAGCCACTCCAGTGAAGTCAGAATGACTGCCTCCAGTTCCACAAGTCTGTCCATCAGCATAATATGTTTGCTGTACTGAGACAGCGTCTGGGGTAGTCCCGATTTTTAACTTTTAACTGTTAGGTAAAAGTTGGAAACATGGAGCAGCACAGTGTCACCACCCTGCTAGTGCTCCAAAGACCAACTAGTAGGTGGTCCCACAGGCCATCACCTAAAAGCTTTCTGCTTTGGAACAAAACACCTTTAGGTACTAATTAACTTTGCAAGATTGGTGAAGAGTAGCAATGAATGAGTCAAGTATAAGATTTTCAGTTCCACATAAGTATAATTACCGTACCCAACTACCAAGCATAAAACTGACATTATCCTGGAAAACCTCCAAGGGTCACAGGCACGATACAGGAAAGGAAGTTACAGAAGGAGCTACTGTATTTGCTTAATAAATCTACTGCACAGGCTGTTGTCAGTGGATTTTGTTCCAAGAAGCTACGCAAACAAAACAGTCTTTACAGACAGAAGAGAGGAAAGGGGGTGGGAGAGAGGCGAGAAGGATTTGATCTCATGATCTCTAACGAAGTTGAACAGCTGAAACGTTCACGGACAATGCCTGTTGAGCCCATGAATTTTCTGAATTATTGTGACAAACTTCAATTTCACAACTTGAAGGAGATGAAGACCACTTCTGGAAGAAACCAAGAAAGAGCCACAGTTTGTTGTTTAAACATGAGGCTGTAATTCAACAGATGGATTGTTTTTTGTTGAGCCATTTGCATTCTTTGATAAATTTCCCATCTTTTTGCAAGATGGGAGTCATTCAAACATTGTCTACAATAGCTTTTCTAGTAGAATGAATGGATCAAATTTTATACAATCAACTTTCCTATAAGATCACTGGAGAACTCTACATATACACTTAAGTTTGATTTTTTTCACATTACCTTCTCAAATCACTGTAGTTTAACTAGTAGGCCTAAACTGTGCTCTCTCTGTATGGAAACATCAATGTTAAGGAAAAGAAAAGATGTCTTTATCACAAGTTCTCCTAAATTTAAGACTAAATACACTGCAAATATAAGGATGCCTTAAGATCACAGAAAAATATATTTCGTTATTCAGCTTTAGGAACAGAAAAAAAAAAAAAAAAAAGAGTAGTCAGTTCTTCTTATATTCTTCAGCTATGCTGCTTTTCAGTAAAATTAATATACCCCAAAAGGTGTGACTTTCATATCAGACTGTCTGTACAGTAATCACTGAAACACAGCATTAAATAAAATAATTATGTACAAATAAGGTAACACTACTGGCTCTTTCAAAGTTTTCCTGAGGAAACATTTTTGACAGGACTCTCAGATGACTTAGTAGATGGCAAAATTGACTGTACTGCCATTTATTAATGAAGACTTATTTTAGAGAATTAAGCTTGCATACAAGTGTCTTTTGTAAATCAAACTCCTTGCAACTAGGTCTTGGCATGTAATTCTGGTGCTCATCACCTTCCTAACAGGCTTAATTGTTCTGCAGAAATATTTTTTCCTTCACTTCTTATACTACTCTTATTTTTCTGTTATCTGTAACAAGAAATTGGCCTTCAGGAGCAGCATTGTAAAACTCTGAATTATTAACGGTCACTAAAAGAGGTAGCAGTAATTAGTAATCATAGTTTCATACATATATATACTTTTATAGATACAGATATGTGTGTGTATCTATCTGTGTATATATATATATTTATATATGCTTCATATATATATGCATATAAACTATCAATTTTAAAAACACAGACCTTACCTTTCAACCCCTGCAGAGAAATAAACAAACCCAAGAATCCTGCTTCAGAAACTGTAAAGGAGATGTTTCCCTCCAATTTCCCCCCTCCACATCCACCACAATATACTTAAAGCATCTGTAGATGTCAGAACAGCATAGCCTTCCCTCCTTCAACACATAACCCTGACCCACTTCACTGCGGAGAGCTAGTGAAACAGGCTCCAAATATTTCATTCTGCAGCTGGTCTTTAAGCCCTAATAACCAAGGGAGGTTGGAGTCACTCTCTAATCTCCTAATGTGTAAGAATCAACAGAGCTCCCCTTTGAGCAGCCAGCCTACACCAGAGCACAGAACAGATTGTGTCAAGTGACAGCTGCTTTCTGGCAGAACACGCAGGCTCCCTACCAAGAAAGGGAGGCAGGAAGCATCACTCAGTTGCGGAAGAGGTTGCCAGCTTGAAAAAAAATAAAAAAATTAAATCATACAGCCATTCAAGTAAGATCCATGCAATTCTTTAGAGTTGCCTGGATATACGTTAAATGTATATACGCCGTTGCTGTCTCTTCTTCCCCTCCCCTCTTGCTTCCTTTTAGCTGGATTAAAGTTTCCCACCTCAAGGACATTTGCCTGTGTATCTGGATGGTGCTTAAGATATTACGGCTGCTCTACGAAGACAAATAATAAAGGATTGTCAAGCTCTCTAGTTACATCAAGTTTGAGATCAAAGCTGTCATACAGATACTCACTTTTCTTTGAAAAGATTTAGGCATAAGAAAGTTAGCTGTAGTCTGCTGACTGATCAGAGGTATCACTGTGTGTGTATACACACATGCAAACATGTGGAGGCACATTCCTTGCAGTCTTATCAGCCACGCATAAACTAGGCAGGTAATAAAAAACTGTTTCATAGCTCCATGTTTTGCCCAGCTTATGCAAGTATTTTAATTTGGAAGTAGCCACTAAATACAGCTTAAGACCAGTCACAGCTCAATTCAAGTAAGAGGTTTCTGAAGTTAGTCATGTAAGCATTTTTCCTGGGTGTCTATAATGTTTTGAAGAACCAAGTTAGTTGTTTGGTTTTTTTTTTTAAAATGCTACTTTTATTGAAGACAGGTTGCTGGAACTACACTTTTATACTTCTGGGTGTAAAATGTTCCAAGATGGGGGAAAAATATCCAGCCCAAGCACCTTTCCCACCTCTGTTAAAAAAACTCCCAAGAGAAATCTTGGCAACGAATCAGCAACTCCTTTTTTAAAAGGACCACTTTAGATGATACTATGGCTGCAACACTTGACAAATTGCATTCATATCCTTTAGTTGTATGACTTAGCCCTTGTTAGCTTGATTTTGGTCCCGCTTAAAACCTTTGTCGCTATGTCAGACACAAAGCAGGCTGCAACAAACTGCTTTGTCAAATCCACATTTATGTGGAAGCAGCCAACATACAGACCAAATGAAAGGATTTTTACCAGTTAGCTTCAGCAGGATAAATAAAGGACTGGAAAAGGATGTGGAACTAAGCATTTTTAGAGGAAATGGACTATCTAGGTTGGCTGTTCTTTTGAAAGAAGGTGGTCATATAAAAATCAGACTTAAATCAGTTCTAATACTATACTGTCAGTGAAGAATGTTAAACTGCAGAACGGAATCTTTCAGGAACTCAAAAAAGGCAAAATGGGTGTAACATAAATACACCAGGCCGTTCAATTTGTGGATGAAAGAGAAGCCTCAACCCCTAAGAATAAACACACCTACAAACAGTTCTGGTAATAGGAAGAGTTTTGCAATACAAAATAATACTAATAAAACAGGAAAGGCGGTTACAAAATCCCCTCGTGTAAGTGTCCTGATGTCATCATGAATTTAAGATTATAAATTATTGTCTTTACTACTTCCTCCACTACTTCACATTCAGTTTACCAAACAAAAATAGCATGCAAGGAGTCTGTAGCAGGTGTCCCACTTCGCTCTATGGCAGCAGCGTCCCACTTGGCCACTACCTGCCACGCGCCAGCAGTGGGGCACCTCTGTGGAGCCAATACTCCAGCTCACGGGACAACTATGAAGCTAAAGCACAGCTGGGGCACATGAACAGAACACAGATTCAGACTCCAGAACTAGGTAACCAAAAGCTGCTGCTGCTACTGTTGAGATGTTAGTGGCTGGACAGACATTTTCCATTGCAACTACATGACACTCTTCTAGATCTGCATCTGTGTTCATGAATACACCGCAACTCAATACCAGATTACAACTGTTCTTACAAACATTCCTCTCTAGCCAGATACCAAGTACTTTTAAAGCTGGTCTGTGTTCAGGATCAGGCTAGTTTAGTTACTGTCCTTAATTCAAGGTCTCTCTAGCACAAGCCCACATGAATACTTCAGCGCAGAGTCAGGAATTCCTCCTCATTTTCCATCATTTCAGCCTGCACCATCTGGTATACAAAAATACAGTGTCTCTTATCTTAGAGGAGCAGCTTATCTAGAGGCAGGTTATGACCCTCGTGCTCTGTGTCCAGCCTGAGGAACTTCAGGCTCATCCACCTTCTTGTTTCACCTGGGAAGCTCTCCTTTTCCTCCTGGCTGGGCCTAACCATCGAGCTGCATCCACAGGAAGACCTTCAACAGCACGTTCATAGCCAGGAAAGCAATTCATCTCACAAAGACCCACCAGGATGGCCCCACCGTCTTGTCCTTGCAAGACCACAACAATAAGCAGTCTCTTCGAGAGCTTTACAGAACTGAAGAAACCTTAGAAAACCTATTGCCAGTATTTTGGACCTGAGCAAGATTTTTTCTAACACAAAGCAGCTTTTAAGACCATATATCAGTAACTTTTTAGAAAGTAATAATGAATTCTACCAACAAAACCACCCTACATATATATATATATATATATAAAATTGCCAAATGATATACAGGACTTGCTAACTGCACAACGAACGAAGGAAGTGTTTAGTTTTTTTAAATGGCCTAAAATCTACTCTCACCATCAACAGCTATTCAAAAAAGATTGCTAAAAATTTCTGCTAGTCAATTACAACATAAAGATACTTTTAAAACTACTACTTTTTGCAATTCTCAAGACCAGAGAGCTTTTACTCAAAACCTAAACGCTGAAGTATTGAACTTGCAGAATAGTGGTGCTTAACAGCCCACAGAGGAACATGCATCTCTGGATGACTGCAAAACAACAGGGAGAGAACAGTCTAAAAGTGACTTTGCTATATTTAGGAATAGCACAATCAATACAATACAGACATCAACTCCACAAATATAACTCGGGTCAGTCGCCAATGCCTGAAGCCAATACATCTGCAGGGAAATCAAGTAGTACATAAACAAACAAACAAATAAATAGAAAAATCAGTCTGATAGCATAAAGGGAAAAAATTCTAATAAAAGGATTTGCCAGGCAGAGAAGAAATGCTTGCTTGTTTTGGGGGGAAATTTACCAAATCTCTATACAAGCAAACTCTTAGCTGTTTTCACATTTACTTTAATTTTGTGTTAGTTAACATGAGATTGTTGAGCAGTCAAAAACATTCAGGTGATGCCACTCACAGGCTCAAAATGACAGCAAAAAAAGGAACAGCAACCTAACAACCTCTACTGACAAAATAACTCTGACTTTGCAGCTCAAAGGGAAATCTTGCATTATTATCTGGATGCAGTCAAATCTCTGGTGGGTTTGTAAATCATTGCTAACAATCATCTGTCTGGTTGTTTGCGCTATTTAAAGGAATACTGGTGTCAACACCCAAAGTTTGATTTCCACGTTGCTCGGAACTCTTGCATCTCTAACTGTTTGCAGACAAAATTTTGTCATCTCTGTTAGCTGGATGTTCTACAACAGTCAAACACTGTAGTTATTAGGTCCCCACAAATCATAAGTGATAAACCTCATGTAGAGAAGTTTGCAAAATAAATTGGAAAGATAAAGCCAAAAACTCCACCAAAACATCTACCAACAGACTGAAAGACATCCATGGAAACAGTACTATGAGATTCTACATTTACTGTGTTATTGACTTCTACACTGTATACGTTCCATTCATGATGAAAAATTCTGTACATTTACCTGGCTGCAAAAAACCCCCCAGATTTGAATACTTAAGGAAAGCACCACTTCAGCAGTTTGGTTTCTTTTTTTTTTTTTTTTAACTAAAAAGTTATTATACAGAATTAATCTATCCACTTGTTTTAGTATGTGCAATTACATCCACTGGAAAGGAAAAGAGGAGAAACAACAGTCAAGTGCATCTGTTTCCATATATTTGATTGATATGGTTCTAACAGTCTGCAGCCCAATTCTTACAAGAAGAGGTGCTCTTACTAAATAATATAAGTCCTTTGTATATGGTCTTGCACCTGCTGTCTTCAGTGGAAAACAGATTTTTACTGTTCTTCACTGCTACGACGTTTCTGAGCCGTAGCAGCTAAGAGTAAGGAACCTAAATTTGGTGCTCCAAAAACACAACACCCATAAATTCATTGCCATGGGTGGCTGGGATTGACTTATTCAGTGCATTTAAAATTACTAATTGTACTTACATGCTCCAAGTTTGTAAGTACACATTTTTGTTGTTGTTGTTGCTACTCCAACCAAAATACATTCAATATGGCATCACATTTTTGTTGTTGCTACCATTACATTCTAATTACCTTTACTATGGAATCAGCTAAACAAATATAAGCATCCTCATATATGCATTAGCTTCATCCATCCCTGGGCATTAAACTGATTTTGCTATAATTTTTTTTTTATACAGATAAAGATGTACATTCTTTTACAGCCACTAGATTAAGGTTCAAAGTCTAAGGCAACACACTTTTGAATCTTAGTTGTTTCCGAATAGGACTTGAAAACCTTGCCATCTGTAGCCTCTGCCTCCTCTCATGGAAGTGAGCCCCTAGATCCAGGGTCATTGCATTCAAACAAGCAGAAGTCACCCACATTGCTTCCTCATATTTCTCAGTTTTTAAACATGGTAGTATCAGCAGAATACCAGAGAATACAAGTTTTTTTGAATACTCAGAAGCAGGCTCTTCAAGAACCCTTATCAGTAATCTAGCTCTGCTTCCATTGAAATTAGCAGGACTTTATTATTAATCTCTTGAAAAATAAATAAAAAAAATCCACGGCTCGACTCAGGAAACGTTATGTACTTCTGCAAAATTACTTACAGAGAGTAGACAGTTTTCCTCTGACCTGGTTAAGAAGAGCTTCATCTATTCTTTCCCTGATCCTGTGGTTTTTTGCTTAGTCCAAATGTTACCCCAGAGTTCTGACATCACCCACATGCCATAACCACTTTCTTCCTACAGCAGGGAAAGGAGGATTTTTTCCTCCAGTGAGGATTTACCAAGAGAAGTGACTGATGAGCAATTCAAATGAAGACTATACTTGGTGAAGAATTACCTAATGATGGTTACTAAGCTCTGAACTAAAAACCTGATCATTTAACACAAATTTCTGAGTTACAGCATTTGTTAATTATAAGCATAATTGACTTGTGAAACTCATCTGGCCTAAGAAGCCATGATACGACATGCTCTAGCCTGCAACAATATGGAGTTGTGGCTGCATACCACAAACAGACCCCAAATAGAAGAAAACAAAGTTATTTTTAAATCCATTTCAGAGAAAGTGTTTGAAGACATATAGGTGAGAAGGTGTTTGTATTCGTTTTAATGAGTCCTCAGATAAAAGGACACATTTTTTAAACAGTTTTGTTTATTTGTTTGGTACAGAGAATTCCTGGAGGGGGGACTAATATTTATAGCAATGCTAGTCAAAGTATTCTGTCTGTTCCCAAGATCACGCCTCCAACAAAGGAAAGCAAGAAACAAAAAGCCTCATCTGCCAAAACCAGTCCATGTAATTTCTATTGTTGATTGCTTTTGAAGTGAATGATACTGAAGCCTAAAGCAAATGCTAACCAACCAGGTCCCACATTTTAGTTTTCCAAATAGCTATCCACACAACATTTTAAGCTTCACAAACAACTAAGCCTTTAAAAAGGGCTTGTTTTAAACTGATCCAACTAAACTATCAACATGATGAAGTGTTACTCAAGTGCTGCCTTTCAAAATGCAACAGTTGAAACTTTTGATTCAGATTTGGAAGAGCAAGACTTACTGTTGCTCAAGGTGAAGCCCCCGGCAGTAATGCTTATTTTCTCCTCTATTTTATAAATGCATCTGAAGATCACTGTGACTGGACCAGCAACTACGAAAAACAATCAATACCCATCATCACCACACACAACAGCAAACATTAGAAATATGCACGTAAAGCACATATATGGTTCCTACGATATAGGCCCTTCAAAGTGAGGGTCTATATATGCAATACAGATCCTATCCATCATAGCAGCTTATGAGCACAACGAGCTGAAAATGTTCTTACCCCAAAAAAGTAGCCCTGTACTAAAAAAGGCAGCAGATACTTTGTGTTGTTGATTTGGGCAGAGCAATCCTCTCAGAAGTATTCATATAGTGGTTCTGTTTTGAAAACTTGAGGAAGAGAAATTTGATTTTCATAGGCCTTAGATACTTACTAGGTTTCTAAGTCTACAACTCAACCCCCTTCCCAGCTTTTTCAAAACGGAAAGGACCAGTTGCAACCTTCTTTTACAGAAACTTTCTAATGGAAACACCAGCTTCCTTGAACATCCACTCAGATGTATACAAGCTGTGGCAATTTGTCATACAGGAATTTCACAGCATCCCAGACTTCTTTGCCCATCTCCCTCAAGCACACTATTTAACTTCATTTTGTGTTCTTGTAATTTGTGACATTAATGTATTTCAGTATTTCATTTATCTCCATGTCTAAAGCATTATAGTTTTGTTGAAAACTTCATATGAAAGAATTCTTTTGGCTATTTTTTGAGTAACCAGAGATACAGAAGATTCAAAAGCCTGCTTTTGAGTTGCATTAAATTTACCCTACCCTTTTTCAGATTAATGTAAGACAACAGAAATAAACTAGATACCTTACCAGTTTATTCCCAGATAGGAAGGCATCAGTCACTGCAAAAACTTTCTGCTGCTTACTATACAGTCAGCAGGACCTACCTACTCCTGATAGATCCTATTTAATTCACCATGCTATAAAACTATACACTCCCTTTAAGCTTTAAAATAGAAAACCTAGATTTTTAAAAAATAATAGATCAATCCCCCTACATGCATCCCAACAGTAAACAACACAGTTTAGCTCAGTCACATTAGCAAAATAATGTAGACTATTTTGCTGCATTGCTTTTTTTAGTTACTTGTCCATCAGAACAAAAATTCCTTAAAATATATTCGCATTTCTCCCCCCCAAAAAGTTCAGCCCACTCATACTGAATGGTTTTTACTACTCACACATAAAGAAAAGGTATCTGGAAGTAGTCTGCTTTCTGGCATACGGATACCTTGGAAATCAAATTGAAGTGAGGTCTGGCATTTCTCTGTGTGTGTGTGTGTATATATACATATATATATATAGAGAGAGTGAGCGCGCGTGCGAGCGGCTATTACTCACACCTTGCTATGATAATATGACTTGGCAAGTACAGAGAGTCAAATGCCTTCCCCCTCCTCCCCTCCATATCGTACTGCTATAATTGTTCACCAGCATTTTGACATAGAGAAGGTTTGTACATACGTGCTCCGCTGGCGTGTGTCCAGACACGGTCTGGGGAGGGAGAAGTTCTCAAGAGTCCCTGCTAGACACACACAGTTGGAAGAAAGCCTGAGAGACTGCAGATTAAGTCTACAAAAAAACCACCCAGACTGTGTTGGCCAGCTGAAAATCTCATCCCCAGATTTCAAACCAGTCTGTCAGACACTAGACCTAGCAGTGTCTGAGGCTAGCGGCACAGCTCTGTTTCCAGGCTGCTTAGATAACAACTGCACAGCTAACATCATGGGCTGAGAGAAGTTATTTTAAGTTGCAATTACTAGTTCATATCTTATCAAAAGAGCTGGATGTGCACAGCCATTGCTGCTAATAGCTTCCCTTCCTCTTCTGAAAGAGGAACAAGAATGTTATTCACGGCAACTAAAGAGAGTAAATAGTACCAGGTGAAGCATTAGGTGCACTCTGCTGCTGCAACCACCCCAGTGAACTCCAGTACCTCCCACTCTTCTTGCAGGCAGTCCCGCTGAAACAGATTTGAACCACAGCTCTCTTTTTTTTCTTGCAGAAATACTTAACCAGCCTCTTTCTTACAGTGACAAAGGATCCAATCAAACTACCATGCAGACACAGTGCTCAAAGCCAAAGTCTGCACAAGCAACCCTCTCTGTTTAGCTGAGAGCTGGGCAGCCCCAACTGCACACAGAGGGTGGCAAAGTACTTTGCAATTTCAAATCACTGAGCAGCCAGGAGAGGTGTTAGAAATCACAGCAAGAAGGAAAAGTGGCACTACTGCACATCAGACATGGCAGAGCTTCAGAGGGAGTCAGTAGCAGGATGACTGAGAGCAAAGCATCTTCCATTTGCTATACACAAACTAACTCCAATATGAGAATGAACATCAACCACAGATCCAATACTAAAAGTCATTGCCTTAGCACAGAATATTCTTCAGCAGGCAAGGTTAAGCGTTGAAGGACAGCCTGACCTTGCTACAAGTTCATCTGAAGTCATAAAGCTGAATGGAGGAATCTGGACATAAATAAATATGGTTTTACTTGCATGATTCCTTACACTGCTACACCTCGGCAATGGATTTCTCTTAGGTCAGTCACACGGCTGTTACTAACAGCAGAGACTGGTCATCATAAATATTATGCTCCCATACTGGTGGCACCTACAGTTTAAGAACAATGGTCCCATCAATCCTCCAGACCCACTACTGGCAACCAAATACAGTATTTTCCATCAAGTATTTAATGAAATTAATTTAAATAGGATTTTATAGACCAGCTGCAATCACTTATTGCAGCCTTTTAGACCACTGTGACTTTCAGAAGTTAGGCATTATGTTACTGATTTTATTTATCATTAAAAAACCCCACATGCTGTAAAAGGGTACATATGGTACCCAACCACCATTGAAAGGTAAAGAACTGGGTGCTTTCCAGCTTTCTAAACTAGGTTCTGGAACATCTTATAGTTTGGGTAACAAATTGTTGAAGAAGCTAACATGAGGCTTTGTCTTTTTATAATACTTAATCTGTGTCGTGCTGTCCCTCACTGCCCCTCCCTGAAAAAAAAACCACCAAAAGGTTGCAGGAGGTGGGTTTTTTTCCCTGGCAGTGAGATGCTGCTCTAAGACTGTACCACACACAAACTGAGTGAGCAGCCAACTGCTGAGTGGGAGGCTCATTAAAAAGGGCCATTTGCTTGCCATATGTCTCTTTCTTCTAGACAGACTAATTCTAGTTGTTAGAGTTCTAACCAGAAACGCAGATCAGTAAAGCAACTTTTTGTTAAAATGGTACCAGAAATTTTCCTAAGCAAAGTACTGAGAAGCATGCGGTACACAGAGGGAATTACCGGTTAGAAATGAGAGCCCTGATCCCAAAGTGGGATTGGCAGAGTGCCTCATCTTTGCCACGCTGGGCATTTCCCAACCTCCTGCAGGGCAGCCCTAGTCCCACCACCTCTTCCTGCTCCTGCCCTCCATCACCACCCGGGCTGCTGCCGCTATTGTCTCCTGCTTCCCCCCTCCACTGCCATCACCCCCTTGTTCCTCTCCCTCCCTATTGCTGCCGTAACATCTCTCCTGCTCATCCCCACACCCAGCAGGATGACTACAAACTGACAAGATCAGCCAAGCTTGTCTGCTATGGAGAAGTCTGTGCATGGTGCTCCCAGCTTGGGAAGGCAGCACAAGCACATCTGCTCCCAACCACCTATCTAGAACAGCTCTGGCAGACCTTTGGGTCTGTGCTGTGTATCCTCAGCAGTGTGGGTACTAGCACATCAGTAGATAAACACAGGTAACCCGCAGGCATGCCACAATGGGGTAGTGGTCAGTCAGCAGGAATCAAATTGACAAGAAGGAAAACAACCAACAAAAAAACCCCAACCCCTTAAGATTTCAAGTGCATCTCTCAGCCTCTTTCTTAGAGTTAGACAAAGAAGTTTTTCAGATAGGATCACGGGCATACTAGATCTGTCAGTCTCTCTTCTATTTACATACTGTTTTAAGACACCACCAGTCTGAAGCCAGACTCAGGTTCTCCATTAGTTTTAGTTAGGAAGTTTGTCTAAATTCACATTATGTTTTGATAGCAACTGTCCTCCTGAAGGATCTGAAAGCACTTCACAGGAAAAAGTAGATACCGTGAGCAGTTAACAAGTAATGACCATCTCTCCCATCTGACATCCCAACAATGTCTAGAAAAGGCTAAAGCTGATTTACAATCACACTGCAATCTCGTTTCTGCTTAAGACTATTTCTCATAGAGCACCCCAAGATATGCTGTAGCCATTCCCCTATAATAACTCTAAGGGCCACAGCCTTCCCAGAAGCTCATTCCAGGTTTCCAAGTTGCACTGGTTAAGAACCTCTCAGCTCAGACCCACAAATCTTAAACCACAGCATTACTTTGTTTTTCTTCTTCTTTTTTTTGGTGAAGCCATGTGTGTAACAAATGTCTTAATTCCCCACATATACTTTGAACCCTAGTAATTAATCTAGCAGGGACACAGTAGCCAAAGAACTGGATTACGCAAGCCACCCTGTCCCTCTATGTCACTAAGGTTTCACTTTTCCCATCAAGCTTCACAGTAGTCCCACTTGGCCTACACAGTCTTTATTGTTTGGAAACAGGGGCCCACGCAGCATTTAATCAGAAAGCTTTCCCCCATCAGTACTTCCTGCTGAACACTCTTTATCCTCCACAGATACACATCTCACACTTGCCTACATTCAAAACAGTATTAATTATTTAAAAAAGGAAAAAACACCAAAAAACCCAAAACACAAGCCAAACCTGTTCTTCTGGCAGAAGACAACAAATGTACTTCCCATTATTTTGGTGAAGACCTGCAGAAACCTTCAGATGTGACCATACATCCTAATTGAACATCCCTCTACTTTTTTTGTGCAAGCATGCAGCCATCGTGACAAAAATAGGACCTTTCACATGATGAACTTGTCCCTATGCACACCAAAAAAGAGGGATCAGGTAAGCACTGCAAAACTAGGCAACAAGGAGCAGACGCAGCCAGCTCGAATTATTTCAAAGCCAAACGCAGCCAGCCAGCCTTGGCTGGCTATTCCCAGCCTACCGCAATACAGAATTCAGGCGAGATGAACCAGAAAAGGTTGAACTGGTGACAAATACTGAAAGAGTGTGCTGTGAAGGTCACTGCCCTGAAAAACAGAACCTTCTTAGCATTTAGATTTAAAACTTTCTTACTCTACATAGGCTATCAACCATCCAAGATGACAGTAGCATTTGTCAGTGTTGTAGATTGTGACAGGTGGCTCCCCAGCCAGGCGTTCCTAGTTTGAGGACACTCATGAAAGCTCCTGCACAGTGCACGCATGTATGATGCATTTCCTTCTTTGCTGCTCTGCCCGTCTTTGGGATCAAACTGTGCACTCTGGTTCAAAAGAAAAGTTGAGTCTCAGCTGCACTAAAGGGTATGAGTGGAGAAATGGAGCTTCACGCCTGTACATAAAGCTGTGAGGGAAATAAGTACAGGCTTCAGTTTCCCTCTAATGCTTAGGTCCTTCAGAATGAAAAGTTAAACACTCATGTTCCTCCTATCCAGTTAATAATGGTCACCTTTGCTATTAGTGTTAATAGCTTCCCACACACACATAACACAAGTTAATCTTTGCCAACTGAGAACAGAAAATCTCTACAAAACAGTTCATGACAGAAAAAAAGCCAGTTTTTCCACTCCTCGAAGTTTCAAAGCACACAGAAGTGCCCTTCCCTGACACAGCAGAATTACTGTCTTGGATCACAGGCTAAATTAAACACACAAATTACATTCTCCATATAAACAGAGTTACACATGGCTTAAATAGCATGGTTTTATTTTCCTATTGGCACCAATTGGCACAGTAGTTCAGTCAAAGCTTAAGACACCCGTGATGTCAGTTGCTTTAATAGGCAGCACTGACGTGACCAGCCCTCGTTCCCAGACATGAAGTGTGCTGGTTTCCATGGGGAGGATGCTGACTGAAGAATTTCTATCGCACTTCCTATCAGTTGTTTTGAGCAGCAAACACTGGCTCCAGGAAAAAAAAAATAAATCTGTTTGGGCATCCAAAAATTCACAACATGACATCATCCTGTGCGACATATTTCTCCGCAGCTCCCTCCTCAAACACACATGACCTATCAAAAACCCTGTTCTACATTCCTGCCTGGGTTCTGTATTTACAGAAGGGAAACACGTTCATCATTTTTGCCTTGCTTCTTTGCCATGTTAGCTCAGTTGTAACAGTTTCCCCTCCAGCCCCAAGAAGCAAAAAGGACAGTCAGTTTAAAAGAAGTTTCTTAGACTGATCATAGGAAGCTCATGGCAATTTCTTCCCTCCCAAATTCCCACACAGATTTAGGCCATGTAACAAGTCAGAATATCAACAAAGGAAGAAGAGGGGATGAACTTGAAACAAAGTGAAACCAAAAGGCAGAAGAGGCAGCTCAATGAAGTTAAAAAAAATAAAAATGCAGTAAACTATATGCAAATCAGCTAAGCATTAAGGTTTGTACTTCGCTGCAAAAGCATCTGCTACTAGCATGCATTACAATCCAGGTAAGAGTCATGGGGTAGTTGCACTGGTGACTGCATTATTCTCTGTAAAGATATCACAGCAGTGACGTATGCTTGCTTTCTTCTGCACCTGCCTCTGTTCATACAAAAACACAAACCACACACCAGCACCAAGCAACAGGTTAACAAAAGGCATCATTATCCATATAAACTATCAACTCAAAACGCACCCCCTTTCAGCTCAAACAGATCTTATAAAGAGTGTTCCTCAAGGTTTGCACAGAAGGGAAAGCACATATTTTTTGAATGATTAAACAGTAACCATGTCCTTTACAACTGCCTTCTCTTTATTCTCTTCTCCCGTCAAGGGTCAACTTCGAGGCCAGATGGGTAGCATTAACTCTGTAAAACTCTTACTTTTGGGAAACCTGTGAAGTTCCAGACTTACAATTACAGGCTAACAGACCCTCTTTGAGCTTCTAACTCCCTTTGAAGCTTTTTAACTGTATGGTTTTCTACATGCCTGAACATCTACTTCAGGGTAGGAAAGAGTGAAGCAGCTTCACAATTTGTGCCTTGTTCACTGTCTAGGAACAGGCAGCTCACCCCTACCCCAACCTCGCTGGCATGAGCTTACCAGCAGGGCCGCCTGTTGCGTTCATGCATCTCCTCCCTTTTAAATCCTTAAGTTACACCTCGTGAAAGAGGAGAACTGCTTCCTCTTGGGAAGTCAGGAACCACATTCCCGGTTTCATTGTAGCTGGTACTTAGGGCAGCCTCAAGTGGTCAGAATCGTGGGATCAGACCGGAACCTTGAGTGAAGCTCTAAAAACACCTCAAATTCCCAGCAGGGATCAGCCTTTTCCTCTCAGCTTCCTAGTGGTTAAGTTAGGCAGCTTTTAAGACCCTTCTCCCAAGTGCTTAAATCTTTCTAGCATCGTGCAAATCAGCCCAGCGCTCCACTATACTAGCCAAGAGCTAAGGCAAAGCAATTCAAGCAGTGCCAAGCAAATCCTGTGTGATTAGTCCATCACCCAGCCTTCTGGGAAGCAGTTTCCTGGCTGCTATCCTACCTTTCCCTCAACTGCAATCTTTCAAAAAGTCATCCTCCCAAGTTCATTTCTTTTGTACAAGCCTCTAGAGTTCTTTCTTAACTGATGCAACTCTGATCAGCTTCTTTGCTGCCCACAGAGATCTGAAACAAGCAAACAAAACAAAAAATCCACCTTACAGTGAATGCTTATGAGGTCACAGCTGAATTTCAGCAAGTCGCAAGTTTGCAGACTTAAAGTAACAGCCAAGAACTGCAAGTCTGAGAGGAATGTGATACTTCATAAGCTGTAAAGGCTGCAAGTTTTCCCTCTCTCCTCCTACTCCTTTTCCCTTCTTGCAAACAAAACACAAAGTTCAATGCTGAGGCAAGACTTAGGTTTTTTTTAAACAGGAGTAAGATTATACTCACGAGCTAGTATTGAAAAATAGCACTATCTTCACAAGCTTTTGTTTCCTTTAAGGCACCAAGCAAATCCCATGAAACCAAACAAATTTTGTAGTACAACTGGGTGTCTATAAACGACAAACACTTATTCCAGGTTGGAAAGCAAGAGAGAAAATGCAGGTATTTTCTTTCCATGAACTTCTGGGACATAATCAGACTCTTTCTCAGTTACTGGGAGTAATACTACCCTGTGAACTAACTCAACCGTTCTTAAGAGCAGCAGCCTCTACAGCAGTTTCAGACATTTCAGATGGGCCAGGCAGCAAAACTAGAAGGTGGATGGGAACTAAAATAGAGTTGAATAGGGTTTCACCAGAGGGCTAAATACAAATTTTGATATATCCATTCACCAAACTGAACATCAAGCAAATTCTACAAATTCTATAGGCAACTGTAGAAATCTCTCATAGACATGAAGCTGTATATATACAAAGAGAAAAGCAGTCTCACAGCCTGCTAACTCACATTTATGAGGAGGGTAACTTCAAGGAAACCAGACACTGCAAAAAGTCTGGCTGACTCCAGAGAGACAAAGTTGAGAGTGAAAGACACTCCGCAGTGCAACCTGATGAAGAACTGTACACCATTGTTTCACTAGAAGCTAAATATGAACCATCTCCCTACACTGAGAAGGTATTTCTGACCCAATAGCTTGCATTCTGGGAAGATGACAGTGCACAACACTAGAAAGCAAGTACTGTATATACTCAGAACAAACTCCTGGGTCTCAGGACAAGTGCCTCAATCAAAACTCAAGTAAGCAAGCAAACAAAAACCAGGGAGCCATCTTAACAGTTATAAAACTAAGTGCAAAGTAGAAGGCCACCAGTACAGATGGTCAGGCAAAAAGGGGACCATTTCATTAAATTTAGGCAAAAAGCTGCTACTTCACCAGACTGGCTAAAGGGGGAGGGATGAAAGAACAGGAAGAACATGCACATACACGGGTGCAAAAGAAATATGTGATTTCTGCCAGCAACTTCAAGTGCCTGCATTTTGATCCTGTGATTTGATATTGCACTGTAGATCAGTGGTGAGGCATTTGCCAAAATTTAAACAGGCACAGAAAAGTGGAATAACAGACAGAACCATAGGGAAGTCTGATAGAAACTGACCTTGTTGAAGGTAACTCTCTGGGGGAAAATGAAATAATTTAAGAATATAGATATTTGCTCATGCATAGAAGAATAGTTCATCTGTTATTTCAAGGTGGCAGGTTTGAAAAACCCAGGAACATGAAGTTTCCAGACTACAAAGCCATGATTGCCTAGAATAGAAAAACTCAGTCTTTGATAGCGAAAAAGGAGGCAGCAATTAAATAAAAAATAAGTAGATAAATATATTTTAAGGCATAATCATTTCTCTGTCAGAAAAGCACAGAATATGCTATATGGACAATTGGAAGTGTTTCAGACATTAATCTCAGACAGCTGAAGAGGCACAATCTGCTCACTAAAACAAACACCTAGGTATCTCACCCTACGATACCCAGCATCTACTCTGCAATCAAACTTCTGCACAAAAAACAAAATGCCTTTACTCCTCATAAACAAATAGAAGAAAGGGTTGCAATTGTCAGGAAACATCACAGTCAAGTATTCAGAGCTACAGGAGTCATATTTATCTTTTAAAAGCACAAAGACTATAAGCTAGTGGCAATGCTTTTATTAGCAGTACCTGTGAAAAAGCTTTCAAACCTCCAACTGCTTTTCAGATCATACAAGCTTTTTCAAGATTTTTTGGAATCAAAAACAACAAACCAAAACAAAACTTGTGTTCCAGGGGGTTAAACATGTGGGTGGGTTGGGTTTTTTTTTTTCCTGGGTTTTCTTCTGAGGACATACATTCATTAATTATTGACCAGCCCATAGACACATGGCAGCCTGCCTCTCTCGGAAGCACTGTTCAGGCTGTTCTCTCCGCCTTATATTCAGTTGCACAGCACAAAAGCCCCAGGAGAGCTTTGTGGTAGCTGGATGCCAGGTTAAATTCAAAGCAAAACACCAATTAAAATGCAAAACGCATTTCATATCAGGGAGTGGTGTACCTGTTGGCTGGAAAGGACTCACCTAAGTAGAGTTGCCTACTCCAGAGCAGTGTCCCTCCCTGTCTTAGATCTCACCCACCTCTTTGAACTTTAAAATTACCCTGCCAGAGCTGTACTGCTCCACTTACAGAGAAGAACAGGCGTAGCTCTCCCTGACACCACCCGCTGTTCCCAGGGAGGCAAAGCCCCAGACAAAGAGCTCTTTATCCGACACCACCTTCCTTGATCAGCAGACAGCATGAAGTTGCACTTGAGGGAGCGAGGAGTCCAAACTGAACATAAGACAAGGAAGCACCTGCTCTGTCCCCAAAGTGACACAAGTTGGCAGCAGACACCATAAAGGCGTCAAGCAAAAGACATTTGCCAGTCTAATGTTTACTCTTCTCTCCAGGGCCACAAAGGAGCTGTACAGCATACTTAGAGAAGACCCAACGTACTATAAACATCTAAGTGCTCAGTATCACCAAATTAAAAATCCAGGCTCTTCCAGACCTTGGATACATCAGGTTCAGGGTGGGTGCTGAGCAACAGCAGCTGCTGTCATCACCTCAAGACAACTAGGAGATGCCTAACTCGCACCATACTTCAGTGCTGTCCTTCCTCAATGTCCAAGGTCTGACAAACCCAGAGTGGGCAGCAGTACACCTGCTGGGACTGCAAAGCTGTGTCATGCCTTTGGACTTCTGCAGCTGCAAGTCACAAAATCTCAGGGAGCTCTCCTACTCCGCCACTGTGAAGGCAAGTTCACTCTTGAGAAGGCCTGCAGAGACCGTCTTCCTCCACATTAGCGTGACGCAGTGAGGAACAGGCCCATCAGGCACCACTCCATCATTAACAAATCAAACCAGTAGAAACAAGTTTCGGTAGGATGTTTGTTGTACACCACTTCTGCCACCAGAGAAGGGACTTCTGACTCATTCCCACCTGGCACCCCACCTGGGGAAGGCACGCATGACAAGGTTTTACATGAGGAAATGTAAAGGACATTAAGAAAGCTATCAGCACACTCAGGTAAGCAACTGGACTGGGCACCAGCGATCACTCCGTACTAGCACTTGCATACCTTCACTGCCTGGCAGGGAGGTGTGAGTTCATGGGAAGGGTATTCCCAACACCCCGGATGTGTTAGTGTGGCACACCCTGGAACAGGGAGTTACTTTCTAATGTCTTCATAAAAGTATTTTCTTCTTTAGTTGCCACCTATGTGCACACAGATGGCAGCAGTGACACAAGAGGTATTCCCTCCAAACTTTGGGCAAAGATGAGTAAAAACTTAAAGAAAAAGAGGTTGGATCTTTAAATATATATTTTTTTTTAACATAATCTCAAGAGGAACAGCTTTGCTCTAAGAACAGAAAAAGCCTCAAATGGGCAGGAGAGCAAATGAACCATCAGTTGCAACAACAGAGATAAGGCCCTAAAAAACAACAGTAAAGGTTCTGTTATGATTTGATTAAATGTAGGAGTGAGTATTTGGGGCACAGTAACCTAGATGCTGCCAACCCATCCCAAAGTACTTTTTCTTTTCACTGCATGCACTCACCAACACTAGCATGGCCTTTGAAAGAAAGGGCTACGCTGTGTAGGTGGGGGTGCGCACGGGCATGTGGCTTACTCCACAGCCCTCTGTGCTGCTCTTCCTGCACAGCAGGTTTTAAGCAACCATATCCAACTCCATTAACTGTCACATCAGTAATCCACATACATAAGGAACCATGGCCACAGAGCACAAGCATTTACACCAGGTTGAATCTGGGCCATTTAGAGTCAGAGCAGAAGACCCCTGTGGCTTGAGCTGATGAATCCTCAAAACCACTTCTGATAGTTTTGAGCTATATAGAATATATATGGAAGGTAACACATAAAGGGTCAGACAACACCCAAGGGCAACAGCGTTCAAACCCTGGATGATGTCTTCAGTGCCTTTTAGCCATCACAGAATATGCTTGAGACATGGCCATCAGACCCCTGGGATGCACCTTCCTGTGCTGGTAGCTCTGCAAAGGAATGAGAGGTGTTCCACTTGATAAGCAGCATCAGCACAGTGAAGTCTAATTCTGCAAGATACCAACACAGCCTGTATCATCCAAATTCAGATCACAAACCAGTAGTTTCCAGAGGCTACTAAGGGAGACATTTATCAAAGTCAAGACTACAGTGCTGCCTATGCCAAAACTAGCAGTAACACTTGACATCAGCTGGAGGGTATGGATGATACTTCTTTTAGAGTTGCTTTTGGACTCTCTTTTAGAGCAGAAATTTAGTATTAAGGATATCCAGGAACAATATAAAACTAGTTCAGACAGAAAGCTAGTAAGACCATCCTGCAAGTATCCAAGTGTGAATTACGTACCTGAGGAAAGCAAAGGACACCAAGGCAACATCCTTCTGTTGTGATGGTTTACCTTGGACTCTTGTAAAGTCCACCCTTTCACACCAAGACAAGGGACTATCAGGACAGTAATTCTGATCTCCTTTCCATTCTATATGCACTTGAAGACCTCTTTTGTTTTAGAAGCCAGAAACACATTAGCCATTTGGTTTTAATTACACGAAAATTGAACTCGATGCTACATTAACCTTAACTTTAAAGAGAAGCAGACTGTAAAGAGTATTCAAGAGGGAATGGTTAGACTAACAGCTGTCATATATGACTGTTCTTTGACAGCAACAGCAAAAATTAACCATGTCAGCCATCCCCAACAGAAACAACCAGGGTAGCAGTTTCCCAGCAGGGAAAAGACCATCAGCAGGACTGCAGAACTCAGAATCTGTTTAATGAGATTTCACTTAAATGTAAAATACAACATTTTCCTTCTTTAATAAGGCTTTATTGTATTTAGGTTTAATAAGAGGATCAAAACCCAATTTAGCAAGTAGCAAAATAAGATTTACTTTATACTCATATTTATATATGTGAGTGATGACTTTGTGGTACTTAAACCCATAATCTCAGGAGAATAACATCAGTTTCAACTTCCTTTCCCACTCAACTGTTGCAGCCAAAATCATGCTGCAATTTGCTACACTAAAAGTCTGCTAGGGTTAAAAAAACCCAGTTATTCCATTAAAGCCAAAATAAACCTAGAAAGTAATTTTAATGAACACTTATGTTCCATCTTTAAGGGTCATTCTGGTAGGCAGTGCATCTAACCTGACAGAAGTTTAAAGTTAAAGCATGCAAAAAGTCAGTCCTATAATCCAAAATTTATACAGCAATACATTTTGCAAACATTTGCCTACAAGGATATAAAATCCCTCCTCTAAACCCAAAAACTAATGACTGAGTCTCATATAAACATTCTGCTGACTGTTCTAGCTGTGTTTTCTGCAACGATGGAAAGTTCCCACATGCAAACGAAGGGCTATGCCAGCCAGCTCCCACAGCAATCACCACCTGACGGCACTAACCTTTTGGTAGCAGCACATCCTCCTCAGAAAGGTAATGGTTCTGAAGCACTCCCACCTCCCAGAGCTCACTGCAGAGCAGACAGCATGGCTAGCTCCAGAGCTAGCAGCTTAACTGTGCCAGATCAGTGCCCAGCCCAGCAAGTCTTCTTAGGCAGCTACATTCACCTCTGTAGTGTGGGGTTCTGGATGCCAGGAAGCAATAAACGCAAGGCGCTGCACAATGCAGCCCTGAGAGGTCATTCAGTGTTAGCTTATGCATGGTAATCCACAGCATCATAAGTTGATTTTTAGGGTATGGAAGATGTCTCTAAATTCACTTAGATGTTAGCACCCAAGCACCAGACTGCAGTACTTTGCTAACTAAACCTTCACATGTTTAGACTTGTCTCTCCTTTCTCGTAGGCAAGACCATCAGACATGCTCTGGTACCCCAAGTTAGCACTGACCATTTTTGTGAAGTTTCTTCAGCAGCATCAAAGCCCATCACATATTTATTAAGTGCCCTCACTACACGGCAGTTTCTGAACTTTGATGTATTTTCATCTCATTAACGAAGGGTTTATAGCAGGGAACTTTCTGGAGACTGTCTGACAGCAAATCGTATTCTGCCAACTAAATGCACACTCTTTTCCTGCATTAACATAAACAAGGAAGATATTTTTGCAGTATCTTGGGGGACAGATTTTGATTCTGCTGGTATCTATGTAAATTTACACTATGAATGAATGGAAGTATGAAGAGTCAGGAAACCCACTTAGCAGATCTTGGTTAATTGCTTTAAAAATTAAAACCAAAGCTTTAGTAAACCTATTAAGATCCAGCCTTACTTCATGCCAATAACCATTTTTTTTTCTGTTCTCCTTCTTCCAGGAATCACAGTGCGGATTTTAAAATGCATCTGCTTGAAGGAAGTGAAGTGTTTATCTGACCACAGCACTGAAGCTTATGCAGCAGCCAGGAGGTGCAAAAAGACAAAAAAAAAAAAAAAAAGATTAAAAAAAGTTACATTCGGAGAATTTTAAAGCCATGTATATTATGACACTGTATGCCATCAGACCAAAGCTTTTAAATGCCCGTTAAAAAAATTAACCTTCCCAGAGTGAACTCCAAGGAGAAACAGTACATAAGAAGGCAACTGGTGTAAGTTTCATCACTGAAATAGGATGCATCACTGCAGTTGCAGCACTGGTGTGATTGAAATAAAACATTTCAGTCAGCTCTTGTACAACTTAGCACACCCTCATTGCACCAGCATCTTAAAAGAGACCTTAAGAGAGCCAAGTAGATTACTTAATTGACAACTGGCTACAGAAGACCAAGTAAAACACAATGCCCACATCTTTGCTTTGTAGCCATGGCTTGCCCTGCTCACACTTTCCAGCTTCTTCAATTTTCTGTATTTACTGCAGTAAGATAAGCACTTCCCACTCATTTAGTATTGTTCCATTCAGCCTGTGAATAAGGACATTGAGCAGTAGGAAACAGTTATTAAAAATAATTTCCTAGGAAAGTAATTTGAAATTGTAAAATAAATATGGATTAGTTGCATCATATCTGCTTGGAACAGTATTATGCATCATCCAAAAAGGCAGACAGTGACAAGGAAGTACTGAGAAGCATTAGTGTAAAACCGCACTATTACAATGAAGGGTCCCTGGCTTTTAACATGGAAATATTCAAAAATCCCCTTCAGCCTGAGTATGCAATGAAGTGTAAAACCCATTCCACCTTTGATTGAACATGTCAAGGAATTTTCAAACTTTCACACTTTTGTCACCACATTCACAGATGAGAAGCACTGGCAGTTCATTATACTCAGACTGAAACCAATTCTTCTACATAGCTATGTGTTCTGTCAATGTGCCACCCAGTCCAATACTGACTTACTCCCAGGGCTACTGAATAGATGTGTCTAACATTACTAAAAAGTTAAGTCACAGACACTGGCATCAGAGACTTAGCTTCCCTCTTGTCAAACAAAGCGATCAGTGTAAGTGGTAGGCAATTCATTCTCTTTGAATTTGAATTTCAGGTCAACAATAGCTTTACCTGCATAATGTACAGGGATTTCTATCTTTGGCCCTATGACGTAGTGACCCTCCTCCAGACTGTGAGCTGTAATTGTTGTCCACTGCCGACATGAATGAATCAGAAGATAATCGCTCTCTCGAAGGCCTTCTACAGTTTCTCCTGCAAAACAGAAGTAGGGTTTTTTTAAAAAACGACTTCACAGATTGCATCACGAATTAGGAAAACTTCACAACAAGCATATTATTCTTATTGCTATTTTTTTTTCAGATGTTTGGAGATTTAAAAATCCAATTCTACACAGTGTTTATCTTTGCAACATAAGCACTTTACCTTACAGAAAACAAACATAAAGCAAAACAACTCTGTGCATAAATACAATACCACAGAGATGTAATCCAGATTATTTACCAGTAGCTCTGGGGCTCCTTTTTCAGCTTTCTGCATAAGCAGACTTTTCATATCTCTATGTCTGCCTATCTCATTTGATATGAATACTTGAGAGCTCTTTTAGTTTTTAAATAGATGATAAAAAAGGTACATTTCCATATGTTGAAAGATCACTGTCACACCACCCTACAGCCACCTGAAGCCAAATCTTGCTTATCACTATGAAGTAATTGAATATCATACACTTGCAGATACAGAGATTTCAGCTTTGTCATTCTATCCCTTTGCAAGGCACTGCTTAATTAGCCATTCCTATGCCTGTAACCTTAATCCTGCCACTTAATGAGGCAGAAAAAAAAAATACAAGTTTAACACACACTAAAGTCCTCTCAGAGATACATTCAACCAGAAGCCCCCACAGATAATGTCCAGCTCATCTTTGTAATTCCCTCTCTTGTACTCTGGTGTCTGTCAAATCCATCACAAACACAGCCAGAAATCCAGCTCTCCTTTTTAGCCCTGTCCCTACCAAATCCTCTGCATTTCTGCCGATTACTTTCCCCTCCTCCACCAGCTGCAGTGCCTGATCAGGACTGGAGTGCTTTGCCTGGCTTTCCAGCAATTGAAAGAGCCACACTAGACATAGTACTCCAAGTGCCAGCTATACATCTCAAGCATGATATACGAACAATCTTCATAGAGCACAGCATATCACGGCAGACTGCTCTTACATACCTGCAGTCCTGCTCAGTACGTGTCTGCATTAAACACACAGAAAACAGCCTTTCTCAAGGCATGTTTAAAACAGCCACGTGAACTTTCAGGAACACTTAGTAGATGCTAAACATGGGCCAAGAATAATGAAGTTTTAAATTTCATTTTCCTTCTCTCCAACCAGCCCCCTGCAGTTACAGTAAAAAATAAAGCAAGCAGTTTAGCCCCGGAATCAAGTTGGACAAAACCCATCCCCTTCAGCTACTACAACAAACTGCATTCCCTTCACTGTCCTCCAGTATCCGTAAAAGTCAGTGGAAGAATGAGACTTCCCTCAGCCTGAAGCAGCAGACGTTTCCCCCATTCAGTCTCTGCAGTGGAGAGATACTTCCCATGGAGGTTTTTGGTTTTGTTTTTTTTCCCTTTGCCCACACCAGACAATCTTTTCCACTGTGTAGGCAATGGCTACTACACACCCCATTCCTGCCTGATTTCATGCTCCCATTCTATCAGAGAGCACCCTCCTACACAATTCACAACACAGCAACTGGTGTGTGTGAGAATTGTTAAGACTTTAAATCAGAAGAGACCATTATGACCATCTGCTCTGACACTGTCTGGCCCCAGGATTCTGCTTGTTTCCTCCAGAAACTTGGATTTGGCTAAACAGGTGTGAGACCTGCTCTGACGCAGGGAGTGCAGGTGATGGACTTCCCTGGGTCTGCTGTCCCACAGCCCGTTAAACCTTTAAAAAGTTCCTGTTTTGCACATTTGGGGCAAATATAACTGTGGGCAAACTGTTGTTATAGGGGTGTAGAGGGGGAACAGAAAAATATAAAATATCAAAAGGTATACAGAGCTCCTTAATACCAGTTATTTTTGCTCCTATGAAGGCACCATTTCCAGGTTTCCTTCCTTTGCACGGCACAGTAAGTAGCTTCTAGGTAAGCAGGACATTCCAAGAACTAGCTTCCAAGTGCTTCTTGGACCACATCCCTTGGCAGCCCAGCCAGCCAGACAGGCTGCTTAACAGCAGTTCCTGCTCCCTGGGAAGCACTACCCCTCCACCCACAGCACACTGGGATAAGGGACCTCGGAAAGCCCCTGGAAAAGTGGCAAAACCACGATGAAGTGCTGGAGAACTCTTTGGTCCCATCCATATTTTGAAGGAAATTCAGATATATTTGCTGGAGGAATCATGTATCCACTAATTTCTACCAAATCATCCGACCTCTAGGACCTCATGTTTTCTGCTCACAAGGAAACTCCTAATACATATGAAAATTATCCTCAGCTTGCTGCAACAGAGGTTTACAATTTTGGGGAAAACCACAATAGTAATATATGGTGTTATTTGAAACTCGTGTTTCAGTTCAGAGACTTACTTTCACGCTTCCTATAATCCATGGCAACAAGTAATTATTCCATCCCACAACAAACTAACACCAATGGCACCTAAGGGAAGAACTGGTATTCTACTAATTTCACTGACAGTAGCAAAGAAATTTTGAAGAAAATACAAAGCATCTCTGGTATGCTTTTTCTCTGCCTTACAATCCATAGGTATAATTTTGGAACGTTACCTAAAGGAAGGCTGGATTCTACATCCAGGACTGCAGGGAAATAATTACAGTATGGGTCACCCTCAAAGCGTCTGAGGAAATTCTCAGGAAATATTCTTAGGAATATTCTATTCTTAAGAAAACAGAGACAACTCCAGTCATGGCACACATGCCATGATCTGTTTAAGTGGTTACTCCACTAAAACTGGGTGGGACAGGTGAGTGTAAAAAGAGATTACTAAGGCAGGTCCAAGAGTGACTACATAATTAAGTCTGCAGCTGGAAGTAGCTGTATATTTTAAATAGAACCTTGGAAACCACAATTTTTCTCACACCAATTATTTGCTCTAACCAATTACATCGGAAACAGATTTCGCGCTTTGCCATGGGAGACCGAGCCGAGAAGGTGGAGTGAATGCAGTGGGGAGTTCACGGTCCCTCCGGCTCCCTCACAACAGGCAGGTCTGTCCTTACTAAGCCCTGATTTTTCCTAACTGTGAGCAAGACTGATTCCCAGGATTGCTTTATAGGAAAAGGCCCTTTGTCACCAAAGGGATTAACAGACTTGTGAAAACACCTGGCTGGTGTTTCCATGCTACGGTGCATGCAGACGCTTTCCATGCTATGGGAGGAAATACAAGGAAGAGTCAAACGTGACTGAGGACAACAGAACACTGTGATACATATGCTCTTCTTTCTTCCATTTTTCTTCTAGTCTGTCTCCCCCTGTAAGACTTGCTCCCTGCCTTTTCAAGCAGTTTCCTCCTGGAGAGGAGGACCTTTCAGGCAGGAGACACCTCTGGCATGACTCAGCTCCCAGCCCCAGCACAGCTCAGGTTTAGCCCTTTACACTTCTCTCAGCCAACCATACCTTAAAAAACAGCCACGCATATCCAATCTGTTTTTTTTTTTCCCGCTGCCTCGGTAACACAAGTTATGCAAGCCTTTCATTAATCACATTTTAACTACGTGGGAGAGAACTCGGCAGTCCTCACATCCACCAACTATGCAACTTGGTTCTCACCTATTCAACATACTCCTACACTGCTGCTTACACAAAAATCAGACGCCATAAGAAAACAGAGAACACAGGCCACTCATCTTCAGTAACAGTTTTGTCTCTTATGATCAAATATGGATTAGCTCTATCTTCTCACCCTCTCCTCCCCACCCCACATACCCGCAATATAATTAAACCACTACAAAGAATCTACAGGCAAATACTTGCATTGTTTTCTTTCCCCCAAATAAAAGTCAGAGAAGCAATGAACTATCACATGCAATTCTCCACCCTTCCTCAAGTTGCCTTCCTCTTTCCAAAACATGAGTCAAGTTTATTCATACTATTGCCTGAGACTAAGAAACCCATGATTCGCTAACAGCACCTAAACAAAGCACCAACACCCATCCTTGCCTGACAGTAAAAGCGTCATACCGCTGAACTGAAATATCAGCCCGTATGTTCCTACACAAGCTGTCTTCCTAAAAGCACTCTGACCGTGACCAGTATTGGGGCTACTTCATCATGCATCACGAAAGCAGCACTGCAACAGCTATTCATGTGTTCACTGCAAATAAGATGTCTTACCATTTTTTAATTACATGATCCATTTCTATACAATTCCTAAAAAACTCAAAAATTGCAAACCTCTCCCTTGTTGAAGGGCAGTTGCAGAGGGAATGCTGACCATGAAAGAAAAAAAGTAATTGCTTAATCGAGTCCCATGCTTATTAAATACCACCTACATTAAATGCCAATACTTCTTTAATAATTTTTTCCAGTTCCAAAACTGGATCATCCACATTTGGCAAACCTTGGCTCTGTCACTGTAAACACTCCAGCCTCCAACTAACAACTGTAGTATGACTGGGAGCAGGATACTTCAATCTGCAAGTTCTGAGATGAATTTCTGTTTTCATTTGCAGTTTTTAAGAGCCAGAGAAAACAGAGGTTGGCTATGCACAGGGACCAAGTTTATACATGGCGATGCTGCAGCACAGAAGGGAAGCTCATTTCTTTGGAGGCAAGCAGTGACTTCCCTGCAGGTTATGGCCACTGCTTACTTTCTAAAGACACACACTGGTTGGTTGTGGGGGGGTTTTTTGGTATTTTTTTTTAAGTTTAGCATTTCACAGTTTTCAACTGTCTGGGGTAAAGTCTCAGGGGTAGAACTGAAGACCACTCCAGTTTTGAGGGGTCTGAGCACTCCCACCTCTTCTTCACTCCCTTCTGGATCAACCTTCACTGCCTTCTAGATCAACAATTAAAGCTTGGCCCATTACAGTCCACAAAAGACAATTCACACAAGTTCCACATATTCTGGTTTGCCAAAGAAGCAATGACTTAACACCAACACCTGAAGAAAAATCATGAAGCAAATGAAAAAAGAAAAAAAAGAGCCCACAACTTTTAAGGTTCTCCTCCTAGTATTGAGAAACTAATGTTCAAGTGACTGCAAAATGTGCAGAGCAAAATGACTCATTCAAATAAGCAGTGGTCTACAGGAGTATAAACACTTTATAATGCCACACACTGTCATCTTGGCTAAGAGTTTGCATCATTGCCTTAAAGCATAAGCTTTGCGTCTGGAGACATTAAAATAGTAGGTCATGAGCAATTCGGAGAAAAAGAAGTCAACACATGCAAGGTTCCAGCAACATAACAGATACCATTTACACACGCCAGATGTATTAGATACCATCTCCTCCTGCCAGGAAGATGGCTACGGAGACATTCCTCTCATCTCATTCATCACAGAAGACTGGAAAGTGAGCTTAGCGCTGTCCCTTGCACATCAGTTCAAGCATGCAGAATTTCTTCTTCCTGGAATAAAAAGACTTACAGAAAAGAGCTAGGAGCTCATGAGAAACTTAAGATGGCTTTTGTGAAATAGCTAGTGAATATGCCCACAAAACTCCAGGGAAAAGGGTCATGACTTCAGGCCATGTGTTTTGATTAAGCCTGAACACCATCTGCATGCAAGGTAACAGATGCTGTACAATTAAGTGCATCACCCGGCCTGCCTTGGTCAGTTAAGTAGGTGGTGGGTTTAATTATTCCATCTAATGTTTCACAGTTGCATAACGTCATTACATAACAAAGTCTCAGCTACATTAAAAAAGCATTTCAGTGGGTGCTCAAGCCAGGTACCTACAAAATCACGCAAATTAATAACTTCAAGTTTATCCCCGCTCGGGCTTGCACCAACATTTGTGAGGAATGAAGGGTTAATTTGTGGAACAGCAAAAAGAAGTGGCTGTCTGGTCAGGTGAGCATGTCTGCTGTGAAATAACTACAAAGAACTGTCAGTGAGTGGCTAGTGTTACAAGGGAAGACTAGCCACCAAGGTTTATTTTACAGCAACTGGAAGATAAGAGAAAGCAGAATGATTAGAAGCTGGAAGAAAGAAGTGAGGTTCTTACTTATTTATCATGCTGTCATTGTACTGAGGAGCCTTACTTACAGAGTATCTGCTTCACTGGACCTTCCCTAGTTGAGGACCAAACCAGCCATGCATTAAGATATACCATAATATTATCTTTCCACATCACGAAAAACAAAGCACAGCCCCAGCCAGTATGAATTGAATTTATATTCTACTGTTAAAAAAGACAACCAACAGCTCCTCCCCCCCAAAAAAAAGAACAACCTAAAATAAACAAAAAAGACTGACCAAAGAAAAGACAGTATTATGGACTTCATGGGTCTGTACAAAGAGATGTTTCAGGTCAGCGGGAGGTCACACTGCTAGCACAAATACAAATGCCAGCGCTGCTTTTCCATTCCAAAAGAAGGAATCTACAATACAGTACAAGAGTCAACTAATAAAAGCTATCTTGGGTTTTGGAAAGGCAATCTTGAGTTTCTGCAAACACTAATCACATAGCTCTCACACAGGTAACACCTTAACAGGAATTAGATTTCTTTTCATTTTATTGGAAGATTCACAGCCCATAGAAGTTGAAGCCAAGGCCTCCTCTCAGCACAGAAGCTCAGGGGGTCCCCATCTAAAGTGGGGAGCCCAGGGTCTAGCACTGATGAGACAGCACACCTGAAGAGACCACACACAGGTCAGAAACACCCAGCTGTGCAGTGAGCATCTACCAGCTGCAGGCATTGCACACACTAACTTCAGCCTCCTTGGCAACGAGGGTCTGTGAGCATCACAGGTACCTGCAAGCCTTTCCAAAGTAGGCTTTGTGGTATCATCAGGTGTTAAAACCAGGCTGGGTACCACAGCATCCTTTTGCCTTTAAAAAAAATAAAAGAAAATTCAGGGGCATTCTTATCTGGGAATCTGTGTTTCCTTTCACTGCTGGGCTCATCCTTTACACAATCTTCAAAGAGCTCCCAACACTTTGGTTCTTGTTCAGCCACTTGGTTGTTTGGACTTCTGACCTCTTAAAATACAAGACAACAAAAACCAAGGCTTAACCACCCACAAAAAAAGCCAGCAGACAGTAACTCCTTGCTCCAAGTTAACCAAAACAAGTAAGCCAAAAAAGATGAAGATGTACGCCAGACTACATCACAAAAGATTTTTCACTGTTAACTTCAGTTTGGTCTCATTTGATGCAGGGACGCAAGGAAGCATCATTAGCACCTCAAGAAGCACTGCACCGCGTATGTTCCTTTTTTGTTAGTAAGAGTACAAGTTCTTTGAAAAACATACACAAAAAATTACTATAACTCTTAGCACGGGCAATAGGCTACTGGAAGAGAACTCCAAGTAGTCCATTTTCCAATACCTTTGAGGCTTAGCATCTATTTTTATTAGAGTCTGAATTCAAAGAGCAGTATGAATTCTTACACTTATGGGACAGGACTGTGCTCCTAAATAACCCTCTCTGGTTTTAATATATGCAACAGAGGAGAAACAAAAGAAATGAGTATGTGACAACTCTGTAGAAGACAAACAATAGATTACATTCGTTTATCAAATACCTGCAGTATGGTCATATATGACCATCTGACAGCGGTTGTCATCTAGGGGAGGAAAGGAACAAGTGGGCAAATGCTCTTTTTCCCTTAGAAGCACAGACTTCATCTGAAGTCAATGAGTGGTTTTGCTGTTTCAAGCAGATTGAAACTGCAACAGTGCACAGGACAGCTTCCATCTGACCTCCCATCAACCACGATGCCACCAACATACAATCCTTCACCTCCAGCACTCAGTTGTATTACCACAGCAACATCCCACTGGCAGAGCAAATGCCTCTTCTCCTACAGATCATTCTGCTAATACTTATAATACGCTAATACTTTTATAATGCCGAGTTTAGAATTTTCATTTTAAGGGAAGAAACACAAAGTTGTTCTTAAGTCTGAATATTCAAATATGGACAATTTATTTTATTTTATTATTATTTAACAGGTCATGCAACCTCTCCTCATGACAAATAACTCCTACCTGAACTCTGAGGGAGAGTAGAGAGAGGAAATCAATGTGGTTTTTTTCCCCATGCATGCTGCATCTCACTCCAGAGTATCTGTTGGGTATTTATCTGTGAAGACATACCTCAAAGAACATCAAAGACTAATAAATACTAAATCAGGGTGGTTTGCTTGCTTAAGTTTTGGCATTGTACTTGGTTACTGAGTCAAATCTCAATGAGCTGTTCAGCCTGCCAGTGTTATTTCTTCTGCAAAAATAAAACTTGCACTCATCCATGCTGGAGGTCAGAGGAAAAAGTTCATTAGGAGAACATCTGAATTTTCCAGTTTGAAGGAACAATGGGAATTTTCACGGAAAAAAATTAAATCCCTGTAACGTTTCTTCACAAAGGAAGGAAACCCCGAGAAATCTTTTGTTGCACAAAGAGCCCCACTTGTAGCAACATTAATGAACATCAGAACTACATGGATTGAAAATTTTATGGGGGTTTTTTGTCACTGTGACTGAACAGATGCTTGAAAGAGTTACTCTTGCACAAAACGCCTAATGGGAGAGAAGTAAGAACACGTAACTGCAGAAAACACTACTACTAGTGATGAAAAACCTCCTTTGAAAGCCTCTCCATGTTATCAGTCTCACTTTGTCATTCCATACAGACACAAAAAAAGGTTGCTAACAAAAAAAAATATCTAGCAGATTAAATTTCCTTGTTTAAAGAAAAGCAAAACAACTTGCATGGGGGTGTATCATACAAAGTCTAAATACAGACTGCCAGTGAGTTAAAAGGGTAAATATACTAACTTCTAGGAGCAAATATTGTAGTTTCTAGGAGCAAGATGGAAAAAAAAAAATCAACCAAAACAAACCCAACCCACATTAAAATTTAAACATCTCAGGGCTATAAAATGTAGTGTACTAAATTTTTAATTTTAAATGGACAGATTCATTAGGAAAGCCTGACCGTGGTCTCATCTGACTGTCTGTGTCTTAACATGGTGGAAAAGATGAAAGCAGAGGGCTCTGCCCTTAGGTACACAACATTTTGAACTTGCAACACAAAGACGTGGAAAAAAATTGCAGTTTTATCTAGGACTGTTGATAATCAACCACAGTTTTTAGTTTCCCTTCTTCCTTCTCAATTTCCCAAGCAGTTTAAAATATGTGCTTCTGTTTAGTTGTTCCATTCCTGCAGCACATTTATTTGTGCTGATTCCTATTATCTAGATCAACTAGTATTTCTGTCAGGATTCAAACTGCAATCCAACACACTGACTCTCCAAAGAAATATTGATTTGAACTTCTGTCAACTGCATGGACCCCACATCTTTCAGTGGATGAAGAGCTTCCCTGACAGCATAAGGTTTCATACTCATTTTGATTGTAAGACAACTTATATTCTTCCTTTGTTTGCCAAAAGCAAGAAAAGGGAAGAAGTTGCAACTAAAGCAGGGAAGATCAGGCAAAATGAGTTGAAAATCTTGTGTGCTGTCTCTCAAATTAAGATTCAACCAGTTGCTTCAGACTTGCTTTTTACATTACAAAAGAGTTGTTTGTTTTTTTTTTTTTTAAAGGGAGTTTTAAAATGTTATATATATATAATTTTTTTCTTAATGTTTTTATTAGAGCCACAGGAGAGCCCAGGCATTGAAGCCAGCTCAGGCTGTGCATCAAGTTTACCAAGAGTTTTGGACTGCCTCTTTGGCACTTTGCTGCAGAGATCATGTAAGATGTGCCCAGGAGAATCATCCAACCCCGTCCAGCCCAGACTGAGACACTCAGCTGCCCAAAACTGCTCATCTGCAGCAAAGGCTGTTACGACCAGCTACTGTTGTCTCAGCCTTGGATGGTGGAAGGAGAGACACTGAATATTCTCACAGCTTCAGGAAGAGCTGAGCAAGATGCATCTACCCATGAAATAGCTTGTCCAGGATTAAGCCTCTCCCCACTGTACACCTTTTCCCTTGGATGAAACACAACTGTTGCTGTTTACAGTTGGCCATGCTGCAACCATTTTCAGTTGTGTCCGAATGACAGGGCACATCACCCTCAGACTGCCCAACATCACTACTTGCAGTACATTGTGCATTAATATAACCCTCCAGCCTCACTGTACTGTGATCAAACTTTGCTCTGGATGACCATTAAATATTTCACAATCAAGAGAAAGGAGATAAGGCTTTATTTCTGCAATTTCCAATCCCTCTGCAAAAGCCTGATACAATCAAATTACTTCAATCCAACTGATGCTGAACTCAAGCTATCACCCATTAATACCTAACAAGGGAGCAGAGACTCCCATCCCCCTATTCTTTTTATGCCTGCCAGCAAGAAGACAGATTTATTTCCTTAGGATTAGCATTTTGCTATTGGAATGACTAGATATACCAGTACTGTTGCAAGAAATCAGCATAAACCATAATCTTGTTACAAGGCTATGGGACAGATTAATCCACAGAAAAATCCAGTTTGTTCCAAGACAAGCTTTGCTCTAGCTGCAAACACACAGAGACAGCATCCCAGCGAGTCTTCAAAACAACCTGTCTGACCTACTGCAGGGAAGAGGAGCACAAATATTTTAAACACTAAGTGGAATGAATTCTGGTGCCACTGGTGGTAAATGCACTGCCAACTTTAGTAATCTCGCAGTTGAAAGCATCTTGCTTTCTTTGTCTTCATCAGAAAACTAGTAAAAAAAAAAACCAACAAAACAAGAGTAACAACACAGATTTCATTGAGCTGTGTTTGTGTTTGTTTCAAGCCTTCAGAACAAACATCCTGGAATGAGAAACCTTACTTTTTATGAACTCAAGCCAAAACATCTCTTTCAACACAAACTGGTCTCCACCCCCACACAGGGGGGTGGGGCCGGGAATCCTGCAAATCTTAACATTTACATTCCAAAACACAGTAACTTTCTGCTGCTATCATAATTACTCTTCTTATTAGTGCTGAGTATCACCAGATGTAACTGCAGCTTTGCTGCATCCTCACAACAGATTTAGCTGTAGGACTGATCCAACAGAACAGTCAATCATCATGGTTAGTCACAAACTACCCTGGAAAGTCTCAGCAATTCTTTCAACTACTCCAATACCCTGCAACATGTTGAATAGTGCCAACTATTTATTGTGGTATCTTATATTTGAAGGAAAAAAATAATCTAAAAAATTTCTTAGAATCACACAATTAATTAAAAGTTTTCTGGTTTCCAAGTCACCTAGGATTAGCAATCCAAAGTATTAAGAATAAGAGCAAGGAACACTAAGTTTAACTGCACTTAAAATGATCACAGATTAGAAATATTGAGAAGGAGAATGATAAATAACTTTTCATTGCATGGAAGAGAGGTTCCAGCCTTGTTTAGTGTTACCATAGAGAGGGAAAGGAATTTTTACATTGGTTTCATGTTTAGTTTATTTTCCATTTTGAATTCTCATGGCCAAAGTCAGGTGAAAAAAATAATAATTATAGTATTTCTCTGCCCTGTGCAATCAAGGCACCAGGTCTGGAAACGAGGAATTTAAAAGAGTAGCTTTCATAAGCAGCTTGATAGGTATGGATAAAGAGAATGACAGTACTACCTGACCAAAAGAAAAACACAGCGGTAATGAGACTTTTGAGCAGCCTGCTGCCATCCAAATCAGCTCATTTAAATACCTCATTAAGAGAGCTGAGATTTTCTTTCATTAGAGGCAAGCATTCCTCATGCTAGAAAGCTCCTGCTCAGGTGCATCTATAAATACTCTGAGCTCTGCTGGACAATACGCTTCCAAGAGCTGTTTAGCATTAGGTGCCTACCTAGCTGGAGAAGTTTAATACTTGGGAGTATTATATATATTAATATATATTAATAAATGGGAGGTCAGCATTCAGCATTGCACTACGTGCTTTTACTGGCTTCCTGTTTATTGCCAAGCACAGATACAGAACAGTTGCTTTAACTGACAAAACTCAAGGAAGCTGCGCACCTTAGCTGCTACAAAAGTCATGTCTCCCCACATGCAGTGATTGGGAGTCTTGTCAGGGAAGTCTGGCTAAAGCTCCCCAGACTCAGGATGCCGATGAAGAAAATTTTAACCCTACCAACCTCATGGATTTAAGGCCTAGAATCTGATTCTAGATTGCCCTGGCAGACAGAGAAGCAGCCTATTCATTCAGACTTCCTGGGCACAGCATAAGAGCTGGGGAGCTCTCATTGACAATTATTTATAATTAGATGATATTTTAAAATAGCATCCAAGTAAACATGCTCAGTCCTCTCATTATATATCCCAAGTCCTAAAGAGACACTACGTTGCTTTGTGTTGCACAGCAGTGATCCCTGTTTGAACTTGGGGCATCTGGGGTAAGCTCCCAATTAAAAATAAAGCTGCCCAAATGCAGGAGCTGCTCAAGCATAGTTTTCTTTGGCTTTGAAAGAACTCACCATTACACTTCAATTTGTCTCTGATTTTTGGTGCAGCCTGGGTTAAGGACAGAATCAAAACAGCTGGAAGCGAGCAAAAGTTCAGCTCTGCTCGGAGGTTAGGTTGCCGCCTGTCTGCTTGCCCAGTGGCCTGGCCCATCTCCCCATGCCCTCATAGACATTGCAGACACTAACTGGTCGTGCACACGTGGCCCCTGCTTGCTGGGGCTGCTGTTGCCTTTGCATTTGAGCTGTGTGTCTGTCCTACCCTTTCAGCTCAACCTGGAAAAATTCGAGTATCACTAATAAGAGGGTAACGCCTCTTCAAACATGGGCTGACTGCACACACAACAGAAATTTTAGATGTTCAACTGTAATAAGGCACCTGCTTGGTTACATCCTGGTACAGGAAGAGCATCTGAGCAATATGGGAATACTAACACGAGGAATGCAATCAAAGCTGCACCTAATTCTTTTCTGATCAAGAACGGTCCTAACCCTGAATGCAATTTATTTTCATTGCTTCAGAGAAATCTACACTTCAACTGTAAGGTATAAAAAGAATACCTTTCTTTTTAATAAAACATAAGGGATACATGAATAATATCCCTTTCATAATATTTTTATCTTCTTTAGAAGACAAAAACTAAAACCAAAACTCCTCCTGTGAAGAGGAAAGCTTCTACTGGTGAGCAGCATGCAGAACACAGAATGAAGAAAAGCCCATCATGCCTCACTTTCCCCTTGAGGGCACATTTATCTTTGCCCACAGGCCACTTGGTCTTAAGATATTCTGTTATACATTGACAGGCACCCAAATGATATTTGATAGTGCAACCCATAAAACACACAACAAAAATGATCTTTTCCTCCAGCTTGCCCTACATTCTGCTGCAGCAGTGCTGCAGCTTTGCTGTTTGTCTACAGCCACATCCTGGCTACAATGACTGCAGCAACACCCATGCAGCCAGTCACATCTCCTGTTTTCCTATGGAATCCTATCATCTCTCCGAGTCACATATACACCAATGCTTTCTATATTTTCCTGCTATGTGTATAATGTAGCTTTACATTTGGAGACTAAGACAGAAAAAAAGTCTGACCATAATGAAAATACATGCTTGCAACTGAAATAAGACTTTAGATATTACCCAATGTGTGTGGTTATGCCCCCCTTCAAAGAGAAAAAGGGGCTTTTTGACCTTTTAGTAAATAGAAGCCTGAACAAAACCGTTAAGAAAGAAGCAGTAATAATTTTGTGTTTTGGAAACCAGTCTTCCAACGAGGATATATACTCAACATTCTCCTTCTGGCTACTCACATTGTGTAACAAACGGACAAGGATGACTATTATTCTTACAAATACAGAGCCTCTCCAGTCACTTTCTGTAAGTCGAGCAAGCAGTCAGTGCTGACTGACAAAAGGAAGCATTACATGCAAAGCCTACCAATTCACGTCTGAGTCCTGCCAGCAAAACTCCCTTTACTGAAGTTAAACAAAACAGCACGTCAACAGCAAAGTGTAAGACTCCAGAGAGGGAGACCCCATGTTATCTACACTAATATAAACCACCTACCTCTCTGCAGTGAAACCCAGAACGTCTGTCTCCTTCCAACCAGTTGCAGTTCCAATTTCTGGTCTCAATGACCAGAAACTTTCAAGTCCCTACAAAATTCCCTGCTTGTTTTTCAATTCTGGTAGCACACACACAACTGTCACTCCTGGTATGTGCACAGCCAAGCATTATGCTGCTGCCTGGACCAAGAAACACCCCGATCTCCTTCAAGTGGGGGGGGGGGGAGGACCGACCAGGGCATGGAGGGAAAAGACCAACCAGAGCACGGAGGGATGGAGAAGCAAGAAGTGCAAGAAGTTGGAGGACAGGACAAGAAAACAAACAGCAACGTGCCAGTAATGCTGGAAGAGGTGAAAGGAAGGACTACCCTACCTGAAGGCAAGAAAGGATAACAGAAAAACAGGAGCTCCTTGCACCACTCCATTCTGCTACTGCTAGGCAGTACCGGGTGTTTTACCTTACAGCAACCTTGGAAATGACTGCAGATAACTTGCAACTACTGAAAGCCCACAGGTGCAGGACAGTAGCCTGAGGGATGGACTGCATGATGCAGACTGGAGCCAAGGTCTCCCTGAAGCCAACCATGCCCAGAAATGGTCCGCTGAAAGACGCAACAGAAAAGATGGACAAGAAGAAAACATCTGTGTACATGTGTTCCCCCCGCAACACACTTAGGTAAAAAGTTTCCTTTATCTCCCTGCCCGTCTTCTGCCTTTCATCTCCAAAACGATGAGGTGCCAGGAAGCAACAAGAATAGTCAGTGCTTGCTTTTAGTGGGGCAAGTAAATAAAACTGTCAGTTGGAAGAACAGTAACAACTGCAAACAGAAAAACGAACACACGGGAAGGGCTATCTGAGCATTTCTGGATTACTTTGAGACAGTTCCTGGAAGTAATTTAGTAACTGAGTATTTAGACTGTGTAACTCTTACAAACCCAGCTGCAAGGCAAGCCTGCAGTTCCAGTCTGGCAGTCCAGCCTGCTTCAGCGCTGGGCAGCGTCCACGGCAGCATGGCGAGGGGGGATGCTCAGGCAAGGCCAGCAGGCGCAATTTTGAAATGATTGCTCAGGCAGACGCAGGGACCTTCCTCCACCCGTACCTTCAGGTCAGTCTTGGGCACAGAGTGTCTTACTTCAGGACAGCATGAATAAGCAGTTTAGGGTGGTTCACCTCTTAGACTCGCTCCAACTAGCTCATATCTTTCTTGCAGAGGGGAACCGTAGCCCCACACAGCCTTGCATCTAACACCTCACCTTCGGAAGACACACATCTCTGCACCAAACCCTGGCCGGTGTGCAGGCAGCCACAGCTCCCAGCCTTTCCCTGCAAACCTGCCATCCATCAAGCTACGTCCTCACCCATGCCAGGTACATGTTTGCCACAAAGGAGCAGAGATCGCAAGCAGAGCATGCATGGCACACACTGGCCTGTCGAAGGGGGCTTTTAGTCCCTTACTCAGCTTTTCTTCCCACATCCCCAGCTCCGAGTGTAAGGAGAAACTTCCCAACTTCCTTGCTGCCACCACTTCACCAGAAACGCTTCCCCTGCTCGTTTCACAAATACGATTGCAGCATGTTGTGTTTTATGTAATATTTACATTTGAGTCACTAAGGTTCAGCCCTGTCATGAAGCAATTCCAGTATCAACTTCATCAGGCTGAGCTCTCAGATATCTTCCAGCCTCTGAGAGTGTATTTAGATCTTTATCCTTGGTTCCCTTTAGAAGCCCAGCGACACCCTCACGCCCAAGGAAACACACACAAGTCCGAGTTCTCTGTGATTACAACTTGCACCAGTTACAACACAAGGAAAGAAAAAGTCGAGAAACAAAAAGAGCACTTTCCAAACAATTTTGCATTTCCTGAAGGTCTGCACCTCCAGGAAGCTCCAAGCGACCTTCCCCACCACAAGATTTGCTATCTTTCCTGGTAAAAGTCACCATCCACTCCTCTGCTGACAGCACACTAGCTCTTGCCTGGGTGTGCACACGCTGCAGCCATTGGCACAGGGCTCCCCCAGCTCCCCAAACCCACAGCTCTGGCAGCTCTCACTAGTCACTTCAGGTCTGCGTCATGGCTCGATCCAGACACTTGATGTGCATTTTGCAGAATCTGAAGCATCTCCCTCCTCACAACAAACTTGGCTGGGAGATGTCTGTAGGATTTGGCAATTCTTGCTCCCTGCGTGCAACCTCTATAACAGCTCTATGCCTGTTTCTCCCACAGATAGTCAGCTGCTGCAGTAGCTATTGGTGTTAATGCCTTGCATGAGCTGAACAGTTACACCTCCTCCCCACCACCACCTCCCCGACAGACATTCCACTGACCTCTTTCCAAAGGCCAAGTTCCTGATCACTCCTCTGCACAAACTGAAAGCCAAAGCAAACTATGGGACAAGGAGGCTGGACTCCAAACCCTCGCCACTCCCAGGAAGACGCTTCTACCCCCCCCCCCCCAGCTCACACCAACAAGCCTGACGGGGCAATACACCATGCAGCAGTACAGGAGATACCAAGACAGAGCAGCTATTCTTATTGATGCCATGTATCAGCCAAGCATGCAGGTGCCCTGGCAAAGCTGCAATACTAGCAGTTTTATACTGACACACAAACTGTCACAAAGACTGCAAAGCAGATGTGGACCCAATTCTCAGCAAAGACACATTCTTCAATCTGCTTATACAACTCATTTCTGCACTAGGCCTTCAGATTAGCAGATGTGGCTTACAGGGAGAGGGGCAGGGAAGTCAGCTCCACAAGCTTTTCATACTGCAAATGGTATGAAAATCACTGACCACAAATGCTATGTAAAACTCATTCCAAAGGGTAGCACCATTAAAAGCAAACATTTCAGACTTGAAATATTGGCTTACTGGGTTTTATGAAGGTTGGTTTTGAGTCATATGCAATCCACATTAAGATGATGAATATTTTCCTATAGGGGAGAGACTTAAGCTTCCCTAATCCAACCAACTTGTTACTCCTAATGCCAAAAGGAAATACAGCAACACCCATGCCCTTCGCTGCTGACAAACCACCACTGGAATGACTGGAACACACTGTAGCTCTTCCCACAACTTCCATCAAATCCTGGAGCACCAGATCACACTGTCCAATATCCTCCAGCACTTCGTCTTGGCATATTCCCTGGAGTTGCCTTTGCTGGGCTATTATAGGGAGTGCCAATTCACGTAATCACCGAAGCCAGGAACACCTAGTTCCAGAACACCACTTACAGACAAAGCATAAAACAACAAAACCCTGCTTTCCTATGCTAGACTTGTACCATTCCTTACTACCACATCTTGCAACTGCAGCATATGATTCATCACACCACACTTGTTTTAAGATTAAGGATTTTACTAACTGTTCAAGACACCTTAATTCCTTAGATTTTATGTGTATCTTGTGCCTTACCTGAAAGATGAAAGTAATTTAAATGGGGGGTGGGGGGGAGAAGCCAAGGCACTAAGCCTCCTTTTAGGACTTTATCCATGGCTTTCAAGTTATAGCACTTCAATTCCAATTAAGGAAAGACTAACAGCGTTTCACCTTCCAATATCTGAACTACAGAATTATCCAGGAAGAGTCTGTCCACATGTGTACACAAAGGCTTCACCAAAGAGTCAAAACTTTAGAAACTGAAACAAATAGCTGTAAGTTTCACACCCTGTATGGCAGAAAAGAATACGAGCATTTATTAACTACGTAAGAAACAAGAGCAAAGCAACTATTTTGCATCTTAGCAGCTCTACACCACTACCAAGGGTCCAGCGTAGTACAAATGGCATAACAGTTAACAAACATGCAGTACACACTATTGTACATTAAATCGTTGTCAAACATGAAAGCAGCTCAAAGAAATCACAGATTTTTAGGTCTAAAACAGGTATGCTACTGAACTCTATCTTCCTCATCAGAAGCCTGCGGTACCCCTGGGAATAGGTGTTGCCAAGTTACTGGCCTCCATCTCCAGGAGGGCACTATAATCTTCACAGGCACCATTCTGTAGCTGCAGATTTTAAATGAATTAAAAGCTTTTTCACTAAAATGTTTCTGGAACACATCTCTGCCAGCAGAAGGGGAAAAAAAACCCAACCAAAACAAAAACCCAGGAGCAGTGGTTAGTGGCAACCTGTCAATTGTTTTTTCATTCATTTGTCTTGATGGAAACAGCAGACCACAAGGTAAAGGAGGAAAGAAGAGAAAGCAAGGAGGAGATGTCTCTGAGATTATACTTTAATGGCAGAACACACAGTATAAACAGCTAGGAGTTTCAAAGCTGCTCAGCACGTAAGGAAGAAATCAAGCCACGTGCATACAGTATATCTTGAAGATTTTTGCCTTCAAATCAGAGATACTTGTCTGCCCAATGCATGAGAACTGTCACCTACCACACCACTGTACACAACAGACAGCCACACCTAGACTGGGAAATCAGATCACAGCCATTGCCCAGGGTCTCAGCATATATGAAACCTCTTTCTTGGTCTACTCAAAAGCTTTGCCCTACCCCCACACGATGCCTTTTAAAGATGTATTCAATAGCAGACTACTGAGACACCCTGCACCAGCTTCTCAAAAGGAGGTGGTCATTCAAGACAATTAAAGCACGGATAGCAGATTCAGACCTTAAAAGAGTAAGTCTCTTTGTAGTTTCAAAGTATTGTTCAGCTGCACAGATAACCCGCATTTGTAGACTGACGCAATACAAAATTTTCATTATGTACATGGCCACACTGTTCTGTTGAGTGGGATGTTCTTTGATAAACTGTGAGGGTGCTCAGTTTCCAGATATTTGGAACCGGAATAAGCCCTACAGTAATGTGCTGCAGGGAACAACAGTCCCTTGAATGTGACTGGGGTAGACAGACCTCACTATGAAAAGTTCTGAAATGGAAGAGAGAAAGAGAACCTGAAATACAGTAAGTAAATAAGTAAATAAAATCCCTCAGGAGCAAGAGCAGCACAGACTCACTACTCACCCACTGCTGATACTCACAAGAGTTCACTCAGGGGTAAAGAAAGAAGAAGTCACCCTTTAAATTGTTACCCATTTTATAGATTCCTTCTTTCTTTACCACCTCTAATTCTGTCATTTCATCTTACAGCAACCACACATTTACAATGCATAGAGAAGAATTTCATCTGGAGTCTCAGTGGCTCATCACGATCCACGATCTCCCTTCCAGAAGAGTTCAGCAGCATGATTTCCCCACCATGCGCAGCAGGGAATCGCTTCTCTGTGAGTTGAGGACAAGTGCCACTATCTTTGATCCCAAGAACAGCAGTTTCCATAACACCATCTTTTTATTTTTTTTTTGAGCATGTATAAATATGTTTATCCCTTGTCAAAAAACCCCAACAAACAAACACCCAAATAAAATCAGAGGACCACAGGCCCTCTGCGGGCAGAAACTTTAAATCCCTGAAACTTTAGCTTTTGTACACAAGCTGTGAATTTCTGTGAACTCTTCCAGTTCATACCCAATCGGTGGGTGAAAACTACCTACCAGCAAAGGCTGCTCTTTACTTGTGGAAACACAGCAACAGGGGCTGGGGGAAAGGGAGCTCTCCTAAAAAAAAAGAACAACAGACTCCTGGAGTCTGAAGGGACCAGTGAGCTTACAAAAAAGCTGGGCCTGAAGCTCAGCTCTATGCAAAGCAGCATTAGCATTTTCCAGATCTAAACCCTGACAGCATTTCTCTTACCCTCCAAAATCACCCTTAGAAAAATAATTACTAGAAATTTAAAGTCCTGAGATAATCATGCACAACATTGTTTCAGCATTAGCAACAAGACACAGTCACAGCATCACAGGTAGCCTTTTTTTACTGATGATATGAAGACATGACAACCAAAGCCTCACCAGCAACGCTCACCTTTTGCCCTGTTGAAACAACCACACTCAGATAAGATAATCTCTTTCTGCTTCGGGTTCCCAGAGCCAAATCTCTCCCCACTGCACCCACCCACAAGCCTCTCAGTGTCACTGGGGTGGGATCCACTGGTGACAAAGCAGATCAGGACAGCAGTGGGGGCGAGGACAGGAAAAACACAGCACAAAGCTCCCTCCTCTCTTGCTTTTAGTCTTGCTTCTTTTCATCCGAGACAGCCCACTCAGTGAATTCCACAACGTGAGATAAAGTCCATTCATTTTCTTTGGTATGGTGTTTAGCAGTCTTTTAGCAGTTCTGTACTTGAGTTATCCTCTAGAAATATTTAAGCCTTTATATATGCTGGGCGGGGGGGGGGGTGGGGGTGACGACTCACAGAAAACAACATTTGCTTTCTCTCAACAGTGACAGCTTTCTTCCCCCACCCCCCCAGTCTATTTGTTCAATTAATATAGCAATATTCACCAGCAAAATAGTAAAACACATGAACAGGTTTGAACAAACAAAACTTGACTGACGACTTAATAGCATCCAAAAGGTATAACCTGGAACACAACTAAACAGTATTAAAACTTCATCTGAAAACACAGAATTTGACATATATATATATATATATGTAATTTCTGGATGGATAAGGATGCCTAACTACTTCCAGTTATATCTTGATGTAACAACAGACTCTTCCCCCATTCTCCCTTCATCCCATACCATCAAGAAAAACTCTCCCTTCTCAGCAGAGGACCAAATTTAGTGTGCATAAATATTTCATAACTTCATCCTGTCAAGAAATCAAACTGAACTACTTAAGGGCATTTTTCCAGGAGCTGCACATCCAAACTCAAAGAATAAAGCTGCATTCATCATACTCATTCTCCCTCTTCAAACTGAAAGGCCTGAAGGTGAGGCAACAGTGAAAAACTAGAGATCTTCTGTGGGCATCATCTAAGAACATTATCCACCGAGTGCTAAGCTCCATTAAGAAATGTAGAAACAACATAGTAAGTTTCATCTGGCATCTTCTGAAGAAAATACATCTCCAGCTTTTCAATCCTCTTCTACACCTTAGTCCTCCAGAAAAAATGAATTTTGGATTTCACAAAACCTCACAAGGACTGAAACAACCAGCCTAGAAACAACTCACTGCTACAGACAGAAGCCAACCACAAAATCAGAAGGTGACTTAAGACAGACATCTACAGGTGGTTTGATTTCCAACAGCACGAAACACAGGCACCTCCCACTGATCTGGAGAGGAATTCAGCACCTAAAGAAGAGACAAGGCTGTTTCAGCACAACTGGACCCTGGCCCATCAGCGAGTATCTGCAGGCTGTACCTGCAGCAGTGTGGAGGGAGACAAGAGCTGCATCCTGATAAAACTGTCACAAGACACTACTTTGTTAACAGAGGCAGCCTTAAACTTCCTGAGCATTGGATGACACGCATTTGGATTGGACTCTGCATTTATTTTCTTCAGTATTGCATCAAGAAATTCTCGGACAGAACTCCACTTGTTAGCTTTGCAAGACAAGGGAAGAGATGCAGAGCAACCGTCCTGGGGCAGCGGGTGCTCTGGTCATTTCCACAAGCATTGTACGTTCCCAGCTTTCCTTCTTCAGGAGGCTACGCGCTGATTCATGGTTCCTTTCTCTTAATGCAAGGGAACCTGCTTTGGAAATAAGACAGTGTTCCCTTTGTACCACCAAGACCATAGCATCCGTGTTCTTTATAAAATATTGATTCGTCTGCCAACTGTAGTCCCAGAAGTTGAAAAGTACATCTATACAAGTAGGTAAAAGCAGACCCAGGAGCCTCTGCCTGCATGCTGAGCTGGGCAGACCTCAGCCAGTTCCAGCCCAAAGCCCTTAGCCCATGTGCTGTACCTGAGCCTGCTCCACACGGAGTTTAGTGTGAGGATGAACCGTTACTCGCAGGACACCCACACCAACAGCTGCCTCATGTCTGGCCATCTCAGGGCAGAGGCAAAAGAGCTCGGGACTGTTTACATCCACTTGCCTGTGCATATGCGTCAAGTGTGGCACACGGCACAAAAAAAGCCTTTGCACAAGATCTACGACATCTTCATCTCCCCAGCAGTTATGAGACATTCTCGTCACCAGGTCTGGCATAAGACCCCCAAAAAAAAATAAAATTCACTTGCCTCAAAACCCATAAACTTTCTCTACCCACAAAGCTTTTTCAGGTCCCTTCCAATGAAGCAAGACAAGACGAGCAAGGAGATTGGGAAGTATAACGCGCAGAGAGGGAAATTAATAAGTCATCAATACATACATCCTGTTAAAGCCTGAACCATTGCCAGGAATCTCAAGTAAATTGACTGCCTTAAGTGCAGTGACTGGAGGCCATCTTAGCTGGTTTTATAGTGACAGAAGGTATTATCACAAGGAACTCCTTAACGTACCAGCTTTGCTGTTCTCACAGACAATATACATTCGACAGTATAGAAAACAGCCAGCTGCAGTTAAAAAGGCAAAGAAGCTTTTCTTTAACCTGCTCCTGAACACCTGCTCTGAGGAAGCACTACAAGGTATAGGAAAAGTACTGCACAATCGAGGGACAAAGTCAAAAAAGCCCCAGCTTGAATCATCGCTGGATTATGTGAACTGCAGTTAAGCAATAAAGCAATCCTGGTCTTGACCTCCACGCTGGGGAGTAACAGAACACAATGCCTGTGCTCATTTTTAACTTTTGAAATCAATACAAAACTTTAAAAGAGTACTGTTCTATTGCACGTTAAGTACAAGGTGACTTCATAATCTAACGAATCAAAAAGCCTGGAAATTTTTCCCGATTTGCGAGTTATCTTGTGCCTCCTCTTAAGAGATGGGAGAGTCGGGACAGCTTTTACAGAGCTACCGTGCCATGCACACACCATTACGAAGCAGCTGTCTGCACCTTTATGAAAAATTCCCCGAATTTCCCCAGTTCCCTGCGCTGACACTTTCTAAGACGCGTCTCTAGGAAAGGTGGAATGCTGCTGGCATAACTACAATGTCAGGCTCGTTTCTTATTTCCTGGAGTAAACAAAAAGCTGCAGACTTGGAGACGGCAGGTGAGCACCCAAGCAAACAGTCATAAAAAGTTATCTGGAGGCTGTGAAGGCTCCTCACATTACTCCTCTTTTTTTACGGGTCCCTGGCATTTTTGGTGGAGTGTTACATTTGGGATTTAGCCCGCTTGGCCATTTCGTTTCCCTTCTTACTTGGCCTTCGTGCAGCGTCACTTCATCACTAGGCTGGGTCTCCAGGACTGAAAATGCCCTTACACGGTTTAATTTGAGACTGCGAGGACAGTTCTCAGGGGCGGGCAGCTGAGAGCAAAGCCCCCCCCCGGCCGCACGGTAAGGGGGCGGGGGGGTATCGCCCAGGTATTTCGCTGGGAAGCCACGCACCGACTCCGCCGCACGCCGAAGCCTGGCACCGACACCCGGTGACGGCAGGCGGCGGTGCAAGGACGGCACGGAACGCGCTCCGGGGAGCCGCGGGGCTCTCCGGCCCCCTCGGCCGCGGGCGGGCAGGGGGCGCCCCGGGGGTCCGGCAGCCCGCCCCAGGCGCGGCCCCCGCCGCCCGCCCCGCCTCGCGCGCCGCCCGGCCCCGCGCCCCGCCGCCCCACGCACCGCTGTCCAGCCGGGCGATCTGCGGGAGCCGGTAGGTGCTGACGAGCAGGTCCAGGGGGACGGCCACCGCGCTCCACTTCACGTCCTTGAGACTGCAGCCCAGCGGCGGGCCGGGGTCCATCTTCCCGGCCCGGGGAGGGGAGGGACGGGAGCCAGACAGGCAGCGCCGGCGGGGTGCTCCCACCCGGCGGGGCTGCAGCCAGCGGGGCGGGGGGACGGGGGGCGCCTGCCTCGCTCAGCGCCGGCCGCCCCGGGACATGCCGGGCTAGGCAGAAGGGGAGGCCCGCCGGGCGGTTGCGGTTGCTGCTGCTGCTGCTGCTGCTGCTCCCGCCGCCCCCCGGGACCGGCTGGGGCCGCCCGCTGCCGCCGCCGCCGCGCCTGGCCCAGGAAGCGCCATCCCAGCACTGACTAATCAACAGGGTGCGAGCAACGCCTGCGCAGCTGCCGCTCCTCCCCGCGCCGAAAAGGAAAGTGCCGGGCTGCCCGCCCGCCGGCAGCGCCGCCGAGCCTGTCCCTCTCACTCCACCCTCCGACCGCTCGCCCGACGTGCAGCCCGCCCGCGCCGCGCCGCGCCCCGCCGGGGGAGCCGTCGGGCGGCCCCGCAGGTGTCCGGCCCCGCCGCCCACCGCCCGGGCCGCGAAAGCGCGGGGAGAGCCCGGCAGCGCGGCTGGGGGGGCAGGGGGCGCGGTTCAGTGGCCCCAGGGCCACCGCGGGCCCGTGCGCGGTAGGGGGGCGGCGTCCCTTGGGCACACGGGCTCGCGTGTGCCGCTTCCCTGCGGCAGGGGACGGGGCGTGCGCGGCCGCCTGCGCGGTTGCCAGGTAAGATGCCGCACGTCATTGACCAAAGTAATTTCGAGCAAGCGGGTCGTGTTGCATCTTCCCGCTATTTCATTTCGCACGGGAGCTTTTCCTGCGAAATTCATCCCACGTCAAAAAAAACCCAACACTTAGATGGCAACTTTGATTATGTATCTATTATTTTCGTTTTCACCTGTGAACCGTGGATGGGTATCTAAAGGATGGAGAGCAGTGCAAAGAAGTTAGAGGAAAATCTTTGACTTAGTCCTATTGTGGTTACAGCACATGCAAGTATTACCCACATTATGTATCTGCAGGTCTTCAGACCACGGGAGTATTTAAAATCAACTACTGGTTCTCTCATCAAAGTAGATTATGTGATGATGTCTTACATGATCTTCATAAGATACTTAATGTTGCCATTTTTAATGCATTTTTACCTCCAGACTGCAGAAACTCTGGGAATCAAACCAGAAAAACTAACTCCTGGGTGGCTGCAGGGTACTGTGTTTGTTTACTTTGTGTCAAAACTGTTTATTTTCTTGCAGTAAAGTTAGCTACATTTAAGGCTGTACTGTTGACTAGAAACATACAAGTGCCTTTCAGTGATTTGTAAAACGACTGGAAACATTCAGAGCTAACTCATCTCTCCAGGCTCCATCTTCCGCAGGATCTATCTTTACAACTGCTGGGGATGGCAGCGGCTGGGGACGAGCTGTTGTAGGAGGATCTCTCCTGCCACTCGCCCTTCCTCCCGTGCCCACAGACGGGCCAGCCACCGCTGCACGCCTCTCCGACTGCTGGTGCCAGCGCACCGCAAGCACGAGGAGGCCTGAGACAGACACGCTCTTGTTCTGCTCCACTGCAAACAGAGACGGGCACTTTATCCATGCTCTCCAAGATGAAACAAAGACCGTGGAAGCCAGTTGGCACAGAGGATTAAGAAACCCCAAGTTATCTTGCTTTAAATGGATGTGGGTTGGTTTGAACCTCATCTTCCTGTGGATCTGTGCTTTAGCTCCACAGTTTGGTGCTGGGACTTCCCAGCGCTATGAAAAACCTTCATTCTCCACATCGGTCCTGCTGCTGTTAGATCCTACCTGCCAGAACATCTACCTTCAAAAATATGACGCTGGATTTTTTTTCCAAATAGCTTCCCTTTTACAGAGTTCACCAAATGCTTTGAACAACTTAAGTGAATTAAGCTATTGAAATGCAAAGTAATACAACAGCTAAGAGCATTATTGTTGAAATATGGAAGGCAAAAGCATGGTTTTAACTTGTTCCAAGTTTGACGAGGCTGTTGGGTGCAGTGTAAGGCAAAGCAGATCAGGTCAGACTGGGACTCATCAGGACTGGAAGCACTGGTCTGTCAAGAACTGTTTTTAAACACTATCTTGGGTACCACTAATTCTAGGATAGACACCGTCTCACAGCATATGCTTCTCTCAAACATCATGCACTTCTGCTGTCGGGGGAAGAAATGCATCTTTCACGCAGAAATAGTTACTGCTAATTTTTCTTTAAAGATTTTTTTCATTCTTCAGATAGTTTTAGATGTCCCATGGCTTTTATGTCTGTCTTCACATAAACCTGTTTGTGTTCTCTCCAGCCAGCAGAAACCCAACCCACTCTCACTCATCCTACTGGAACAAGATGCATTTCTTTTAAAATGTAACTTCCAGATACTACCTAAATTTCATTCAGTTATTTCCAGACAAAGAGATGTTATAAAGCTTACTAGTATTTAAATGTCTCACCGGAGCTCTTAGTGACGTTGTTATGTGTCCTAACTGTACTACAGCTCAACCTCCTTGAAATACAGTCTAATATTACATATACAGTATTCAAATCACCAGCACATATGAATCTCAGATGATTTCTTGTTTTAACTGCACCTGATGTATAATTAACACTTCAGATACAATAATTTCTTTGATGTCTAGCAATGCCTTAGTCCCTTAGTGTGATCTCTTACCAAAGTCTCCTACTGTTGCAAAATGCTAATGAAGCCATCAGACCTTGAGAGGAATCCCTGCGAGCAGATCCACCTCAGGACTAGGGCCCCAGTTACACAACATCTTAGTTTCTGTGTATGTGCCTTTCAGGCAGCATTCACAGACAGTCTTTATGTACTGACAGCAAATCGTCACCATAAAACCACCAGCAGTGGCACGGGGACTCAGAATGTAATTCCTGAAATTAGTCTTAAATGCACTTTGAATTTACGGAATTTTCATGTTGACTTCACAACACATTTTATGCAGCAGGCTTTAAAATACCTAGTATATACTTATTCCATTGCCAATAAAATGATTTTTAAAGCATTTTGGTTTGTCATCAGTTCATTTCTATGCTAACATTTGAAATGGAGCTGTTCACAACAAGCTCATTTTAGTATGAATCTGGTAATATGCTTTACACTATAGTATGCGTACACCAAATAAAACTCTGAGCCTTATACAGTAAATTTCATGTGAAGCCATCACAGTCAGTACTTCTTCAAAAAAACCCATGAATTTGCATTCCTTCTTCCTACATGTGATTTACCTTTACATCAAAGGTCTGATTTTCATAATTATTTTTTTTTACAATACAAATATCTGCAAATCCAATGAGAAACAACAGGACATCCAGTGACCATTTCAGAATCGCATCCTAAATACCTACCTTTCTCTGAGGTGAGGGGGCAAGGGGAAAGAACAATGCATTTGATACGGTTGATGTCTGTGGATCTCATGTTTGGCAGAAGAATGTTATTCCTGTCTTACTGGCAAAATCCAAGCAACCTTTGCTCATGCAAGGTATTCTACAGAGATCTGAGGGTCTGGTGTGAACATTCACTTTTTATCTTCTGTTCTGCTGTAAGAGGTGTCCTCCTTTTTCCAGTCAAATCCCTTATATTTAAGCTTTATTAATTCTAAAAATTCCATCTGTGGGAATTTGTGCAACACTAACATCCAGCCAGCTTTGGAAAAGAACTTAATGAAGATAATGTTCTCAACTTACATCCTATTTTCTAGCTGGGAAAATACCTCCAAACACAAGAATGCTCCAGTTTTGTGGGAGGTTTTTTGATCCTTTCTAGTGACAGTGGTGGGGTTTTGCCCAGTGGCACACTCCTGCGAACGTAGTCCACAATGCATATGCTTAGAAAAACGGCAGTTCTTTTGCTCCAGGAGAGCAAAAGATGTGGAGAGCACTCACGCTACCTGGAGTGCTAGGTGTAGCACACTGCATCAGCTAGCAGGGGTGAGGCATCCTGCAAACGCTGCATGGGAATCTAAATATTTGCATCTCCCTAAGGTGGGCCAGTGACTGGATCGTACCTAAGCCACAAGTAGTAAAAAACACTATGAGAAGGAAAAATGTATAAAGAAACTCTATATTTGAAATTCTTATTAGCTATACAGAGAAGAAAGCAATCTGACCCTATTTATCTATTTTCATTTTTAGGAAGAGGAGGAAGACCTAAATAGAGACTTAAGAGAACTAGCAGCTAAACTTTGCACATTCAGGACAGCTTAAAGTTCATCAGAGATCCACTGCTGAAGGCAAAATTTGATCTACACAGAGGAAGAACAGGAAGGGAAATAAAGACTAACTTTGCTGAATCATAAGATCTTCAATGACCTAAAAGAAAGTAGAAAGTAGGTCAGATTACTAAGTCATGAATAAATATATAGACTACATAGTCTATACATATGGGCAAAACCATAAAGGTAAGGTCCCAAAATGTTAGGAAATCTGATATAAAAGATAGCAAGGATGCTAGAAAGATGTATAGCGAGAAGACCAAGGAAAAATTCAGTCTGTTATTCTATAGAGGGGAAATCTGTTTAATCTTCACCTAATGACTGGTGATGCTGTTCCTCCTTACTTGGCGCCAGTATTCTTAATGACTTTTTTAACCTCAGTTTTCAATTTAAGAAGGCAGACGTGATTTCACTACCAGCACCACTGACACAAGTCTAAGAGCTTAGGCTAGAAAAATTAATAAATAGACTAGAAAATACTTAGATAACTTAAAAAATTTTGGATAGACTGGACCCAATGAAAATCCCTCAGAGTTAAAGCAATGTTAGAGCTGCTAATGATTGTCTCCAAGAATCAACAGGGAATGAGTGAGGTTCCAGAAAACTTGACAAGGATTGCATCTCTCTCAAAAGGTGGAAGGAAAGAGCTCTACAAACTGATTAGCTGAATTTCCACAAAAAAAAAAAAATACCAAAAATTAAAAATATTTCAATGGGTTATTCAAGCATTTGCAAGAATCTAGAAAGTAAAGATGTAAGAAGTAACAGCGTGGATTTGTCAGTAACAAATACTACCAGGTCAATCTGGTCTGCTTCTACCAGATGGTAACAGGCTTTGTGGATAGGGCAGAAAGAGTGAGGATCACAGGGTTTCATATAATGTGCTCTTAGGCAAAAAAAAAAATTATCGTCTAGACAAGTATATAAAATGAGTGCAAAATTACTTGGGAATAATTAGTACTCCAAGCTGAAAAGATACATGGAATTTCATTGAGATCTGTCTTGTATCCGGAACTATTCAGTACTTTCACCAGTATCTTTGACGACTGAACAGAGTATGCTTACTCACATTTGGAGACTGTATCTACAGGAAAAGGCTCCAACTATGCTGGAGCACAGCATTAAGATTCAGAAGGATCTTGGCAGATTGGAGAAAGTGAAATGCCACCAAGTAAGGAGGAACAGGAGGTTCTACACATACAACGGAATAATCAACTGCACAAGTATGTACCAGGATAAAAAAGCAGTTCTGCAGAAAAGAGATTATGAATCACGAGCAGTGCTAGGCTATCTTGCCTGACACCGATGCTGGAATGCATAACTAGGAGTATCACAAATAAGATAATGAAAAAATAGTTTTCATCTGTCCTGCTGTTATTATTTAAACCCGAACAGTCTGCTCAGTTTTCAGGTCTACATGCCAGGATAGCCGAGAACCAACCCAAAAATACCAAGAGGAGAGAGAAAAAAATGGCAAAGATTCTGGAAAACTGACATTGCAAGGGAAGGTAGAAGGGACAGGAGTTCTCTGGCCTGAAGAGAAGAGCGAGGACAGGCAGGAGGAAAGGAAGAACCTGCCTTCCATGTGTACCAGTTAGGTTAGGTATAAGGATAACTTCCTGCTTGCCAAACCAGTTAAGTAAGGATGACTCAAGAGAGACTGTAAAATGTCCATCACTGCACTCTCTAAACATCTTCCTGCAGTACAGCAGGGACAGCTGATTTGAGGCTGAGACAAGATGAGGACCTAGACTGCTCTCTTCCAGCACTAGTTTCTTCCACTGCTATGGTTGTACCTGATGCAGGGATTACCCATTGTTCCTTGTTTTCAGATTTTGCTCTAAACACTAGCTTAAGTGACTGGCCATGATGAGTACCATAAATACATAGTCTCTGCCATCCTTTCGCACCCCTTCTGTGAGCACACTCAGTGGCCTAGTGGCACATTAACCTGGCACTATGATCAGGTACATTAGGCCCCCTGTGCTTCAGAAAGCATTTTCCAGTTGAGCTCACTGTCTCCATACCAAATTTAATAATAATGTGGTATTATGACAATCTGTGAACAGCCCCCCAGAAAGCAGCAGACATATTTCAGGAGGGTAGTGACATTCCAGAACAGTGGAGTTAGTCATTCTGGATGTGCTGGGATAGCTCACAACACAATTTTGCACAGCCAAATTATTCATTCGCAAATGGTAATAAACCAATCAAATTTAATAATGAGCAAGAACCACATCTCCCAGGGAAAAAAAAAAAGACAATAGAATAACCACAATTCTTCAGATTTCGCAGCTTGTGTTTGCTTTGTGCGCATCCTGCAGGTTTGTGTTCTCTTTGCTTTTGATTAAAGAAACTGGCATCCTGATTCTGCCCTCATTTAAATTTAAACTAAATTTGATATCCTCCACTGACATTAAAGATATTGCATACCGCTATATAACAGATCTAAATGAGCAGAACCAGGTATCTGATGTATTTATACTTTAAGAAAATAACATAAATATCTCACAATATCAAACAAGCACTGCATACCCTTTGAATATCGTGATCCTTTACAACAAAAGGGACACTTGAAAATGCAGGTATGCTGCTAACACCTGCGCGAATTATTTTATAGAATGATAAAAGTTTACATTACCACGGTAAGTATTACTTGATGCATTCTGTTGTTCCATGTTTTCTGCCTTCTAAGGAATGATCAGCAACATACTGATCTTGTATAATGGCTCACTCTTTTCTCTCAGCCTTCACCTTTGCAGCCTCCCTGTTCAAGGGTATTCAAGTAACACATTTCCGGAATTGATATAAAAGAAACAAAGGCAAAAATTCCCAGACAGTTACCTTACGGGACTGCAGTAAATATCAGCTACTTAAAGAGATGTAATCTGGGGGATCACATAAATGATTTCATATATCAGAAGGCTGCCTGTGTGATGATGTCAACGTTCACTACATTAGAAATCTGGTATAAATAATACAGAAAAAAAAAAGTCAAGGTAATTTTTTTTAATAAAGAAAATTAGTACACTTAGATTTTATTTCTGCAAACATTTGTATGAAAATGCAGTCATCCTGTGATGCATCTAATAATTCCAAAGTCAAATAATTATTTTTAATTCACAATGAAAATATGAAAATATAATATAAACATATCAAAACATTTGGCGACAAAGTTTGTATAATACAAAGAATGCCTAAATACTGTGTTTTGGGATTACAGGCTCACTTTTAATATCTTGTATGTTCCTTTGAATAGTTAATATTTTCTGAAGAGAAAGTGGAGTAAGAAAAATATATTTCAGAATGCACAGCAGGTTCTCTTCTTACTTTGACTTAAAGCCACAACATCTAAGTCATATAATACACAGGATTTCTGTAAAACAAACAAAAGCAAACACTTAATTAAGATAACTAGAACACAACAGCTGAAAGGTTTGAATTTTCACATATTTTAATATATAAAAGATTTGGTGGGGTCACTAGATATATTTTTCCTTTGAATATTTAATTAAAAGATCACAACTTTTCTAATAAATTAGATAGAGACCGATGCCCATGCAAGTCCCAGCTTGGTATATTTACATTCTTTACCTGCCTCAAACATCTCTCCTAACTCTCAAGGTGACAGATAATAGAAAGTGTCTTTTGAGCAGACACTACAAACTATATGAACTGATCCTGTAAATCTTTACTCACACAAATTGTTCTAGATGTACCAGTTCTGTTGACTACACCAGTTTTCACTAATTTGCAGTTAAGCACACTGATCTTTGAAGTATTGAGCATGAGGTGCAAAAATCCAGTTGAAAGGAACAGGGAAATACAGGACATCAGTACCCATGAAGAAAAGTCACAGGCTATTAATTGTTATAAAGAGCATTAACTTGCTTTGTCAAATTCACTAAAATGCTCTATTTTCCTGCCTCTATTTAATAAACCAGGAATACCCCCAAATGGAAATAACTCAGATAACTCAGTCTTTATCAAGATAAACTATCAAAATAGCACTTCACCCTTGTAGAACATTTATGTACTGATTGCAAAAGTAGATCAAAAAAAATAATAAATCAGCAAGACCAGGACTCTTCCTTTCAGCAATAAACTCAACTAGATAATTATGCTGACCAGAGAAACAATCCAACTCCATTGTGCAATACAGCACCAGTACATGTTGCAATCTTGTACTCTTAAAACTATGATTGCTGAACCCTGAACTCAGGCACAAAGACACAGAGAATATTGTCACACACCTAGGAAAACCAAAAAGTCCTAACTTCTCTACTTGCCATTCTCCTGCCTGCCTCTTGGCAGGTTTACCAAGTACGTAATGATACACACAGAAGAAAGTGCAACCACTGGATTCACCACATTCCTCTCTGAACCCAAACCCAAAAGCCATACACAACCATTTCTAACAATGAAGAGAAGCTTCCAGAGAGGACAGCTACCTAAGCTGGAAATAATGAAAATCAAAGCACAGCAGAAAAAAAGGCACCACATAGTACGATGCTGATCATGACTCAGAGCTGAGAACTTAACACCTACAATGTCACAGCGTAGCTGAACATTGACTAGACCCAGAAAGGTTCACCTGAAATTACTCAGCTGAATCAAAACAAGGGGAAAACAAAAGGTTCCCCCATGTTATGATAAGCCTTATGAGTCTTTGGCCAAGAATACTTAACAGTATCTAAAATTCTGGAGAAGATGCATGTAATTTCTTTCCTTTTACCTTCTGTAGCCATAGTTCCAGCTCTTCCAGTGTGCTGGCTGCTCTATGCCAGGGCCATCCCCACAAAGAGAATGGCTGAATCCACTCCTCCCTGGGGCTGCAGGGTCCCAGGGAGGCTTCCACAGTGCATGCTGCTGTGGGAGAAGCTGAAACACCTGGGAAGGGATCAGAAGTGACGGATAGAAGCAGGAGCAGAGGGCTGGAAAGGCATCATAGTGTCTAAAACTCAGAATGGATGCTGAAGCTGTCATCAATAAAATTATTAACACTTATTGTTCTGACTCTAGGGTACTGGAAGACTGTGACTGACTGATTTTAGGAATTACTTGTCATTAGTCAGATATAAATCATGTATGAAGAAATACAGCATGTGCACTTTTTTTTTTGTTGGAGTGACAAGTACCAACAGACAATTTTTTTTATTACCCTTGAGAGTTCGCACAAATTCCAACATGCAGCTTCATAACTTCTGATTTTTTTTAATTTTTTACACAGTTGTGTAAGGTGCTTCAGTGCAGGCATTAGCCATTATGATCTGTGCTAGGTGGAGACAGTATTTGATAGTCTTCAAGCACAGATATTAAATGTAAAGTATGAAGATCTTTTTAAAAGAGGGAGCAAGGCAGAATCAAAAGTGCACAACCATAACCTTGTCATCTCAAGGAACAAGATACCAGTCTGGTTTAGAAATAAGATTCCAGGGGGTGGGGGTTGGGGTAGGGAGAGCTTTGGGAGATTACAGTACAATAAGAAATTTGAATTCACTCTACTGAGACCAAGAAATAACACCGAGCATTGAATATTGTGGACATAAACTAAGTAGGTTTTGTTTCACCCCTGCTTCTTCAGAAAAGTTCAGTTTAAGTAAGTAAGAATTTTAGAAAAATCCCTGTTTAAACCATTTCAGAATTCAAGTGTCACTCACTCAACTTAGAAGAAACAGGTAATTTGAAAGTGTTACAGGCCATATCTAATTTCATGCTTTCAGTGAAAGGGAAGAAACTTGCATGTTCCTTAAACACTGAAGATGCTTATTTTACTACTTAATTTTACCACTTTGGGTGGTAAGCTGCTCACGTGTCCTTAGCAAGGACCCTCAGTACTATAAGTCAGGGGTCCTCAAACTACGGCCCGCGGGCTGGATACGGCCCCCCAGGGTCCTCAATCTGGCCCCCGGTATTTACAGAACCCCCCGCCGGGGGCTGGGGGGGAAACCAAGCAGCCGCAGATGACTGCCTGCCACTGCATCTGCGCACCGGCCCCCTGGTTAAAAAGTGTGAGGACCCCTGCTATAAGTGATTAAGAATGGTGAAACATATTTGACAATGAAATAATTCATAAAAGCTGTAAAATCATTATCTGATAGTAGTTCAGCAACAAACTAGCTAGGACAGAAAGACTAGAACCACTTCTCCACAAATAAAGAAGAGGTAATAGTTTGTTTTAAAAGCATTTTAAAAGTTGAAGACTTTAAGGATCGCTTCAGTTTGGTAAGACTATCCCATACCAGATCTTCATCAAGCAAGTAAGGGCCTGGGATTTATTTAAGCAAATGCGCTATATACACATGTAAAAAGTGCATAACTCATAACCTGAAGAGATACTGCAAGTTCTACATAAATTGCTGAAGCAACTACCGGGCAATCCCATGTAGTGCTCAACTTCAGCCAAGCCTTCCACCAAGAGGTGGGGCACCCTCCCCTCCCAAAATTACAGCATCGAGGTATGTAAATCTCTCCCACCTGTGAGAACACGGCAGGCAGCATTCCTTCTTCAGGGCCCCACGAGCAACACTAACACTGCCAGCTCACATTTCAGCTCACCCTGTTCTAACTCACTCCCTGACAAACCAGCCAACAAACAGCTGAAGGTGAGAAAAACCAAACTGGTACCAAGAAGCTTGAGCTTCCACTTCGGCATCTTGGCTGAAGGGGGGGGGTTGAAAATACCACCACAGACGCCACTCTACCCTGCAGTGATTTTAGTAAGATGTTGAAACTTCCTGCTATCAAATACTAGTTTTTCCTGTTAAATAGCACAGCAAACATGTCCCACCTAACAGGCAGGCATCTGATCTGTTCAAGCCAGTTTTAAGCTTCCTGCTATCTCCCCTCCTGGCTGTCTCTCCTCCCCAGCTTTAAGCAGAGTTTGTATCACTGGCATGCAATAAATAGCTAACTTCCAGACACAGGAATTGTGATGAGATGGCCGAGATCCCAAAGGTTTTAATCAAGCTAAGCTGGCATACAAAGAGAAATATCATTAAAAAAAAATATAAGAAACTCTTTGAAATGCTTCTAACGGAGTAAATTTATAAATCTTAATTAATATTAGCTGCCCATTCTTTGCTGAAAAACTGCTGCTCAGATCAGCAGTGCCACACCAACTCGGATTCACCTACTCTAGCACCAGTTCTTGGTATTTTGATAGTGGTTTATTGTGGAGGTGTGGCCCACTATGGATCTGGAAGAAGGACAGGACTTTACTCAGTCCATTTCAGTATCCCCAAAGTCAGACCTAGAGTGCTTGCTGGAAAACTAACAGTTTTAGAGAATCAAGCAGAAGGGACTGTAACTGAAGTTACTATTATTCATAACTTCTTTAAATATCGAGCATTTTTAGTCTCTCTAATGACAAAATGATCATACTTAATCACCACAATAATTTTGTTTCTATTCAACAGTGATAGCTGAGAAAGAATGGCAAAGCGTGGCAGAGAACCTCATGCAGTCAGGTTCCTGTGACTTCTATGCCTGAACTGCCAGTACAGAGAGCTCAGTTATTAAGATCAGTCCTGCCATTTTCTTGACATGTATCTTCCCTGTGTCCTGTAATTCAAATTACCTGTTCAAAATGCAAGACAGTCCTCTCGCAACAGGAATGGGCAGGCCAGGGCACAAGCAGTATCAAGCAAGAGCTAGGGATGTATTAGCAGGAAAAGTGATCACTGGGGGAACAGGGACAGGAGCAGGAAAGGGTATGTGGGGTTGAAAATAGCAGGATCTAACTGCTGCAGACCATCTTCCTCAAGAAATGGGGATGAAGTCCTTGCCCCAGATCCTGCCATCCCACAATGTCTGAAACATCTAACCCACTGGCAAAGTGTGGGTCTCTATCTCCCTCTTCTGTTAGCACCACTGTAGACTGTAACAATGTTGTACTGCAATTAGTTATTTCACAAACCTGAGAAGACAGCTGAGCTGTTACTCTTAAGGCTTTTCAACCTTACAGATTGTCTGTGTGAGGATTAATACAGTTGCACCTCAAAAACCCTATTTAAGAGAGCAATCCATCTTCAAAGTTAAGATCTTGCGGAAGCAAAAAAATGCTGTCAAGTCAGTCAAGCATGTAACATTCCTCTGGTCTCCTGGAGTTTAATTTATTTAACTTTAATCATATAAAACAATATGGGCTGAGATGGAGTCCTCTGTCATCGGTAAAGGCACCTCCAGAACACAGTATTATCTGAAAAAGATGCATTTCTTTCCGTTGAATAGAGGTGATTCCAGACAACCACACCAGACCAGCCATGTAAATTTTTGCTGGCTAAGGTTGTACACCAAGATGAATCTCATCTCCTATACTCAGACACTGTGATTAAGTTTTGATTTACATGACCTAATTATATGCTACTGTTTCCAGAAGAATATCTGGCTCATTCAATGTCCAGAACAGACTTTTTTTTTTTAATTAAACAAGATAATGTAACAAAATTATGCCCTACATTGCACCAAGTGAGTTGGTACCGTTTATCCTCTTCGCTTTAATCTCTGTACTTTGGTTCCCATGTGTGCAATGCTGAATACACTGCCTGATGTTGCTAAGGTTATGAAGATAAAAATCTAAACCAGATCTAAAATACAGCATTACGAGCATTATGAAAAACCTCACAAAGAAATTAGTATTCTGTGGTCAGTAAAAGATAAATAAAGGGCAAATAAAGCCTGGGGCTCCATGCATGACTGAGGATAATATAGAAACACTAAATGTGCATTGTGGGAGACACAGGGATCTTTTGGACAAACTTAACAATTCCATGAACCTTGGCAATAATGAAATCCGATTTCCTGTAGATTAGGGTCTTGCAGTGAATCTTTCCCTCCACCCAGCACCTTATATTCAGAGAACCCCTTGGGAGCTTAATTATCTTTTAGTTTGACCTGTCAAATTTGTTTAAAATCATCTAGCAAGTTCCAAAGGCACTTCAGGAGCAAAGAAACGGGGGACGCAGAGTAATCTCAAAAATCTTGTTGCCATAGAAAAGGAAGGTATAGAGATGAATGAAGGACAGAATTCAACTCAAATGACTTCCAGCTGTTAAGCAGTAAATGTTACTCACAACAGCACAGTCTTAAATGGATTTTGACTGTTCTCTGCTCAGCATATATATGTTTATTTAATATTATATCAAAATAACCTCAGTAGTCAATCACTCTTTGGGGGCAGGCAGAACCTAAGTTCAGCTAGTGTTACAGCAGCCTTCAGAAAAGGGCAAAAACTTCCGTTTTTTTTCTTTTTTGATACAGTTTCCCTCCTCCTGCTCCTAGTTTAGAAAAATACCAACCACCACACCCATAAAGATAGAAATACAAAGGCTTGCAGTATTTTTTTAAAAAGCTACTTGAGAAGAGTACTGCTTATCAGCTATGAAACCAAACAACACAAAAGTGCACACACTAACTGCATTCTGGATAGTATTTTGGGGGGTTTGGTTGTTTTTTGAGGACTGACTGACAAGTACAAGTAGTTCACTGGCAACCAGAAACATTGTTAAGGAACAGCTGCCATCTATTAATGAACAGGTTTAGGCATATCTGACACTTCTAAGAATTGTGAATAAATAAAATCTTGTTGTTATGTCTAAGCAAACCTCTGGAATAAGCTGTGTCAATAACATTAATTTCTACTGCAGCCTTTCGAATACAATCAAGTCAGTTATTGTTAAGTGATTAGTTTGAAAATTCTGAGTTCTCAAAACCATGGTGACTCCTTAGCTGTTACCAATGTAAGCTGTCAAATAACATCTGATCGTTTTAATGAGACTACCCATGTAAACTAGAGCTGTACAACTGAGACACAGCATAGAATGCCTGATATGAAATATCTGAAAGGTCAAGCAGCACTTTAGTTATCTGAATCACTGGGACACAGAATTCTTCTCTCTCCCTTGAGCCCACTACAAGTAACAGCACAAAGAAGAGATAGGAAAATGCAGCACAAAATGATAACAATACAAACTTGCCTTTTTTTTTTTTTAATGTCCAGCGCATGTTAATGTGTTTTTTCCTCCAATACTCCACTGGACCACAACTTGTTTCAAGAGCATCGAGAAGCTCGTTACTGCTGTATGAGCTCTGTAACTCCAGACACTGATCTTCTCCAGCTACAGAAGTGTTTTCAGTTAATAAAGAAATGCCTGTAGTAGATGGTAAACTAGAATGTATATAAAAAATCCTAGATTTCCTCAGATTAATACAGCCTACTGCGATGCATCTGAAAACAGCCTGCTGCCTGCCAGCCTGCCCTGCCTATCTATCTTACTTCTGAACGACCTCCACATACTTCCCAAAAGCATGGCCAAAACAGACTTTTCTAGGTCGTTCCTTAAAATGAGTTTCCTCTGTGGGACTGGTAAAGCAATGACATGCTTCCACTGAAGCATCTCATCAGTCTGGGACAGGTGGTCCTATTGCAGAAGTAAGGAAGGCCCAATATCCTGCATCCTCAGCCATAGCTGTCTTGGGCCAAAACACTGCACAAAGCTGTATCTCCTTTTTACAATCAGCAGGTACATATTTTACCACTACAGAATGGATGTACGACTGAAGTGATCTCAAACTGGCGTCTATCATGTCATTTTTCAGAGCTACTAGTCACACTTCCCACTGCATTTTCCCTTCTCCAAAATTTCATCAGTTAGAGGAAGTTAAAATTCAAGTACTACATTCAGATTTCACAGTTTTGTGAACAAGCAAATTATTTTGTCGAACCTGAAAACCATGATGAAACTGTAAAGGTGGATTTATTTTTTTTACTGTGAACTCTTTCTTATCAAGCCAGTGGCAAAACCAATTGGGCTAAAGGAGTCCTTGTTTAAATCAACAAATGCATTTCACTAAAAATGGCAAATTACACACCAAAGTAATGGTATGTGATGCCCCATGAGGAACTGCAAACATTTCTAGATAAGGTGAAATGTTGCTAGAGACAAACTTGATGAATGCTTATGGAAATATTTTCCACACACACATACAGTCACACAGAGCATACAACTGTATTCTCAAGCAGTTCTAATTAAAACCATGCAGCGGTATCACATTTTCAACATGGTCTGAATTTGTTTGCATGTCCACACTACAAAACCCATGAACTTTCATGAAGATGAGTAGGAATACTACAGTTCCCCTTAAAGTAAAATAAGTGCAGGCAATCTTAATGTGAGAAATACCCAAACAGCATTTCTGCATGCTGCAGAGAATTCTCTCGGATCTTAACCAAATGCACTGTGCAGAAATGCTTGCTTCACATGTATATGTCTTTGTATCAGTTACGATCACAGCTACTGTTTTGTAGTTTTCATGCTTCATACTAACACATATATTCTCTATTTACAGTAGACAATGTCTCTTTCATTTACAAGAAAATCAGAGTTACCTTATTTGAGACTTTTTGCCAACTATTCAAGGACCTGCCACTCTCCCCCTGTTCTAAATGCTATTTGACTGTTGAGTTGCTGAGCTTCATTTTCATGCTAAAGGAATCATAAGAGTTTATTTTTCATCTTTTTTTTCCCTCCCCCAAAATAACCAACTACAGCTTGTGTTATTGTAGAATATGACAGGACCTTGATGTAGAACCAGTCCAACCCTGAGCTATTATTCTGACCATTCCCTATGGCTACTTAATCTAAACACTGCAACATGTGACTCCGTCAGTAATTTTGCTCATTTATCTTTATTATAACTTCAAGAGTATTCGGAATGGAAGGTTAGTTTTGTATAACTAATATTGGTGATGAATGGCAATGATAATGCATTGCATGAAGAACATCCATTAATGTCTAAAATAATATTCTACTGTCTAAAAATAAATTGCGATGCAAAACATTTTTAGAGCTAATGAACAATAATTCAGTCCTACAAAAGTATTGCAACTGTGAAGAGTAAGGACCTTTAAGCCAACACACTTGAGGTACTTAGAGATGCTGATCTGGCAGCTACAGTATTGATTCTACCCCTAATTAACTCAAATCTTTAGGTCCTAATAACTTCAAAAGTACTAGCGTAAATCATCCAAACAAACAGCTATGAACTTTGAATAAAACATTTGATAGCTGAACATAAAAGGTCCGCTCCACTCGTACCTTCACAGTGTGCATACTCTGCAGAAACCTACAGGGAAAAGGGACCTTCCTGGCACAGAAGTGGAACTATAGAGCTGTGACTTCTCCCTTGAAGAAAAGCATGGGAAGGAAAGCCACAAATGCGGTTTTCCTGAATTTTCACCTTCTCTCTGAACGGTATTTTACCTGCTCCTTTCTTCTGCTGTTCTCCCAAAATTCTTCTCCCCCACATTTCTTCTCTGTATGTCTACAGCTACAGGATCCCCCCCAAAATATTAACCCCATAATGCAAAAACATCATTGGATGTGCTTTGCTAAAAAACTTCTGTATTTACAATTTTGTTTACCCAATCTGTCAAGAAAAATGTCCCATTTTCTTTCTACTCAGAAAAGCAGCCTACCTTTTCCAGTATTTCATTAGTCAAGACTGAGAATGCATCCTCAATGTTCACATTATCTTTAGCACTGGTTTCAAAAAAGGGTATTCCATGCTCCCAAGCAAGCTGAAAAAAAAAGCATAGAAAACGGGATGAACTTCAGGGAAAGAAATGCTTCCTAATACTAATGGTAGGAGATATGGAGGTGTTCTCACAGCTTCTAACATGCTACATAAGCACCGATTAAGTAAATGTCAGCTCAGTAAAGTGCTCTATTTTCATCCTCATTAATAAATTTCAGGTAACTCTTAAAAAACATTCACCTTAAACCTTTGCATTTTGAAAACAGCTTTTTTAACCTATCTTTACTTGTAAATAAGAATAAACTCTAATGAGTCTGTTCCCATATTTTGATTTATTTGGAAAATGAACTGTCTCCTAGGCAATTATTTAGAGGAAACTAATGGAGTGCCTGTAGAAAAGTATAGAAAAAAAATTTGACAAGAACACTGGTAAAAGAGGCGTGATGAAATATAAAAAACCAGATCATCCTTTTGACCAGAGAGAGTGAAGCACAGAGATAAAAGGCAAGCAAAGAACAGATATGTATGCAAAAATGTATGATGGTAATAGAAAAGAGAAAATACTTCGAAGAAAAGGGCAGTCTTTACATTGGTTGATTTTATTTAATTTACTCGTGCTCTCTCATCTCCAATGTATTTCTCTTACAGATACATTGGTATGAGAGGAAAAAAACCCAACGTATTCAAAGCTTTTTAAGGTCCTGATCATTTTCTAAAGTATAGAGTGGAATACATGGAAAAAAAGAAAAACAGTTGCATCATTGCCTCCCAAGGGACGGGGCCAAGGTGGGAATAACATCTCCCAGAAAAACATAGTGGTAAAGTATTTACTCCCTCTGCAATGGATCCCTTCTCGGACACATCTGGAGAAGGCAATCCCAGGCAATGGTTTATTTGGAAGGCTCTCCATCAGGATAAAAAGCCTATATTGGTAATTATGTTTGCTTTCAATGAGTTCTAGAAGTAACAAATCAATGCTTTACAAAAATTCCAAAATCAGGCATGAAGGTGCAAGCACTGGACTTCCAAGTTTTAGTCAAAATATAATAAAAGATTATATTAAAGGTAGAAAAAAAGTAAGCAAAATGGTTTCTTTTCCAAAATGCTGTAAGAAAATGTAATTTTGAATATAAAGATGAGATTTGGACTCTTTTTTAAGACAGACTGCTTCATAAGGAATTTTAAAACTCCAGCTGACTGCTACGAACTGTTTTTGGTACTGCAGCAACTTGTTACAGAAAGTTAAGATCATCTGACTATTAGCAGATGTCAATGCAAAACAATGATGCATAATGATTCACAAAGAAAAATACAAACCATAAAAAATACTGGGCTAATAAAGTGGAGAAGACTAGTTTGCAGCTTTTAAAGTACACAGAATCTACTATTAAACATTCCTTTTTTCTTTCTTGTGTCATGTACCAGATTCCTAGATGCTACTTATGTACAAACTCTGATGAATACAAATCATTTTAATCATGGAATCACAGATATCATTTGGAAAAATAAACCCACTTGAAATGGGACTACTACCCATATGCTATGGGGGCAGCCATGGCTTTGCCTACCTAAGTCTTGAAATCCACTACCGATGGAGAATCTCCTAACTTTTATAGGACCCCTTCCACGGCTACATCACCCTTCTAGTGCAGCTGGTTCTCCTTATTTCCAGCCTGAACCTCCCAAGCAGGACTGCCCCTGGGTTTATTGCCTGTCTCTATTTCTGTCACTCCTCTAACCACACTTCAATTGCTGTGGACCAGTAACTGCTCCTTAGCCACCTCTTTACCCAGCTCCCTCAGTTCTCCTCGTGGATTACAGGTACCAGACCCCAATCATCTTTGTAGCTAGCTGTCTGCTGGACCCTCTGCAGTTTCTCAACACTCTTCTTCAAATGGGGGAGCCAAAGCTGGACATAATATTCCAAGTGGCCTTGCCAGCATTAAATAGGGGGGGGGCTAATAATCTCACCAGATCTCACCAGCATCCATTATCGTCCCAATGCAGCCCAGCATGCTTTTAAGCGATGAGAGAACACCATTGCCTTATATTCAAGCTGGTGTTCACTGTAACCCACCAAATGCTCTGCAGCAGGGCACTGACTCATGCCTGGGATTATTCGATTCCAGGTGTAAATCTCTGCACTTCTTAATGCATTTCATGATGTTTCTATTGGCTCAGTTCTCAAGTTTATCAAGGTCCCACAGAACTGGTTTTCTCCTATTTGGTGTGCCAGTCACACCCTTCAACCTCACATCACATGCAAATCTCCTTGTATCGTCAGCCAGATCACTGATGTATGTTGAATGTGAGCCCCTCTAGACACCCAATGTACTCTGCCCATAATTACCAACTAGACACACAGCCTTCAACTGCTGTCCGTTGCCTCTGGTAGTGCAGCTGATTTTCAGTCCACCTAATGGTCCACCTGTCCAGGCCACACTTCCCAGCTTCCAAGTGAGGATGCCATGGGAGGGTGACAAAAGCCTTATTAAATTCAAGATATGTCATAACCACTGCTATTCCCTTGTTCGCACAGTCATTTCCTGGCATCAATAGAAGGCAACCAGGGTGGTAAGGCACAATTTGTCATCCGCTGACCATTCCAGATCATCTTTGTGTCCTTTACTTCCTTGGAAAAGGATTTTATGACAATACGCTCCATGATCCTTCCACTGACTAAAGAAAGGCTGACTGAACCTGTCCCCTGACAGTTCCCTGAACCCTCTTCCTTGCCTTTTTTAAAGATAGGTCTCATGCTGGCATCTTTCTTGTCAACAGGGACCTCTCCCAACCACCATGATTTTTCAGAGTTCACTGACAGTGGCCCCACTCACCCTGACCAGCTCTTTCAGCACAAGTGGGTGAACTTCATCGTGTCTGTGGATGCATCCAACTTTCCTAAGCAGTTCCTAATCCAGTGCTTCCCCACTGCTGACTGACCTGCTCCTTCCTGAACCGTAACAGTACATGCAGAGGTCTGGGAGCAAGCTCCATCTGTGAAGACCAATGCAAAATAAAAATAAAATAAAATAAAAAGAACTTGAGTACTTCAGCCTCCTCTCTGTATCATGTTACTATATTGCCTACTACACCTATCAATGCACCCCCATATTCTCTGTGTGTGCACAATATTGGTCAGAGAAGATTAATGCATGTATTATTTGAATTCACCTTGCATACTGCTAAGTACTGTGGCAAGCAAGTCCTCTAAAGAAATGGAAAAGAACCCCAACAGTTCAGTGTTAAAGCAGTTGGAAGTATGAAGACAGCTTTGGCTACTCCCTCTTCTAAAGAAACTGGAAAGGCACATTCAAAGAACTACTTTTTGTTGCCTTTGGGAGCATCTCTTGAATAGATGCATAAATAAAATACCTAAATACATTTACAAACCTATGGGAATTATGCTGCTGGGAAATGTTATTTTATGTTATCCTTGACAACAGTTTAGAGATCTTGAGTGAAATAAGCTCTTACAATAACAAAATAAGTAATGCCAGTATCTCTTCCAAGGTAAAATGTAATTACAATTGTTCATTTCTTTTAACTTAAAATATACCGCTTCCTAGCAAAGTGCTGCTATGATTTTTTAGTGCTGAATCAGAAAGATGTGTCTGAAATACTCCTAGAACTGTGAAGAATGTTTTTGGTTTTTTTTTTTTCATTTGTATTGTACCTGTAAAATCAGCTTTGAAGTCAGGCACATGAAGACAAGCAAAAGCAAAAAAAAAACCAAACCAGAAAGAGTATTTTACTTGGCTTTTTCTGTTATAAAGATCTGAAAGGAGAAAAATGGCCACATTCTACCAAGTCATATAACCTTCAATATTTTTATTCATTTTTTGGAGAAAAAGGTAATGTTGGGGGGGGAGGTGGGGCGGGGAGGATGGAGGAGACCAAGAAGGTTGAGTTCAAACGTTTGTCAAAACGAATAAAAAGCTATTAATACAAGAAAATACTTCAGTGTGTTGAAATAAAACTTTCAATTTTTGAGTGGTCAAAATTATACAATTACAAAAGAAAAAAAAACATTTCTCAGCATTAAATTAGTCTATGAAGTGGCATGATGGCCATTCAGTTATGACAGGTTGTTACAGAAATGCCAACATAGATGGTAAGATTCCCAAGGAATCTAGCGTTCTTCCCTGTAAGACTCTGAACAGAACAATACTTACAGCTCATACTCATAGGGTAATACAAAATATTTAAGTATGAATTATTATGTGGTAGAGTTAGTATCAAACTATTTTCCCCTCTTAATAAGGGCATTTTCTTCTTTGGAGCGAGAGGACAAAAAGTCTCTCTCTCTGCTAATGGAATCTTTCTCCATCTGGTTCAGTCAGACTTTAGCATTTGTAAATCACACTAAAGGAAGAAATAGTATAACTGAAGAGTTGCCTTGCCTCAAAAAACGAGACAAATCTAGAAAGGAGACCTATTGGTGAGGAGGTAATGATTTGTTTCTGAAAAAACCACTACATTAAGAGAAACTGATTGTATGGTTAAGTACACAGGAGTCAGAAAATGTCACGGTTAATACCATACGCAAAACCCTGCTACTGCCCTCTTGTGCACATGCATCCAGTGACTAGATTTCTGACTGCATTCTTTGAGAGTATACATGTATTCTTCAGCAACCTTACTGCTTGTGTCTCGCATACAAACAATGAACTTTCAAAAGTTCCTATTTGTAATGCTCTTGAAAAGGTGATGCTATTTTTCAAACTTTCCCTAATGTGTGATATATACTTGACAAGAAATTATCAGTGTTTGTTACTTCAAACACAGTATGTCCTGCCTGACTTACCATGCCTGAAAGCATGCCAGAAGGGCTCATTCCAAGTTCCAGACAACAGATGCATACAGTCTGCAGTTGCAAAATTTACTGGTATATAGGCACATTTAGCCAGTATCACCATTTCTTCTGCCATAGCACAGGTCCTGGATTTCCTCATTAGTTCTCAGTGACAGTAATTTGCCATCACCTTTAAAACAGCACTCCCCACTTAACACCTGCTCTTCCCCTACACATGGTCAGCAGGTATAAATTCTCCTGTAGTCTCAGCTTTATGACACACACACAGTTAGACCACGGAAGCTGGATATTCCCTAAACATATCTGCCAAGTATTACTTAAGGCTATTCATGGACGATGCAGATCACTATACACAGGCTGCTAGAATTGTTCTTTATTGTCAAGCTTGTAGCAAAAAAATCAGATGGGTGATACCAGAAAAATTATGCAAAATGTATTATGCATTTTAGTATTCCACATTACAACAGCACTCTGAGAATGCAGACCCTAAAATATTTTTATTTTTAATTCAAAATATACAATTACTATTGTAACACCTAAAACATTTAAAGTACATTTTAACCTTTGAAATAAAAACCAATATTCTAAACAAATCAGCTAGGAGTAACTTAATATATTTCTGCTCATATATTAAAAAAAAAAAAAACAACACCAAACACCCCAGAACTCCACAGGTGCTCTTCTGGAGCAACTCTTAATAGAATATTTGGATTTCAGGAGCTTTTTACCACTTTCAGTGTAACAGGTCACAGTTGCATACTAAGATACTGAGGAGAACCCAAATAAAGTACCAGTGATACCTTTTCTCCTTTCTGTTTTGGAACTGCACGTTCTGACTCCTTGTCACACTTGTTGCCCAACAGTATTACGTCCACTTCATCACCTGCTTTCTAAAAGAGAAGAGCATTAATAAGTAACAACAAAAGCCCTTCACCTTCTGCTCACACCAGCCTTCAACACTTTATTTCCTTGACAGTAAAGGCTAAATTCTGCCCCAACCTTTTCATACGTGGAAGTATTTTCCATCAGTTACTGGGATCTGGAGGAAAACAGCAAGATTGCAAAGAGCAGAAAAAAGCCACTTGCAAGTACCAGGGATAATTTCTAACCCTTTTCATAAGGCATAAAGTATATGGTGCATGGGCACCATCTTGTGATGAATGCTCCATCTTGAAGCTTTAAAGTGACTGGAAATGCCCTGAATTCACAGACGCTGCCCTCCCTAAAGTAATGGGTTCATGGATTAGCATGAGTCAGGACTATATCCAGCACTCACAAGTAAAAAGGAAGGATTTTGCTGTACCTGAAAGAGCACTTCTCTGTGCTTCACTTTTGCACACAGACAGTAAAATTACATTCAAAGTGTTCAAACTCAACATAAAAGTTTGATTACTCCAAGACACTTGGAAGAAGGCGATAGATTTTTAATGAAGTAAAATTTTAAACCCTCATTGATTTGAAAAGGAAGAAAAACCTAGCTTTTTGACCTTGTCTCCATCCTTCGTTCCACTAATACAGCTACATACATGATGACTGTGAAATGCACTGGGTGCTTTACATCAGTGTTATTTTAAGATAAGCCATCGTAACTATACATGACTGGAATAATGAAAAGGAAAGGGAACAGTTCTACAACAGCATGTGGAATTTGAAAACTGACATTTGTTGTGAAAATCGTAATATTTAAAACCACTTTTGGTGCTTCCATGGAGGAAGCCGAGAGTCTCAACCTAGAAACAATTAAAGCTAACATAGTTTGATCCCATAGGTTATATTTTGAAAGTACATGTTCACACAGCTTCTCTGATGATTCAAAAAGCCTGAAGATCTTCCTGCAAGGGTGCTATCTACAAGGGCGCTCTCTACAAGGACTCTGATCTCTGTTGAAGTCTTAATTTTTATAACATTGCCATAAAACAAAATTAGGCACAATCCGCTTCCCCAGCACTCATACACATGGACATGTCCCTCCCTTCAGAGAAATGCAAAGAAAAACCTCTCTTCATTAAAGGATAAGAGAATCATTATTTTTAGTCTATTTGCACTTCTACAGCTAAGTTGCCTCATCTCAAGAGTACAGCAGTAGGCACAATTTATTATTACGGAACACTATTTCATCTTTTTTAATCTACTCTCATTTTTGAGTCAGCTAATCTTATTTCATACCCACAGCTGATGTTCAGGATAATGCAGTATTAAAATGAAGTAAGCTTAACACAAGAGTACAAAGTACAGGCCTAAAATAATGAATCAATCTAACCTGGATTAATAGACCAAAATGTTGGCTGTTTCAGAATGCCCTGGAGCTTTACTCACTAAGGTCAATGGCCCTCCTACATAAAAACACATACATCAGTCCCTAAAATAGGGTAAACAGACAATTCAATCTCACCACATAATCAGCTTTTTATTTGTAAGAAGACTGTTATGTAGCTGAATGTTTTACAAGTGACATTTGACTTCACTCTGAAGTAAAAAGTCAAAGGGAAATACTCACATACCGTATGTACAAAACCATCACATTCATTCTGTAACTTTATTTCTGTACAAACAGTACACATTTTTGCAGTAGAAATGTTCTTTCTAAACAGTTTTAAATAAGAACAAAATTTAAAGGAGGTTAGGAGTACCAGGCCTTTCAATAAGTATTTATCTGTATCACCAATCACTTAAGTATTTATTTCAGCAACATCAATATAATGCAGTAATGTATCTTCACTTTGACTGGATCCTCCACCAAAGCACTGGAAGTACTCCTTTTTTAAAGATGGTATCTTGCAGTTTCTTGCTTTTAGAAAACTAAAGACTACACCAAAATGACATCCATTTTAAAATTCTGAAAACTGATTATGTAGATGAAGTCTTAAAAAAATTAAGTCAATATGACTAGGCAGAAGTTTGACTCAGTGCTCAGTTGGCATAAACCCTGCAGAGGTACATTGATTTGAATTGGCCAAAAATATGGCTCTCTAGTGCTTCCAAAAGCTCACTGTGTATTTTCATCCTATTTATAGCTCAGGAATAAGCTTTCCAAATGCAAAATGTATAGCTAAAGAGGATGGTTATTTCACAGTTGTTAAGATGCTATTACGCAAGTCAGCATTGACTAAGCTAATACAGTCAGGAAAACTTTTTTTCCGTGTCATGGAAAAATACTATTAAAGTTTCATCAATTTCATCAAGGCAAAAAGGTTTTATTTCCGGAAATTAAAAACCAAAAAAAAATCCCAAAAAAGAAAAAAAAAAGGGCGCTTTCTCTTGGTATCTCAAAAATACATCCAGATCTTTGCTTCACTTTCTCCAGTTTTTCTTCTGGTTTTAAATTTCAAGTGTCACATTTTACTGAAACTTAAAATAATCTCAATTTGTAGAAAACCTAGCCTATATTTTTTACAATGCCCCAAAAGCAAGTATCAGCACTGTATTTCTCTCAGAAAATTGGAGCAGAGAGATTTTTTGAGACTGACCAAGTTTTTCGAAGCATCCGACAGAGCTTGGACTCACCAGGTTTTGGCAAAGGGATTTCCCAGCAGCTGCATCTGGGAGCCGTGGGAGCCAGGCTGCCATGCCTGGTGGCCACACGACTGAGCAGGGCCAGAGCCTCAAATGCAGCAGTGCCATGGACCGGACAGGTAACACTGGACTCGCGCACCACAGTACCATGGTGCGCTTCAGCAGCCTACTCTGACAGGCGCCATCCATTCATGTTCTTCACTAATCACCGTACTGCTCAACCTTCACCGAGCCTGTGCAGCCAACCAGGTAAATAACCAACTTACTGCTTCACTATGTGGCTATTAACAGAAATCAAAAATGCAAAAGGGAAAATATCTCGCTCATCCCTTTTGTATGTAATTTGGATTTTTTTCAATTTTTAGGTCTTTTTTTCTGCAGTTGTTCTCATTTTGCAGGGAAACTATTTCAAAAAGGTGCTGTGAATTCATGTGAGTATCAAAAGTAGCACAGACACCTTTGCTGGAAGAGAACTACATCACATTTGTACTTACCTGTAATTGGAAGAAACTATCCCTTCACTTTTTAAAGGGTGAGCACAGACCCTACCATGAACGGCTGGCCTCAGCCTCCCCTGCAGCAAACTGACTGTAATTACCAGCTCATCCACACTCCTTGTTGTATGAAGCTGTCTGTCCAGTGATGGGTCCTACAGAATCACCACCCTGTCCCTCCACCACATTTCGAGGGCGCAGCTATGCAGGGCTGCATGATTTGGGTACTCATTGATTACAGCTTGAAAAGGGAACAGAAGTTTCTTTGTAGGTCCAAACAGTGAAATTGAAAATCCATACCTGATTAAATACACCACAGTATTTGTATTTGAGAAAGACATGTATCATTAATGTAATTTTTCAAATCTGAAGAGGATACACACAGTCGCACAGCAAGATGAAGGCAGAGCTGGGGAAGGCCATAAAGCTGGAGTGTTTCTTCTTCCTACTCGCTAGACAATGACCCTAGAAACTTATCTTTTGTATTAATGAAGAGTAATTTGTTAGGTATACGTTGTCCTCACAGTCTCTCTGACAGCACCACATGGCAATGTTCCTATTATGATTCCCATACATAATCTCTTTCCATGTATTTTTCTAAGTGCCACCTTATGGCCTCAGTAATAAATGCCTAGTTTCCAGGATTTCAGTGGAAGTAAACAAATGATGAAATTTGTTTGTCTATTAGCAAACTTAGATGCAACTAGATATAAACCAATTTGTCCTGCAACCAATCTGGAATTAGAGATAAATCAATTTAGTAAAGCAACAAGAACAAGGATTTTCAGTTCTAATCAGAGCTACAACAACAAACCCATCTATGAATTGGAACAATCTGAGCCTTTTGACAAGCTTTCCCATCTGACGAAGTAAAACTCAGAAAAGTTTGAAGTTAAACTTTACTAATTTGAACTAACTGCAAAGCAGATTGCTGTGCTGTTTTTATTTAAGTATGATACAGAAACACTAAAAGACAGTCCAGTATCCCAACTCTCATATGCATCAAATGAACAGAACCGAAAAAAGGCACTATGCAAAAATGGCAGTAACCCAACATACCCATACATTTCATATCCTTGGTTGAAGGGTCGCTTCTTCAGGTAGCACAAATAGAAAGCTAATGCATTCCAAGAACACTAAATTATGTCACCAAGCCTTGCTACTGCATGAGAAAATGAATTTATCTTCTCCTTGCAGAAACTTGTGTGCTGGAAATTCCCTGCTAGCACACAGGTAATTGCTAGAAACTGATAATGCCACCTTCACAGCCACACCAGGAGACTGGCACAATGAAAACGAGTCCAATGTGTTTAAAAGGCAACTAGGACCTACCATCTACATCAAAAGCTTTTGGAGACTCAGATGCTATATGTGAGTCATGAAGTCATTTAGATTGGCAAGGACTTCTGGAAGTCATTGGTCTAACCCCCTGCTTCAAGATGGGCCAACTTCAAAATCAAGTCAGATTGCTCAAGGCCTAGTTGAACCGAGTTTCAAGTATCTCCAGATCCTCTCTGGGCATCTGTTTGAGCATTTGACCACTACTGTAAGGAACTTTTTGCCAATATGTTAGCTGGAACCTTGTTCAAAACATCCTGAAATAAATGTTTTCTGCAAATGGATTTGATACACGGTTACTTGTATTTAATTTTTAAAGGCCAAACAGAATCAGCTTTTTAAAACAGCTGCATACAGTAGCAAGAAACTATGTCAGCGGACAAGAGGAACACCTTAATAAATTGGACATGACCCGCGATCCTACAAATAAAGAATCGTTCCAGATTCTAAAGTAATTTCCCTGCAATTATTATGCTCCTAATGAGTACATTACAAATCCAATATACCTGTATTGGATTTGCCAATAATGTCCTAAGATATTAATCTGTGAGTATATTTTTCTAGTTAGCTTTTTAAGTACAGTCATGTTACTTAGTTTCCTCTAGTTGTGAATACAAATTTTACAACAGTACAGATATGGCAGCATATTCGTGTCTTGAACTCCCTTGAACAGTAATTCATTTTTAACAGGAAAGTTGCTGTATTCCACGCTTAAAATAATTGAAATACAATAAGAACATTACTGGTAATCCGATTGAAATAGCACTGACTGGCCAGTTTTCATAAAATCAATGGAGTTTTTAGGAATGCAAAATTGCTTAGATTGTTATTTTCAACTGTTGCAAAAATGGCTTAGCACACTGAACAGATTTTTTAGAAAACTTTCTCTTTAAAGTCTCTATGTACAAAGAATTAAAAAATGTGGTAACTGAATTTTCTCAAAAAATCCTGTTTGAATGGTTCAGGTGCAAGCTTCACATTACCTATTAGTCTGGTGCTTACTGAAACCTGAATCTGTTTCCCTTTTAAAATTTTATTTAATTTTTCTACCCTTGCGCATCTTAAAGGGTGCTGTAACAACAGCCACTTTGACACTGGGCATTTATTTGCGGGAAATTAAATACTAGTTTGCATTCACAGACCAAAGCAAATGTAGGGAATGTCACCAACCTCCAGTAATTAATTTTCATGAAATGCCCTGTGTTTTAACAGTTATTGCTTAAAAACACTTATTTTGCAGTGAATGGCCCCATATATTTTCACCAAGACACTTCAGAAATTGATATCCCACTAGGACTGAATTAAATTTTTTATTATTATCTAGCTCTATTACAACACTCACTAATTGCTACGTTCAGATTGGTACAATCAATCATGCAATTTACATTCCCAGAAATTGTTTTAAATTGAGTATTTTTCCATTCTTTAAAATTTTAAACTAACAAAGTACCTTCAGGATTTAAGATTAAACAGTCTAAATATTAATAGCTTGAGCTTGTTTACACAAAAGCTTTTATGTGTCACGAACAGAAAGCAGGTTTGTGCAGGTGTGATTTCCTGATTGACTTAAGCAGATCTAAGCCTGTATGGCGGCTACTAGAGCTTGTCCCATCCTTGCCTTCATCCTAGCCATACAGTCCTGATACTTTCTTTGTGTTTATGGTTGTGCTTTTTAGCCCACTGAATCAACCATCCTGTTGATCTAGTTAAAGATGACAGGAAAAAATAACCCCTTTGGAGGCAGTGTGAAGACAGATCTGTATTTTATATATAAATTTATGCATATGGATAGATAAATAATGCATATATAGATGTGGATAGATAAATAATGCATATATAGATATATATAAAAATGGATATATATGGATTATCTGCATTTTCAGCTTCAGGGAACGGTAAACCTACTATCATACCATGTGCCGAGTTAAATCTTACCTAATTGTGAAATTTTACCACCACTGGCATGTCTGGCTAGGACTTTTGTTGGTTTGCCTAACAGTAGAAGGGCACATGCTTTTATTAACGAAGTAATAAAACACGGGTGTTAGTTTGAAGTGCGTGCAGACAAGCCAGGAAGTCAAATCTCCTTTGTCACACATTACTGAAGTTTGGCTCTGTTGCTACTAAGACTTTTAAGATGACTCTAAGGCCAAGGATAATGACATACTAGGTCACCATAGTAACGTTCTTAATACTGAGGTAATGTTTTACCAAGAGTGTAAGATAGCCTATGTATATATTATTGGATATACGACCACGTGTAGTTCATTATTCATCCATATACTGAAGCTGTGAAGAGAGAAAAGGATGTGTTGGATGGTTTTATTTTGAGCCTGCTTTCTCAAGACGATCTCTCCCATCCATCATACCACATTCCTACCAGTTCACAGAGTATTACAAAAACTGCCTGAATGGTTACTTGATTTTAATTAACAAAAACCACCACCTCACTTTGACTCGTACACAAGCACACTAACTTACACAAGTATGCTAACTACAAACATCCATGCTACTGCTTAGGGGAATCTCATTGCTCTCTATAACTTCATGAAAAGGGGAAGTGGAGTGGGTGGTGCTTATCTCTTCTTCCTGGTACCCAGCAATAGGACATACAGGAACGGCTCAAAGCTGCACCAGCGGATGTTTAGACTGGACATTAGGGAGCATTTCTTTACCAAGAGCATGGTCAAACACTGGAACAGGCTCCCTAGAGAGGTGGTCAATGCCCTGTCAGTGTTTAAGAGGCATTCGGACCTTAATAACGACCTTTAACTTTTGGTCAGGCGCCTAGACGATTGTTATAGGTCCCTTCCAGCTGAACTATCTATTCTAAAACTGACCTGCCTCTACCTAACAGCAAACACACCAAGAGAGACCCAGCAATAAAGACTCAGGGAACAAGGTTACAGGCAGCTGAATGATCTGCTATCTAAGGGCTTTGTCCACTCCTCCCTCTCTGGTTCCTCCCTCACACTGTTTCCACACGTTCTTCTCCTGACATTCCTACTCCTACCTGCTTACTTGCACCAATTCCAGTAACTGTCAGACCTTTCTATGAACCTCTGAAACTCAGTGATGGAGCAGAAAACCATCCAAATGGTTTTGCTGTATTAGTTTGCTACCACATTAGAAAGTCAGAGTGAACCTCTGAGAGCTCCAACAAGCACCTCCAGCAGCAGCACAGTGGGAGCCAGCATTCAGGAGCAGGAAGGGAGGTGGGAACACGCTCTCCGTCTGGCAGCCACGTGCTGCTGAATCACTTCCCATGTCACATAAAGACACGTGTTTCTGGCTGCAGTACCACAAGCAGCTGAGCTAACCCAACAGCTCGCTGCCACCAAAAAGGGATTCTCCTTTTCCTCCTCCAGTTCCCGTCTTGAAATCATCCTCTCAAATATCCACCGAGGACAAAGAGGATGTTTCATTTTATTTGTTCCTTTTGATTCCTGGGATGAGGTAACTACACTGAAGTAATGAAATTAGGAAAGTGAAATCACTGGCTATGATATGGAATTTTGACACGGAAGCCAATTAAAATCCTGGGATGAGCTCACAGAGACTGGCTTGTGCATAGCCACACCAGTGACAAAAGCACCATAACCCATCATGTACAAAACCAGATTGGAAGCTATGTTTTAAAAGTACTTCAGAAAACACTTCTGCATCACCATAGGCTTGTCCTGGATAACCTACACTGTACTCCAGTTTCACATAACAATAATCCTACTATCATACTGTGTGCTGAGTTCAATGTAAGAAATTCTGGTTAGAAACATACAGCCCAAGTAACAACAATATATCTCACGCAGTCATTTAAACCATTTAACTGCAGTAACTTGTTAACTACCTTCATTAAAGAGATCAACCACTGTTAGATATATTTACCTCATGGATGTCTTTCATCCAGCTTGTTATACTTTGAAAACTGTCCAGATTTGTGATGTCATATACAAGAACAAAGCCTTGAGCACCACGAAAATAGCTAGTACTAAGTGTATGGAATCGTTCCTGGCCAGCAGTATCCCTGAAAGAAATAGTAAGAAATCACACACACAAACAAAAGATGATCAGACTGCAGAATCCCCAACAAAACCCACTTGTTTTAAGGAGTATTGTTCAAATTCTGAATGGTGTATCCTAATGAAAGGAACAAGAAAATATAAGGATGAGAGAAAATCTGGGTGCCAGATACAGCAGTGAAAGAAATACACTGGAAATTTATTCTGAATAATACAGCCCCACTAGGGAAGCTAAACCAGTGGTTGAAGTCTGAGTGTAACTTCAAGCCCACCACATGCCCACTATAATCATTAAGACAAATACAACTCAGGTGATAAAAAAATAAATCTGGAGTACAAGCACTGCAGGAGTCAGATGACACTCCATATTCTGACAAGTCCTTTGTAAACTGTGACACAGACAGTAAGATGGTTTTGGGAAAAAGCTATAAAACAACGGGATGCAGAAATTCCTACACATAATTATGCCTTAAAGAAGCTGTAAACAAGCCTCCAAGACTTTTGTATGAAGCAGGTCTAATACTAGTCAGATAATTCCTGTACAGAGTTACTCCTTGAGGTTAAATACTGGTAAATATAGACAACCTCCAGTACTGGATGCCTGGAGAGATGGCTGTCAGTAGCCTATACAGCCTTTAGAAGTAACTTCAAAATCAAAAACCAGAGTGTAAGCTCCCAAAGATTCATCTTACTAGCTGTCCCTCGGTGACCTTTTTGAATGTGCATTTGATGGGTAATGAAATGTAGAATTTTCTTGTTTTGTAACTTCTATTTAGATTGTATATAGATTGTAACTCTATGCAATTAAATATACTTAATATGGATCGTAGATCTGCACTGTTTGTACGCTGCAAGCGTTATTGTTAAAGCAACTTAACAACAACTCTTTTTTTAACTTCCATTAGTTGCTACAAAAAATATGCTCCCCTAGGCCAAATTCAAATTTTAAAATGACCTAGTAGGAACAATTGAACTTTAGGAAGACACACAATTAACAGCAGATGAGATTTTTCATGCTGTAATGTAATTTAGCTGGTTCTCATTTGTGATATAAATTAAAACTTACCATATTTGAAGTTTCACTCTCGTATCATTAAATGTTACTGGCTTTACTTTAAAATCAATGCCTAGAAGAAAGAAGAAAATCTGTAACATTTCTCATAGTAACATAAGATTCCCTTTGAAGACTGTTTCTTAGCTCTCATGCAATTTTGAACAGAAAATGAAAAGGAACTATATCAAACAAAGAATACAGATTCAAAACTGGAGTTGTAAAAGGAAATTATTCAATGATGAAAAGAACTATGTGCCAATACATTACACAAATACAATACAAAGCAATGCCAATACAAAGCAATGGAGGGGCAAGTCAAAGTGAAGGTGCAGATACTCTGAAATTACATGTAGGTATCTCCATGAATAGGCAAGTGACATGACAGCAGTTTCATGGCCTATGCACAAGAATACTTGGCAAATATATTGGTGATTTCAGTTGTTTCCAGTTTCATCACAACAGTGTGACAATGAATGGGGAGATAGAGATGTCACAAAACTGTTTACAGGCACACTACCATTTTCCTGTCCTTACTTCCAAATCCCTAAAAGAAAAAAAAAAAAAAAAAAAAAAGATATCTAGATATCTAGGTTACATGAACAGGAATAGGAATTAGCTGTACTAGAACATACACCGGATTTCATTCAAAATGAAGAGGATTGTCTACAGCCTTAATCATTGTGTATCCCAGATCCAGAGTACTAATGATGAAATCAAGCATTAGCACTTAAAATCAGTGCAGAATGTTGTCTCTACATACACTACAGATCTTTCCTCAAATATACTTTTCCCTACAATTTATAGTGTTTTCCTTTATTATATTATCAAATCAGTACTCCAAATGTGGTATACGATACCTGGATTTATGGGTTGTTGAAGCCTCAATCTTAATAATAGTACCTGCCAGCTATCAGCTGCTGGTTTAGAGTGATGCATTTCCTCACAGTTAGCCATTTTTTTCCCCAATTACGTTATTGCTGAAATCCAAAATACTGTTTAGTCATTTCTCTGCTCCTTTTTTTTCCCCCACTGAAAAACAATAAGGCTATTTTGGTCAATTATATGAAGTGAAGTTAAGGTGACACTGCAATAGCTGGCCATACTGCATGGTCAAAATTCCGTAAGGTCAAAATATGGTTACTTAACATGACTTCAGAGTGACTTTTCACTAGTAGTAATGTCATCTGAAAGAACTAAACAGATTGAAAAAGCACAAAAATTTTAAGTTAATACCACTGCACTGATTTTTGCAAGAACCTGTCTGCTAAAGGAAAGCATCCATGGCAGTAAACCAAAAATGCAGTAGAGGAGATGCTCCCTTCCCTTTTACCGATGGATGTATGGTGCACAGAACTTTGACAAGTACACTCTCACACACGTGATTCCAATGCTATTAACATTTTTGTGTGTATGTGGTAAAAAAGTTTAAGTAGATTTTTAAAATTATTATGATAATCATGTCCTTCACTTGATTAATTTTTATTGAAACTCCAACGGAAAGGAAAGATGAAATAATATAATTGGTATCTGTAGTTAGTAATACACAAAGCTTCTTTGATGGAATTAATAATGTCAGATGGAAATGTAATTTAAGTTAAATTTGCTCATGTAAGTTGAAATTCCAATGTGATGGAAAACATCTGCTCCTGAAATTCACTTGGTTTTGTTTAATTATCTGTATCACATTCTACAATTGATGTTAGAGTAGTTGAGAGGGACACAGTACACACTGGGAGGCTGGAAAGTCACTTTCAAATTGTGTGTTGGGAATACAGCAAAAAATTATAATCCAGCCAGGGATTCCCAGACCTATAGGAAACAGTTCTTAGTTGACACACATTCTAATAATAAATTGCTATAAGCATTTTTTTATTTATAAAAAGGGAAGCAGAGTGCTGAATCAGACTAAAACTTAATCTAAATTAAAATAAGGCTTATTGACTTCTTAAGTCAACTTCAAAATTTATTGACATAGAAGGTCAATGAATGTTAGTGAAAAACAGAAGTCAATATGTTCTGCATGCATGAATTGTTCATGTCTTTATATGAAATTTCCAGCAAACTTAGCAAATTGGAAAGACAGAAAAGAAAAATGAGAAATACAATGCCAAAGACAGCTCACAGATTTCAGATGCTTTTAGGCCCATGTATTATACAACATGATCAACAAAACAAAGCGAGCATTGATTACTGCTCTTGAGATAAATGTTATTTGAATGCTACAGCTTGTACTTGCTTCTTTTAAGCTGTCAAATAAAACCAAGAAGGGGTATGCTGGGTACAAGTTCAAACTCTAGTTGTTATTTCCAAGTTTTATAGCCATGAGAATAATTTATTTTCTTTATATTCCATTTAATAAATATGTCCATATTAGGACTGAGGCACCTTAAAGGCAATTAGGTCTAAACAGCATCAAAATAGTCAGCCACAGGGGAATTCAGCTGTGAATTGCCCCACTCTTCCCTCAGTATCTATAAATAGCCTTTGGCCATCTGCAAAAGTCCTCTTCAAAGAGGTCTTCTGCAGCGGCCTAAGCAAATTACAACACACTTTTCACCTCAATACAGCTAGCAAGTTCCTGATATAAAAGGCTTAACAAAATATGTTCATCCAGGGAAAATGCAAGTTTGTGTAGCTTAGCAGCATGCAACAGTGACAGCATGGACAGAGGGTGGTACATGTCTAGGTGCAGGTTCTACCTAGCCCACTTACCATCACACAGCAAGTGCTCTGGGAACAGGGCAGCAGTTGGTATCAATTCCCTTCCCCAGGCTGGGCAAGCACCCAGTCAGATGCTGCAGGTTGAGTTTACACCCTCTTACTCCTACACATACTTAACCCTTACTAGCTGTTGGTGCATTACTTGAATCAGACTTTTCCTGTACATGTCAAGGAATATCTGGAGTGGTATCTGAGCAGTCACAAGCACTGATAATTACTGGTTTGGTAAGAAAAGCAACTCATGGGATAAGATGGTTAGGAAAAGAAAAGTGACAAAAAATCTAGCCTTGTAAAAAAGAAAACAAGGAACATTAAGATGAGGATTAATACAAGTGTTGTAACACAGGACATGTTTACCTTCAATATGGTTCATTTCTGTTCATTACTTTCCTTCTGAAGCGAGTATCAAGGAATCTACACAGACTTCAGAGCTGGTTCTCTTATTCATTGTGCATTAGAAACAGATGTGTAAATGACCTGAATTTGCAACTTCATTCTTAATTTTTTTTTCTTTTTGTAAATGTAGGCATTAAAAAGCGGAAGTTTCCTTTTGAGGAAAATGTCAAAATTAAGTTAACTTTTTTTTAAAAAAAGTCCTACAACGGGAGTTACACGACTTTCAACTATGACAGACTTGGGAGGATTCACACCTCTACAGAAATGTTTCTCACAGAAAACATGCATGCTGCCAGACCAGAGCCACTGTAATACAGCAAAGTAAGAACCTCACATCCTGTGAGATCACAATCCTGTTCACTTGTATACAAGGGGTTTTTTTGTTCATAAACCTTCTCTATAGCTTTATATGCAATGCCATTGTTTAAACAAAAATTTCTTCTTTATAGTCTATTCATAATACAATGCATCTACCTTACGATGAATAGAAGTTTAATTAGAAAACTATAACTGGGTATAGTTTACCTAAACTGTGTAACTGATAAGGAGGAAGGGCACCCAGCCTTGAGTATTTAAGTGCTGCATAAAAAGCTTTAAATGAAAATGTACTGTGGATGCATTTTTTTTTCTTGCCCTCCCCCCCCCCCCCCAATACATCATTTTAGAGAAGTTTACCACTACTGAAGCCTACTATAAAATCTTTGGGGTTATTTTCCCCCTGCAGTAACGCTAGGATTTTCCCTAGTAACGCAAACCTGTGATTCATGATGACGCAGAAACAAGACTTTCAACAACCTTTTAACTTCTGTGCCTACAACCTTTTGACGTTGAGGAAGATGCTGGTGCATGATTTTGTCAGGGAACTTGGATGGCGAGACTGCACAGCCTGGATAGTCTTCCATCTACTCGAATAACTGTTACAGCTGAACAGGTAGGGTGAAAAATCAATTAACATCAGGTAAGCATTCAATAGGCTGCATGACAGATAAGGATCATTTGACTGAGCCTGCATGAAACAGGCATTCGGATGAAAACAGCTGTTTATTTTTTTATGGTGTCAACAAAGAAGAAGAAGACATTATGAGCAGAAAAACCATTACATTGTGTCTTCTTCATTTACACCATTATGAGCTACGACCTACAGGCCATTTTCTTGGTTGTAGCTGTTTCATGAAAAAGAAACTTCCACTTGCAACATTACTCTTTGGGAAGCCATCACTCACAACGCCATTCATTTTAAAAGTCTAAGCTCTAACGTACCTCCTAAAATAGAATTAAATGGAACACAGCATTTCAGAAGTAACTTTAAAATCACATTCAGATAACAATAAATACCACACTTGGATGATTCATTTACATTTCAGATAAATATCTGTTTTAAGTTTTTAAATCTCTCAAGAATAGGTTTCAGGAACAGTAATAAAACTAGTAAGGTTAATCTCAGTCTGTAACTGTAACAAAACTCTGTTGTCTTAACTATTCCTTGAACTATTTCAACTCACAACTTGGAATATATATTCTTAGCATCGTCACCATACACGAGTTTTTGACTCTGTCGTGGACTGAATTAAGAGCAAAAGAAATTGCACCTCAAAATAATAACCTCAGGGTCAGGAATCTGTGTTCCAATATAAAACACATAAACAAAACCAATGTTTATTTTCACCACCATTCTTTGGGACTCCTTGCCAAACTGGCAACAAGTTGCCTGTTACAAGGATCAATTTCACAACTTCACTGCCGGTTGCCTTTTTGCTCCTGTCAGATTCAGAAGCTGCTTTGCAAGAATGGGCAAGAAAATAAAAAGCAGTTCAAGTTCAGCCATTGTCATGTGGGCAGGTCAAGTCATCTCGTGAACGTTACGTATTCTCTGGACCAGCTGCAGCCACAGCTACTGTTATTTATTCAGTTAAGCCAACTCCTCCCACACCGAAAAACGTGTAAGAGCCATGTATATTCCAAATGCAGGGACACAGAGTTTCTCGTGCATACTTCAACACTCTCTTCAACAGCACAAAAATTGAAAAAAAAGTTCTTACACACGCGCAAACTTTGAAAAATCTGAATTTCCCAATCAGAAATTGGCAAAACCTCCGCAGCAAACCAAACCACAGCACACGTGTTCAGGCAGCGCGCCGTGGGGCTGGCACAGCGCGGCGGGAGCGCCCTGCGGCCCCGGGGCAGGCAGCGCCGTGGTGCGGCACAGGGGCCGCCCCGATGGGGCACGGCTCATCGCTTCCATCGCGGCAGCGGCTCCCCTCTACTCATCAGCACGTGGCCACCTGCAGTAGACGATACCTTGACTTTACACCGTTAAAGTTATTAGCACGAAGTTAAATCCCTTTCTAGCATGAAAGTTGAACTGGGCGTTCTGCTGCTGTCTGACAGCTCCCTGAGGCAGACACCGTTTTCTCTGCACCCACGGCAGCGTACAGCAACGGGGCCTCCCTCTGGAGACTTGGGCAACCAGAAACAGTTCGGAACAAGTTGTCTTCCCAAGTTTAACATCGTTCTGAACGTCCCAGACAAACAGCAAGGGCAGCGCAGCCGCCGGCACGCAGCGGCTCCGGAGCCCGGGTGACGCGTTTCCCGACACCCCGTCAAACCTCCGCACAGGCTGAAGTTGCCGGTCGCGGCGGGACCCACGCAGCAGTAACCGAGGGCGCTGAGCCCGCTCCGAGACCGGCAGCGCCGAGCTGCCGCCGCCGGGAAGGCTGCGCTGGAAACGCGCGCCCGCGGCCTGCGGGCGGGAGGCGCAGCCGGGAGCGGGCGGCGAGGCGCGGGCGCGCAGCGGGCGGCCAGGCGACCGCCGGCCCCGCGGGGCACACGCCAGTCCCTCAGCGCGGCCGTGCCCACGCAGCCGCCGGGAGACGGGCCCCGCGTGGCGGCGGGCGTGCGGAGGCCGTGCGGCGGGCTGGCGGGCACCGCGGGTGCGGGCGGCGGCGCTGAGGGGCGGCGGGCCGGCGGGGGCGCCGGGGGGGCGCGGGCAGGTGCCAGCCGGGGGCAGCGGGACAGCGACGGCGGGGGCGGCTGCCCGCGGGCCGGCCCGCGGTCACTCACCGATCGTGGCCAAGTAGGAGGAGGTGGAATCCCCGGCGGGCGGCGAGCCGGGCTCCGTGTACCTCCGCACGATGGAAGTCTTCCCCACGCAGGACTCCCCGGCCATCACGATTTTCACCAGCAGCGCCGGCCTTCCCGCATCGCCCTGCCCGTGCCCCGCCATGGCGGGCGCCGAGCACCGGCCGGCCCGGGCCGGGCTCGGCCGGGGTGGAGCGGGGCGGGGGCGGCAGCGCCGCGGGCCGCCCAGCTGCGAGGGAGCGGGCACCGCCCCCGCCCACGGTGCGGGGGGGCCGGGCCCGGCCGGGCGCCATCTCCGGCGGGGCCGCCGCCCCCCGCCCCGCACAGGTGGGGCGGGCCGCACGGAGCCCCGGATGCTGTCGCGGCGTGCTGGGCTGCGGGGACGCGGGGTGAGGGGGGCGCGGGGTGAGGGGCGGTGCTCTAAACCGGTTTTGAAGAATAATTAGGAGAATAATGCCTTTTTTTTTTTTTTTTTTTCCCCAGTGTGGCTGAATGTCGCCGTCGTTACGCCAACCAAAAATCTGCGCACGTGCTATACAAAATACGAAACCGGCCAAGCTCTGAATTATTTGATCCCCGTGTTTGCTAAAAAGTTAAAAACTGAGGCCGAAATGGTTGACGCGGGGTGCTGTAAGCCGATGCTGTGGCCGGCAGCAAGCCCAGAGCAGTCACCGTGGCCGGGTCCCCGGGGCTACTGCAGCCGGGCTGTGCTCGCCCACCCTCCCTTGGCGGCCACCAGCTGCATTCAGATGACAGCCACTTCAGATGACAGCCACTTCAGGTGACCACCGCTGGCACGCAGCATCCACCCCACTGCGTGGCGGGGCCACATCAGACCCCTTACAGATCCTGCGCAGGCTTCCACATGCCGCACTTCAGCCACTGCCCTGAATCAGGATTATGAAATTATGCAAAAATGCGGGGGTTTTTATGACGTTTCATCTCCAGGGAGGAAAGAGGGAACTTTCACAACCCCCGTAACGCTTCCCCTGTGAAGTACAGGAATAAAAGTCTGGTTTCTCATTGCTTCCTAGCGTTACAGACAGAGGAAGTAAGTTTTAAGAGCTTCCTCTTTTTCACTTTTGATTCGTTCTCATCTGACAGTCAAAGTGACCTGTAATGTACAAAAAGAAAAAATAAAAAAAGATAATAAAATATCTTCAGTGCAGACTTGCAGAGTGTATGTCGGAATGTTTTTACCAGTATCCCACATCATCCAAATTGTAAGGCACTTGGCCATTTGCTGATGTGCACATTGAACTCGTCCGGTGTTGTAAATTTAGGAATGGGATGTATTTGAATTAAAAGTGCTAACAGACATTTACAAATATTTGTGTCTGTCTAGGCCTGCAATGACTCCTGACAGATTCTGAGACCTTCATTTTTGAAACTTCAAGCAACTACTCAATCAATTCATGTATCACAGAGCAGTAGATGTAACATACATTTTGTGGAGGACAACTTATGACTTGGTGAGCTCCACCTGGCACGATTCAGGATGTCCTCTTATCAAAGGCTAAGGATTATTGCAGGCTTATTTCCCCATTACCCTGCTCTGAACCACACACCAACCTGCACCTCAACTTGCCTGCATCGGACTGGTTAGCCACAAACCTTTAGGACTTTGTGGTAGGAAATCTTCAAAGGATGGCAGCAACTTGTTTCTTGATTCTTGTTTCTGGAAGAATGAGAATTTCTGCTACAAGCTGGGAAATAATCAGTAGGAAATGACTGGTAAAATCAGCTACTGAGTTAGCTGCTCTTTTTAGGAGTGACCTCTAAGATGTGACTGTAAAAACCCCAATACTACCAAAGAAGACATCAAAGTGTTTCTATTAGGGACAGAGAAGAGGTGTGTATTGATGAGACTGAATACATTCTTGAGTGACTGTTGGTGGAAGAAGTTTACCCTACAGGACACTTTCAGCTGACATATCACATTATGAAAGAGTTTGGGGAGCCTGTCCTCTACAAGCTGCAGGTGTGTGGCTTAGTTTAACAAAACAAGGCTAGGAGGGAATATGTCTCTGTCAGGGCTGAAACAATAAGGAGGTAAAAAAGTCACTTAAAAGGATGGTAGAGTGAATAGATACACACTGAGCATGAATATGGCTGAGCTGAAAATTGTGAGGTTTCTAATGGTATTTCAGAAAATTCTTGCAACTGAGGTGTCTGGAGAAAATTCTTAATAAAGGCAGAACAAGATGAATTTGTTAGAGAAGCTATAACCATCTGTAACAGGGAAGGACTGGACTTCATAAACCAGAACACTTCCTATGCTGCTAGCATCCCCTTCTATCTCAGCAGCCCTGTGAAGTTCTGCTTCCCCATGCAGAAATTTGAAGCTACTCTTGATTACCCGAGATCTGAGTGATGACAGGGTGCTAGCATCTTCTTGTAGTTCTCCTGGATCAGAGGTGATGATGTATACGGACAATCTGTAACTCTTACAGATAATCTAACATCTGCAACAACAGGCAGGTGTCTCCAGCCAGCTGTGCATCAATCCTTCTCCAGTCCCTCTGTCAGTGCAGCTGCAGGAGCGAGGACAAGGCTGGTGCTTTGTCCTGTAGATGGATGCTCTGGCATGGGTTTGGAAGATGTATGCATGTGGGCAGCATGTTGGTTTATAGATATACCACAAGACTTTGTCTTTATTGTGGCACCTTCTCCCATTCTCTGCTCAGAAGCTGTTCTTCACAAAACAGCTTTCTTCAAATGAGGGCAACACTGCAGCTGCCTGCAGCAGGTAGATTTAGGTGGTAGCCTGGACTGATGGTCTTAGCAATGATGCTACGTTAGCTCAGCCTTTACCCTCTGTTGTCTGTCAGGCCAACCAATTTAAATTAAAAGGCTCTTCATAGTATTTTGTACATTTGAGTGTTGATTTATGAGCAATGTGCAAGGCAGGATTCTAGCTGATTTCTTATTGAAATTCCAAATGCCCAGGGTTACCGCTGCTATCCATGAGTTACAGTATCACTTTCCTCATATTCCTATCCACAAGGGGACAGTCTTTCCATCTCTTACCACCGTCAAACCATTTAAAAGTTAGCTCTTGAAAAGCTACCAATGAATGAATGAAATTTAATTTTTCTTTAAAATAGACATTTCATGTATTATTAAAAAGTTCCAGATCTTTGTAAACTGTATGATGATGCTGTATTTATAGAGTTAATGACAAATAAAGTTAGTTTAATGAAACTAATGACCTGAAAATAATGACTGTGCAGCTACAAGTCAATTGATGCAAAGAAGAAACAAGGTTTCCATGATGTTCATTGAGATATCCTTGTAAAAGGTTGTCTTTGCCTCTCATTCGGATTTTTTGATCGCTCACTTCCATCTCCTTGACTGTCTTTCTAATAATGTGATAAATAGTAACAATAATAATAATAATGACACAGTTTATTGGGATGTAATTTTTTTAAAATGTTGGGTTATTAGAGCATCACATTAATTTTCATTGAATACTTGTAAATAGGGTTGTTTTCATAGATATGTTACATTTTTGCTTTTTATCTGAAATGTTCAGTTTAAGAATAACTTCTCAGTTTACTGTTGGAGTACTGGAGGACTCTGGACAAAGATGGTAATGCCATATTTTTTAATTCTCAAAATGCTCACACAGGTTTTGGAGTTCACCTCCTGGTTTGCTTTAGTGTGGCGTATTACCCCAGTCTCTCCTGAAGAGTCAATGAACTGTTACAGCGGCTGAATTTTCATATAATCAAACCCCTTCAAAAGGTGGGATAACTCTTCATAGCAGTTACAGAAAGTACTGTAAATTGCTCTGAGTGCACGAAGAAACCAAAGAGATTCTTCAGCAGCATATTTCATGCAAAACATCCAGTATAATCCTACCATTAGAATGTGCTTTGCACATTCTTGCAAGCAACCATTATAAAAAAATATAGTTAAGGAGGCGAACGTAACTATATAGACTAAGGATGAAGAAATAGCATCCTTCAAGTACAGCCCTGTTTCTGATGGTACCATTATAGATGCCACAGCCTATTTTAATGAAATAAAGCTTACAAAATTTTGCAAGGGCATTCAATGTATTTCCATTTGAAATTATTTTGATAGAATATTAGAATAATAATGCAATTACAAATATTGGCAGCGTATTTGTGCAAGTTTTCCTGAGCTGAAGGTATAAACTAAAAATGGTAGTGAGAAGAAAGAGCAAGGTTTAATTTGGATTTAAAATCTGCAGTACTAAGTCACTGCTCATGTCAAGATTACTCACTGCATAGGTTCTGTTAAGTGACCAAAGTTAAAGTCTTTGCTTTCATTAGTGTTAAGATAAAACCACTTCTGAGTGGACAAAAGTGAGGTAAATTACTCATGACAGGCAAAACAGGGTTCACTAATCCTTAAATGAAATTTCTAGGCCAACTGTAAAGTATTTTAGTTATTTAAAAGACAGGATTAACTGTTAAACTGGAATATAATTTTTAAGATTTCATCAGAGAACAGAACACCTCTCCAAGTCAGAATGACTCAAATGTGGGGTTACTGATGAAAACTCTTTTGAAAAGTGATTGCGATGAGGTATGCATTGTTTATACCTGCGCATGACCTGATTCCGCGTTGTAGGGGCTTTTAATTTGGCTTTCCTTAATAACAGAAGTCATCATTACTGGGTTAGCTTATTATTTCTAGTTAGGGCATCTACCGATACCTCTGGATTCAAAGTCACATTTCTGACCTACTGATAACGAAGGCAAATATTAACAGAACAAACTGAAATAATCCAAGCCTTACAAGGGGGTCCTGATCCCTCTGAAACCTTAGAATTGAGACCAACAAGGAGACCAAGCAAGTGTTGCCCTCATTCCTGTCTCAACATTGTTGCTCTTGGACCCAAAGTTGTTAGTAATGAATATTTAGAAAATTGCTAGTAAATTTGTCACGCAGCAACTTTAAGAACACTTTTAAAAAATCAAGGTACACTTTCTTCTGTAGCGCCTTTTGCAACATATGATTTTTTTCTGAATCTAGAGCAGCAGAAGGAATAGTTGTTTTAAGAGACCATACTGACTGTCATCTGTATAGTTAATAAAATCCTGATTATACCTGAAGTTCACTCAAAAATTCACAGCATTTTTGGCAGAGTCACAAATGTTATTTTTCCCCTTAGATTGAGCCTGCCTCATCTCTGTTACTGAAATACCAGTACACTGTAAGTGAAAACTGAAATTTCTGGAAAAACAAACTTTTGACCAGTTCTAGTATGAGTGATTTACTGCTGTCAGTCAGTCACGGTCAGCCTTGCTCACTGAACAGCCTGAGAAGTACAAGCTTTAAATACATGCAGTCCTCCCAGAGTTGCTTTGTCTTCCCCGTTACTCAAAACTGCTTTCTTTGGGTTGCTGCTTAATTATCTGGTCAAGATTTTCAAAACCATTATTCAGTGTTACATTTCTAAATTAATACACAGGAACTTAAAAAGTTATCTAGCTGCAGGAATGCTAAATGGAAACTGCTGGACCCTCAGAAATTTAGTAATTAATATTGTTGCCTACATACAGCTTTAGAAAATAAGATATTAGAGGGCAATTCTTTAAAAGATGCATTTACCCTCCAGATATTCCATAAAGATTACTCTAATATGTTTTTATCAGATAGAAATGTTTGAAATATTCTATGCACTCGGTTGCCAGTAGCTATGTGTGCAGGTGAGCAATGAGGTGATGTCTTTGGACGGGCAGTTACTGACCACGGGGAGTAAAGTACAGCAGCAGACGCTGTGCAGCCCTGGTGAACACCTCCAGCTGCATGCTTGGGAGTTTTCGCACTGCTCAGAAGTGTTTCATGTGTCTCAAGCACTACCTGTACTCTTATTTGTAATATATTTGCATTTTTTGCCATTCAAAAGCCATCAAAATGCACATAAAACCAGACAAAAAAGAAGAGAACTTAGTCTAAGGTGCCTCTCGTCTAAGCAGCCAGTTACTCTGGGAGAAAAGGAAATCAGGTTTGATATGACTTGTCTTCTCCAAGACTAGGTTGTCAACTCTGTGAGTTGACTAGAAAAATATTAACCCTAGTCTTTTTGGGTGTTTACATCGGGCCACTTTTCTGTAATTTTGCAATTTCACTCTTAGTCTTTTTTTAGGTAGATGTTTTGCCTGTCTGCGGGACCCAAGTTAGCAGCTTCTGTTTTTTTTGAGGCTTCCAGGAAATTTGTCACATTATCCTTCCTATGGCCTGCAATCTCTTCTCTAAATCTAATAAAAATTAAGTGTTTTGTTATGAATTACCAAATAAGCATTTTGTGACTGCAACAAAACTTGAAAATTTTGCAGTAAGAGTAGCATTCATTTGGAAAAATCAGACCTTAAAAGTTACATGTGTGTTAGTTTGGTGGGAGAAAAAATCTTTTCAGAGGAAAATGCTAAAATGATTTTTTTGATGCAGGGATGTTTTGTGTATTTCCAGGATTATATTAATCTTGAAAATTATTATTCAAATAGGGAAACTAGTGTAAGAGAAAACTGAAAGACAATTGCTTAACTATTACTAATGAAGCTGTGTGTTACCATGTTAAATTAAGAAAAAAGGACTTAAGATTTTAACAGAAAATGTTTGGGAGTATCATAGTCCTGATTCTTTATTATACTGATTTTATGAGATGGTTAAATAAATTATATTTGCTCAAGACTAGGGTAGGGTTAGGCACTATATTCCTAGCAGAAACATTGCTGCAATACTTTAGAAAATACTATTTATTTTGAAGGCAAATGAATCCAAGTAGATAAAACAGTTCAATGCAAGGAATTCAGGCGAGCTCTGGAAAAAGGGAGGCAGTGCACATTGATATTAATTCCTTCGTGTTAAGAATGTGCTCAGCTTGATGAGAAAATACAGACACTTCTCAGGATTTATATAGTTGATGGGCTGAGAGCCAGAGACAAGGGGCCATGGTATACAGGAGGCACAACCCCACTGCGTGTACTTACACTGGACATGCGGAAGAGCGTCAGCACCAAGCAAAGCACAGGGGCCGCATCCCAGCATGCAGCAGCAGGAGGGATGCTGGGGCCAGGAGAGCTCAGGGAAGCAGGAGGCAGTAAGGGCTGTTTGCCCTGGGTTTGTTCAGAGAGACCGGCAAGTGTTATTAAAAAAACCCTATGTGCTATCAACTTGCCTCTTTGGCCATAGTGAAAGCAGTGATTATTTTAGGAGAGATTTGGTAGGTCAGTGGCTTAATGAACTGGAGAAAGGAGAATATTTTATGCGAAAAGTACTGCTAGCGGTGTTGGGAAGGACTGTGAGAACAGGGCAAGTGAGAGACGCCAACTGGTTCTGCCATGACAAAGTGAAGAAATCAAAGCCGATAAACTGGAGAAAGCAAGCTCTCAATATATTTGAAAGAGGAAGTATGGTGGTCACAGTAATTTCGGCTGATTGAAGAGAAGTAAGGTGAGTAAATGAAAGATGGGAGGATAATCAGAGTGAGAAGCAGCTGAAGCAGAGAAAAATATGTTAGTTACACAGACAGCTAGGAAGGATGGATTCTGATACATTACAGAGAAAGAAGTAAGATGTTTGTTTCTCAGGTATGTGGATAGTATGAGAAGGCAGATGTACAAAAGGGAGAGGCACCCAATATTTGTACAGCCCAGCTTCTTCAGTGACTTTCTGGTCTTCTTCCCTCTTCCTTCCTTCTCCTTTTTTCTTCTTAGCCTGCTTTGGAATCTCCTGCTCCAGTAAAGGTACTATATTGTATGAGTTAAAAAGGTATAACATTTGTAGCATGGGCAGGCACAGAAAAAAAAAAAAAGAAAAAAAGTGAAGTTTTATACATTTGTTATACACATCATGATGTTCACTCTGTACTGGGATTGTTATGGCCTCAGGTTGCTCTAGTTAGGCTTCATGGACATTTCAAAATGCAGTTTTAGCTTAAGGTATACTGTGAGTCCTCTGTAGACATGGGAATCCCTTGGACTCTGACAACTATGGCAGGATTCAAATTTTTTTCTAGTAGACTTTATGCTGATGTGTATATTATAAAACATAATTTAGGGCTCAAATTATGCTTTATTTTGGTTCACACATTACAAGTTGTGTCCCATGATTAGCTCCCATACTCCTGAAGTGAAGATGTGGTGGGTTGACCCTGGTGGGATGCCAGGTGCCCCCCAAAGCCGCTCTGTCACTCCCCTCCTCAGCTGGACGGGGCAGAGAAAATGTAACGGAAGGCTCCTGTGTTGAGGTGAGGGCAGGGAGAGATCACTCACCAATTACTGTCAAGGGGAAAAGAGATTTGACTTGGGGGAAAATTGATTTATTACTAATCAAATCAGATTAGGGTAATGAGAAATAAAAATTAAATCTTAAAAACACCTTCCCCCCACCCTTCCCTTCTTCCCGGGCACAACTTCACTCCCGAATTCTCTCCCTCCCCCCAGCAGCGCAGAGGGATGGCATGGGGCTGGGTCAGTCCATCACACGCTGCCTCTGCCGCTCCTGCCCCCTCGGGGGAGGCTCCTCACACTCGGGCCCTGCTCCAGCCGGGGGTCCCTCCCACGGACACGGCCCTCCATGGACTTCTCCAACCAACGCGAGCCCTTCCCAGGGCAGCAGCCCTTCCCAGCCTGCCCCAGCCGGGTCCCCCCCCGGGTGCAGCCCCTCAGGCACAGCGGCTCCAGCGCGGGTCCCCGCGGGGGCACAGGCCCGGCCAGCAAACCTGCTCCCGCCTGGGCTCCTCTGCACGGGGCCACAGGCCCTGCCAGGAGCTGCTCCAGCGCCGGCTGCCCGCGGGGCACAGCCTCCTCGGGGCATCGCCCTGCCCCGGCCTGGGGTCCCCGTGGGCTGCAGGTGGGGATCTGCTCCACCACGGCCCTCCACGGGCTGAGGGGCACAGCCTGCCTCGCCAGGGGCTTCACCGCGGGCTGCCGGGGAGCCTCTGCTCTGGGGCCTGGGGCACCTCCTGCCTCCCTCTGCGCTGGCCTGGGGGGCTGCAGGGCTGTTGCTCTCACAGCCTCACTCCTCTCTGGCTGCAGGTTGCTGCTCAGTTTATCCCCCCCCCCCCTTGCTAAATACGCTGTCCCAGAGGCGCTACCGCCGTCACTGATGGGCTCGGCCTTGGCCAGCGGCGGGTCCATCTTGGGGCCGGCTGGCGCTGGCTCTGTCGGACATGGGGCAAGCTGCTGGCAAGCTTGGCACAGAAGCCACCCCTGTAGGTCCCTGCTACCAAAACCTGGCCACACAAACTCAATACAGAAGATATCCTGATAAATACCATCCCTGCATATCTTCCTGTTTGCTCCCCATTTTTTTAGCAAGGTGTTGTATCTCTGATTTACAGGTAATGCTATCCGTGAGAAGCAAAATCTGAAACCACCCTTACTTATCCACCTGGAAACAGCAGCCACTTAATTGCCTACTCCATTCTTTACTTGTGGAAAACAAGTCTGCAGGGGACTTTGCCACAGGAATCTATATTTTTTGGAAAAAAAAAATTGAAAGGCATATTTACATGACAAAAAGAACCCTGGAACAGGAAGAGAAGGTGGAAAGCTACATTATCATCAAGATATAAGGACTCAGAGGAGGACACCAAGTACATGTGCTTATTCTGATTTTTCTTAGCACCTGTAACATCAGGAGCAGTGTAGACTGAGGGGGCTGGTTGATCTCCAAATCAGGGGGACGGGGAGTAGAAAATTACAGCAGATGTAGAGGTGAAGGACTGAATTCATCCTTGTAGGGGCGTGTAGGCATTGTTTATGGAAATGATTTCCTACAGCACTTCTAAAAGATCAAAATGGAGTATGTGGCTTAGGTCATATACCAAAGGCCAAGCAGCCATGAGAGCTTTGATGGGAAGCCTCTACGTACTCTCCACGCTACTTTTTTACCTAGTAATGGAAACAAAGAGGAAACTATGCAAGCAGTCTGCTTATAGATGAGCCTGAGAACACACATCTGTATCACCTTTAATAGAAATACTCGTATTTCAGTTCAAGTTCATCAGGCAAAGCTGCTAGAGGAGTAAACCAGTGAAGAAGCTCCATCTACCCTGTAGGTGTTAGCTCACCTCCCCTGTCATTCACCAGCTTGCTTCTGTTGACATGTGTCCTGCCATGGCCAGTCCTTCTAGCTCCCATGCCAGATAAGCTTCTCTTCCACATCTGGACTTGCCATTCCAGCCCGGAGGTGGCTGTCAACTTGTCAGAGGCAAGCCCTCCTGCCTGTGGTGGACTGTTGTTTTTGGAAGACAGATGCCACTGGTGGTGGTGTTTAGTCCTCTGAGCCTTGATTGGTAAATGGTACAGCAGCTGGCATCTCCCCAGGGTGGGACTCTTCCATGCCCAAGAGCACTCAGCTACCCCCAAACCCTACCCAAAGGGCAACATGAGCACACATCCTCTCGTTTTTCACCAGGAACAAACAATGCCAGCAAGGAGCTCCCAGTGAGGAGCTCTCACATTTGGGCTGTACCACTCTCCTGTGAAATCGCCTGATTCCTCTGACCTTCAGATCTCCTGGACCCATCTCCAGTCCCTGCTGGTCACGGGGCACACAGCTGGGACTGGGATGGGTATGCTTAGAGCTGGGGGCTTCATGGGCTCCCTTTTTAAAGGCTTTTATGATTTGAAGTCACCTTCTCAAATTGCCCTTGTGGTCTTGGTTAGTGCAGGTTATCTGAATGACTGTCTGGAGCAGGGAATAGTTTTAAATTTATTTTTCTGTGACTCTTTTCTGATTTAATGGAGGTTGCTGGTTTTATACTTGTTTTTACCAGTCTGACTATATTTTCATGTATATCAAAAGCATGCAGAGTTCTGGACAGACCTTTTTTATGTACTATATAAATCTATATATAAATATATATATATATATATATATATATATCTATATATAAATAAACACTGCCACAATGGAGTAAGAGTGAAAGATTGCATTGCTGCTATTAGGAGTAGAAATATTTTGGAAGCACCACTATCAAATCATCTGTGAAAATGCCATATAGGCACATGCACACACATAACCCACAGATAGAATGTTTTCCTTCAGCTAAGCGTCAAAAATGTAGGTGTCCATTTTCATTTAAGTATCTGACATAATATTCAAATCCACAGTGTGCTTGGCAATCAGAGCATCTTCTATTAATTCTTAAAAGACTCAAATAGCATTTTATTTGTATTAAGAATTCCAAAAGCACAAAATAGAATAATGAGAGTGTTCAATGCCTAGATCCTATAGGTATCCTCCTGGAAAAAATCGCTACAAGAATAAGGCTAGATCAGTAGTAGCTTAATCTGTTGTAGATAATATAATTTATGTTGCTGTGTATCATGTTAACAACTCCAAAACAATGTGCACATTATATTTTTTTTTTTCGTTTGCAATTTGGGATTCTCAGAATAAGAGATGCAGAGACAAGGATAACCCATGTTTTCCATAAGAGATTCACGGAAACTGAAAAATAAGGTCTTTTAATAGTTCATGATAACTGTTTTTCTTGGCTTAAGTGTGGGTTTTAAAAAATGGTCTCATTGTTTTGCTTGTAGTTCTTTCATGCATGGACAATCATGCTGATGATGCATTTACTTCAACTGAATTTTCCAATTGAAAAAGTGCTCTTTGGTGGTTTAAGTACTATGAATCACCAAAACCTCATCTAAGTCTCATAAAAGCACTGGATGCAGAAAGCAGCCTTGGAAAGAAAGCATACATGTATTGTACTGCATGATTCAGCTGAACAGAAATGTATTTTGTCAGCACAGAAGAAGTTGAAGAACCTGACAGTTCTGTAAAAATGAAATTATAATCTGCTAGAAAGGCAGAAAGTAACTCTGCTGCAGCACCCCTGTTATATCCCTCAGTTGTTCCCCACTAGTCTGAAGCAGAAATCCTAGACGTGAGAACTTCAGCCCTTGAAACACAAGATTTCTGTGGAATATATTTAATTCCTCATCTCTTTCTTTGCTTTTTATTTTGCTGTTGTCTCCCTTCCTTCCTAGCTTCCCTTGGCTTAGTCTGACTGTTGGAAGTGCTCTTTTCCCTGTTATCACTGTCTGCACTTTTTGGACAGCTAGTGTTTCTGAGACAATGTCTTGTTAGTATGAACAAATGCAATCTATTTATTTCTTGTATAATAATATGTCCGCAGAAGCAACTTTGAGTGGTAAGTATTTGTCGGGAAGACAGTGATTTTTAAGTTATTATTATTCAGTTCTTATGTAGTTTTTGCTTAAGGCTACCTTTAAAAGCAGACAAAACTCTTCACCAAATCACACTATTCAAGCTTTTCAAAATTGTAAAATGTTTAATAATAATTTCAGAATGTTAAGCTATTGCTTTAGAATTTTTTTTTTAAATTTATAACTTCAGGTTACAAGTTTTTAAATAATTTAAACATGCTGAGAATTAAAAAAAAATAATGTAGCCTTCTCTATCTTGGAAAGTGATGTATTGCCTCAAGTGGGGAACACAAGTGTAGGGGGTTTCCTTGTAGTTTGAATTTGTCAGGATCAAAGGCCTTGGGGCCTGGATCTGGTCACAGACTTCTGAGCCCTTACGGTGCTCCTGTAAGGACTGAGAGAGTCTGTGGTCACAGCATCTTTTCTGCTTGCTGCCACTTAGGCAGCTCTAGGTTAGTTGGCGCTGGAGACTGGGATGGTAGATGGCTTCCCTCTTGCCCTGGTGAAAGAAAATATTTTTGCCCACATGCATCCACAGAAAAAAATCCATTTTGATTATTTTTGTGAGTTAATTTGGATACAGATGAAGATGTTTAACATGAGCTAGGGGAGCTTGCATGAGTGGTCTAGACGCTGCAGAGGGGGAGCACAGCTGAGCCCTGGCCACCAGTGAGGGCAGGTTGCCCCTTGATGCAAAGTGTCTTATACCTGTGTCGTGGTTTAACCCCGGCCGGCAACCAAGCACCACACAGCCATTTGCTCACTCCCCCTCACCCAGAGGGATGGGGAGGAGGATCAGAAAGGAATGTAGAACTCAGGGGTTGAGATAAGAACAGTTTAACAGGTAAAGCAAAAGCTGCGCATGCAAGCAAAGCAAAGGAAAGAATTAATTCACTGCTTCCCACCATCAGGCAGGCGTTCGGCCATCCCCAGGGAAGCTGGGCTCCATCACATGTAACGGTTACTCGGGAAGACAAACGCCATAATGCCAGGTGCCCCCCCCTTCCTTCTTCTTCCCCCAGTTTATATACTCAGCATGACGTCATATGTTATGGAATACCTCTTTGGCTAGCTTTGGTCACCTGTCCTGGCTGTGTCCCCTCCCAGTTTCCCGTGCCCCTCCAGCCCTCCCGCTGGCAGGGCCCAAGGAACTGAAAAGTCCTTGACTTGGTATAAACATTCCCCAGCAACAATTAAAAACCTCAGTGTGCTATCAACATTGTTCTCACATCAGAGCCAAAACACAGCACTGTACTAGCTACTAAGAAGAAAATTAACTGTATCTACCCCAGCTGAAACCAGGACAACCTGCCATCAGTTTGGTTACCGCTCCTTGGGAATCTGGAGCAAGAGTGCCTGAAATGTGCCTTTAGGATGGAAGATACCTGAGAAAATGTGATGGTTTATCTCATGTTTTATTTTTTGGTGACATTGTTGATTCACAAGCTGTTAGCCTTACTTGGGGGATTAGCATTCTTGTGCTGTTCCTTTAAAAAAACTCAAACAACACTTTGTGAAGGTGAAACGTAATTAAGTAGCTCACATCCTCTGATGAGCTATTAAAACAGTAACTGTACGACAAGCAGGAATAAATAAATTGTGTTTGGGCCTCTACATCTTCCTAAGGAACACGGATGATATCTTCCCCCTCCCTTCTAAAAAAAAGTAAAAAAAATCTGAGGGAGGTGTAGAAAGGGGGGAAGCTATATGAACATGAATGTTTAGTACCCATTGAAGAGAGACATAACAGAGGATGCAGTTCTGCCCCAAAGGTGTGAGATGATCAATGCTCAGTTCTAACTCAACCTAATCCTCTTGAAGACATGCCTCCCTTAAGTAAAAGCTTTGTTTTAAATCAAGGACATTTTCTTTGATTTAGAGTTAGAACAAACCAAGCTTCTATCCAGGTCCACACACACACACAAAGGTGAAAGAGTGATTGGGAACATCATTTGAAATATTGATCAAGCAATTGAATGTCGTTTGGAGAGACAGTAAAAAAATGTTGAGAAGGGCCCATATACCTTGTTCAGCAAAACACACTCCTGCAGCAGGACACAGGCTGCACACCTGCGTGACAAACTCACCTCCCCTTCCAACAGAAAACAAACAATTTTGCATTTCTAAAATATGTCTGTTCACAGTGTGCCTGGAAACTTTTTAATATTGCCACAGAACAATCCAACAGTATGAAATCGGTGCTTTCTCAGGCAATACTGTTCTGCTCAATATTCTCCTCTGGTTATTTGTACACCAGACGTTTTGAAGTCACTGCTAGCACTTTTTAAAGGAGTATGGCTGAGGGAGCTGATGTTGCGCTGCCATTTTCTCCGTATGCTACTCTGTACAACTCTGCTTACCTATTTTCACAGCTGCCTCATCCATTTATGTCGTACTTGGAGTTTCCACCTTGCTTATCTCTCCAGCATCATGCTTCACGGGGTGTAGATAGGACCTGGTGTAATGAGAGGACCAAAGAAGTGAGAGAAACCAGAATGGACGACACAGGGGCTGGTGAGTTGTTAGAAAATTGAAGCAGGCTGTGAAACTTGACTCTTCTATCCTTCACAGACTACAGTTGTTTGTGCTGTACTGGGAGTATGACTCTTCTTAAATCAAAATCCAAGAAGTGACCTGCCTTAAAGGTGAATTAATTTGAAATTTGAAGTTTGTGGTTGTTTAGGTTGAGGAACAAAATTACCTTGGACTAATGCAGTCTGTGCCTAACCAAAGCAGAACTGACAAGTCACTGGCGGTGCTATGGTTGTAGAGACTGAGCCAAATGTGGCTGTAGTTTATCCACAAGTGTAAGCATCGATATATTCTCTGAAATAAGGATAGTTGCACTGGGGGAGTGCTCCAAAACTCTTCTGGAGCCATTTAACATGCACATTACAAAACGGATAGGAGTGCATGAGTTTAAAAGAGTACTGCTTGATGACCCGTGAAGTTGGCCAAATCTTACCTGCAGAAGAAGCTAGAGGTGAAAACAAGTAATGAAATGTGGGGCAGATAAGCTACATGGGATAAACCTGGAAAATGATAAACATAATGCTTATCTCTAGAAAGCAGGGAAAGAAAGACCCCATGGAACAAATAATCTAACTAGCTGCAAGGACAAATTGGATTTGTCAAGTACAAATTGTATTAAACCAGACTAATTTCCTTCTGTGTGACAGAATAACAAGCCTTGTGGATGAGGGAAGAAGGAATAAGAGTCCATAAATCATGACTTCAGGAAGACTTTTGTCATGGTTACGTGTGGGATCCCCATGCACAAGTAAAGGAAATATGGTCTGGATATGTTAGTCCGAAATCACTTCAAAAACTAAAGGGAATAATTAGTAGTCCACTGTCACACTGCAGCATGTTTCAAGGGGGAATGTCCAGAGGTCTGTTTTGGACCTGGTAATACAAAGTGTTGAATATTCATTCAGAGTAAATTACAGTAACAACATTGCTGATGAAATAAAGAGTATATTTGTTAGATTTGCAGACAACACCAAGCTGAGAGAGCTGCAAACACTTTGAAAGGCACAACTAGGATCCAGACTATACTTAGTATATTGGAGAAGGCAATGAGAACAAAGTACTGTGTGGCTTCATCAGGAAAATTCCTACACTCACCAAGGAAAATCTATACTCCAAAACCCACAAAACTGGGAACAGCTGAAACAGCATAAAAGTCATGGAGAAGATCTGGAAGTTAAAGTGAATATGAGTTAATAATATGGCAAAAAGGTATACTGGGCTGTATAAAAAAAGGGACTTTGCAATGTACGTGAAGTTTCCTTCATCTGCTCAGTGCAGGTGTGGTGCTCAGCTGGAGAATGGTGTCCACTTTTGAACACTTTGAGCACTTAAAGAAAGATGCAGATGAGGTAAGGTGGATCTAGCCATTTTCTTTGCTCTCCTCTAAACTCTTTGGCAAGATAAAAGGGAACCAGGGTGTTTGATCCAAAGAAGAAAGAAATTAAGGCACACAGATTAACCACCTTCAAAAACATAAATGGCAAAGAGGACAGAAATAACCTCAAAGAGGTCAACAATAACCTGTCAACAAGCATTAAGCAGTCTACATTGTATCAGGAGAGATTTAGTTTAGATGTTATGAAATGTCTGAGAGCAACAATGATGAGGCACTATTACAGGTTATCTGGGCAGATGCTGGCATCTTCATTGTTTGTAGTAGGATCTGGATAGCAAACTTTCTCAGGAAAGATTAGCTGTAGCTGATGAGTGGATAGATGGTCTTTCCACGTCCCTTCCTATTTATGAAGACTCTATATATGTGTTTTATTAAATATCAGCATAATAAAAGGAACTCAAAACAGTCTTCAACCACTAGGTGTGATAATAGGATTTCAGTATCAGATGATCAATGTTGTAATCTCCTGTCCTCGGCAAAGTAGAGCAGGAACTGACCCTTTGCATAGGCAGTGTAGGCATCCAGCTAAACTATCAGATCACTGAGCCCAGCAAAACAGCACAGTCCTGCTCTCTGTGCTGCTTACGCCTCAGCCAGGCAGCCAGGCTGGGGAAAGCAAGGCAGACAGACCAAGCTCATGCTGGGGTGAAGTACCCTTCCTAGGAGCATCGTCTCTATCCTCTGGAAGAAAAGTGTATCGACACCTTGTCTGCAATCCAGCACTGCCCTTTTCGTTTCTTTTGCTTTTCCCAAGGCAGGAGTAGAAATATGCTTGTATGCTACTCACCCTGTTGAGAAGCCTGTGCCAACTTTGCAGAAGAGGAAGATACTATTCCCAAGAAGCTTTCACTCCATGACTTTCTCAACAGACAAAATTTTAGCAATTATTTTGCTGAAGTCACCTTTGTCTGGGGAATACAGATGCCTCAGAAGACAATTTGGGGATGTATGAAGTCCTTCACTGTAATCATGTGTTATAAGCCAATTGGGTTGTGAACTGAAGATAATTGGATGCACTGATATAATGAGCTAAGGACCCATGTGACAGTTAATAACTCTATCTAAATAAAGTTCTAATTCAATATTTTTGGTAATGTAACACTAAATGTAATAGAAGAGAAGAATGTCCTCTTTCTCAGCTTTTCACACTTAAGTTAGACTAACCCTGTAAAATCCTGCCTGTATGCTTAGCTTGACTTGAGCAGGCTGTTGGAAAGTATGTGTATTTCAGCAGATGGACAGGCATGGTTTTACAAGAGGTCCTAGCCAGTATCAGCAGTCAAACCAACACATTCTCATGCCATGTGATGTGCCAACAGTCGTATAACTGCACAGTCTCTTTGCATTCCCTGATTTTGATCAGAGTTGTGGATATGTAAAGGTGCAAGTCTTCATAAGTACAGTAAATGTCTTTCTTGAAGTCTAGGACCCTCTTTTGTCATTAAAAGTGGAAGCTTTCCAACAGAGTTCCCTCCTTTCTTCTGAAGCCAGAAACGTGGTACATGTAATAATATGGGACTCCTTGGACCAGAAGTATCACAGCAAATGATAAAAGAGCATCTAAAGCTTTGTGGTTCTACTGGGCCCTTGGCACAATCACAAGACAGAAAGTTCAAAGCCTGAATTGATTTCAGGCTTTTGAAGGACCTATTTGGTGATTGAGATTTCAGGTCTTCACTAAAGCTTTCGATAATATTTCTAACACCAAACTCTCTCAGAAAGATGGATGGATAATGGATCAATAAGAGGAATGATTTTTGCATTGCCAACCTGTTCTTTGCAGTCACATGTTAAAGATAAAGTGGAGATATTTTCTGTCAATCCATGGCTTTTGAGAAATTATTTAGCCTTCACTGAGTCACTCGTCTTTGCTGCTATCCTATCATTAATAATTATGTATAAATGATATAGATGCCTCTCTCATGCAAAAAGGAACCCCAATAGCACGTTAAGGCTCTCCAGGCTTCAGTTCCAATCTTCTATCACTTTCTGTGCTGGGTAATAAATTCTGCTCCCTGTAAAGGCAAGGTTGAACACACACAGGTCGCAATTCAAAAATGGGCTGAGGTGCATGCTTTTGGTTGTTGGACTGCATTTCAGCAGGCACAGACCTGCAGCCCACACTGAATGGCATGTGCCAAATTCCTAATCATGTTTTTGGTGTGGTTATCTACTGATATGACAGAGACAGACTGCAGGAAGAAATGTTACCTTTTTTTTTTTCTTGGAGCATCTGATATTGCTGGAAAAATAGCCAAGTTTTCAGGCACAAACTTCTCTCCAGGCAAAAAAAAAACCTAGAAAGCCTGCCTGTGTTTTTACAGCCAAACCAGCGGGTCTAGCCAAAGATGTCATCTTTCCTGACAGATTTGCCCCACTGCAGCCTGGATGGCAGGACTCATCAGTGCTTGCTAATAGCGTGTCCCTGGAATGCACCAGTGCCTGCTGTGGGAGCCTCCATGGAGACTGCAGGTCCCCTCAGACACGATGGAAGTAGAACAAAGCAGGAATGTGGCAGCAGGAGGTGAGCAGGGCGAGGAAGGGAAAAACGTCAGCATTTGCCCCCATAAAGCCCACCTTTAACCTGCAACACCATCAGGCTTTAATTTTCCCTTAGCCCTCAGGCACCCCAGCTTTGCCCCTAGTTCGGACAATGCCCCTGCCATCCGTATCCGACCAGCTTTCAGCCCCGTTGCTCTACTTCCATCTTTCCAGCAAGGCTGCTCCCCACCCCAGCACCATTAGTCACCCAGCAGCCGCCTGCTCTGCAGGTACTGATTAGCAGCCATTGCTTGCCACGGACACCAAAGACGAAAAAGGAGACACACCACAGCTCTTCCCTGAGCACAAGTTTGAAACTCTTCTTCCAGGGAAATGCTAAATGAATCAAAATCTCAAACAGGAGAGAGAAATTATAGCAAAGTCGTATCACTGCAAGATCATTTTGAAAGTGCTAAGACAGTTAACACAAAATATGAATGGTCCTTCTTAATGTTAAAATAATGGATTTAATGTTATGAAAGGAATCTAAGGAACTATTTTAAAAAAGGGCAAAGGTTTTAAGTCACCTGCTACATTTGCAGGCTTGGTGATTTCACCTTCTGAACAGTTTGCTCAAATCCAGAAGTACTTCAGATCCTACGTGAACTAGACTATTTCCAGAAAATATGGCCTAAGTATCTCTTTTTTGACCTCCTTTATATATTTATTTAGACTTGAACTTGGGCTGACTGTGGACATGAGGAATTGTAAAATGCTGAGTCAAGCTTATAATTAGGAAAATAACAAATGTCATAAGAGTACTGGTACATACAGAGAATCTCTTTCACCCTGGAACTGCTTCCACCTCTGACTTTCTCTGTGCATTGGTCTGGGATCATGATAGCTGCACAAAAACATTGATTTCTACAGCAAGCTGGTGTTTAGGGACCAAGACATTTCACAAGGTGGTGCTGGTGCTCCGGCGGCCGTATGCCCTGGGGACTGCTTTTTGTGGAGCGAAAAGAGCCATCCTGTGCCCAGAGTAAGGGCTTTGCCTTGTGCACACCAGCTCAGTGCCCTAGCTGGTGCCTAGGTCCCTTTATTCTAGGAAGCCAAAGCAATATTGCCCTCCACTGGTCCTGAAACTAGTTTAGCTGCTAATGTGAGTTGGACAAAATCGTTGTCAGTACCATCAGGGGCACTTTGAAACCAAGGCTCGGATGCGCGAGACATGTTGGTGGTGTTCCATCTGTGCTAGGAGCTCCGGCTTTTCAGCCTCAGCTGTAAGCAGGGACAGTCATTAGGAGCGGCGGTGGCGTGACTGCGCAGCGGGAGGGGTGTACAAGCAGCATCGCCTCCTGCAGGGACCAGTGCTCTGTGAGGGATTTTTGGTCAGGGGATCTTGTTGCTCAGCTTTTACACAAAGCAGATGGAAACTTCACTTAGCGTGAGCTCTGACGTTGTCCAATGTGAGCCTCCCTAGCAAATGGGTTTGCTTTCATCAGCAACATTCCCATCAGGGAAAACGTGCAGGTCCACTAAATATTTCAGATTTCTAAAGCTTATGGTATTTTGTTGAAGTATTTTCAAGTATTTTCAAGTGCTACGTCTGCTAATTCTCACTGCTGGCTGAGAAGGAGGCAAGGAGCCCTACCTACAAAACCTCTAGGCACACCCTGCAGGCTCTGAGGCACCCAACAAAGCCAGCATCACTCGAATAAGCCAGCCAAACACTGGCATCCAACATCTCCATGCTAACAGCAAGGGAGATGAAATACTCTCTGTCGTGCTTTGAGGACCATCCAAGGGCTGTGCAGGCTGCGTTGGCCTCCATAAGCTGCAGGTTTACTCCTTGGGAGTGTGGTGTGAAGGTGTGTGGCGCCAGCGGGTCTCACCTGTGTGCTGGTGACACAGAGGAAGCCTGTTAGATGATAGGTATTTCTGGTATGGTAAGCAGCAGTGAAATGATTAACTGTCCTGGCGTTTAAGTGACTGTAATTAGGCTTCCTGTGAAAGTCCTTTGAGATAAATAATAGGAATTCACACCTATCTGGGTCCTACAGCTTTTCCAGCCTATTTAGGACGGGCTGAAATTAGGTGTGTAAATCTGCTTGAGTACGGTGAGCACTCTGCAGTTGTCTTAAGGAGCTCTGGCAGTCGCTGGCTTGGCCTCCCTAGTTCAGTCTTTTAACCTGCTGTTCCCAGCATCACCTCCATGAATAAAAGTGTTCCTGGTCTGCAAGGCATGCTTCTTGGAAAATTACTCTTCTAAGGACTCACAAATCTTACCTCTGTCCGAGCAGGGCTTGATACACCTAGAATAGCTGTGGGAAATACATCCAAGAGTGTCATGGCTGGTTGAAGTACAAAAGATTTTAATATCGATACACATATTTGTGACTTATATGTAAGGAAAACTTATTTAATTTCCACCATCAGTTCCTTCAGAGAAGTTGGAAGAGGTGCATGGGAGCAGCTCAGGTGCCAGAGAGGTTTCTTACAGTTGAGGACTGAACTTTAGAATGATTTCCAATAAGTCATCAGGAAAGATTATGGGCTGAGGGTTTTTGCAGGATATTAAGAATTATATTGCCACTTCCAGAGTCATCTGCAAATCCTGTGCTGGTGTGATAAATAACCCCATGGCTACCAAAAGATGGGGAGCAACTGATGTCCTTGCAAACTAGAAGAGGTCTGTTTTCCAGACATCGAGGTAGTCAGAGCTACAGTTGTTGTTCTAATGCTGTTAATGGGTGACAGTATGCTAATTAGTCAGATTAACTAAGCGGGTGAGTCATGCACTAACCCTTCTTGAAAGAAAGTGCCCATTTTGAGATGCTAAATGAGAACATAAATGCAATCAGGCATAGAATTCTTGAAAGATAAGACGAGAGCAGACCTGCTTGTTAATGGAGCCAGTGAAATTAATTCTGCTTTGGAAAGGGTGCACTTTTTCATATTCAGGGTTTGTTTTGGTGGGGAAGGGTTCCAAACCTTCAGATCTGTACAATGCATTTCACTCAGGTCTAAGTAGCTGTAATGACCTAACATAACAAAGATATTTCTGATACTCTCTGCTATGTTTGCACCTTTGGAAAGACGACTATTTTTTTTTTTTTTAATTAGAGGCATTCAGATGTTTCAAATGAAGACAAAACTATAATATTCTGAAAAAACACAAAGCCCTCTCATCTATAATTGATGGGAAAGTATTAAAAATGTTTATTGTGAATGCTCAAGCTCTTACACTGAAAAACTAGTCTCCCCACATTTGAAGTAATAAATGCTCACAGGGACCACAGACATGGTCCTGCTGTGGTGCGGAGAGTCACTGCCGAGGGTAAGGAAAGGAGGGCCAGGTGCCCTTCTGTGGAGAAGATCTCTGCCATTTTTTTGGTGTGTGCGATCCCTTCTGTTCTTGGTGGCTACCTGCTATCTCTGTGTTATTCTATTTTAACCTTTTTTCTCTCCATCACTTGTAACAGTGTAGGCACCAAGGAAACACAGAAGTGGTGCTAACAGCCATCGGATGCTGTCTGGGATACTTTAGGTCCTGAGCTAAACATGACACAGACAGCCAGGTGGCCCCAGTCTCCAGTCTGAAGTCCCTGTCGGCTTTTCAGGTGCCTGATGTGGCAAGAGGAGGAAGCACCTGGCCTGGCTCCCTGTAGCTGTTCAACCATTATGCCTGTACATGGTGTTTGCTTGTGCCAGCACCTCCAGCAGTCCTTTGGGCACCATGGGGCCTGCAGATGCATGCTGCCAGGGACAAAAGCCATGTCTCCATGTGTGTATGAGCCAGTGGGGAGGTCAGGCTGGGCAGAAGCTCTAAGAGCATAATGCCCAGGGGGTTCTGTGGTCATGAGGACCTCATTAAAAATACAGGCCTTACCACAACTACGCTTGGGCACTGAAGTCACCATGAATTCTGCCTCATGCTTGGTTTTGAGCATGGTCTATCAACTCATCATTTGCTAGAACTAGTCTTTTGTCTTAAATATTTCCAACTGTCCCGGTCTGATGTCAAGGCAGCTGTTTGGCAGTGGGACTGCTAGGAGTGCTGGCTCTGCTAGTCTGCCTTCTTTTCTAACCCAAAGTCTTCCCAGGGCCACTGCAATGACCACTGGTTTCCACCCCAACGGTGGCTGCACTCAGATGATTGGTGAAGTGATCCCTATATATATTTGCAATTCTCTGAAGTGCCTTGAGGCTTGCAAAAGGCACTATATAAATCAATTAATAACAATATCAGAGGTCAGTCAGCCAATAAGAATACAATTTAGTTTAATGAGAGATAAATAAGACAGACAGAGTAAGAGGGGAAGGGAGCTATAAGGCCCCCTACTCGGCGCCAGGCTCTACATACGCCAGCTCCTCACTTTATCGCAGTGATCATCAGAAACATGGAAGATAATTGTGTCATTGCCATTTCTTAGTCCAGTGTAATATCTATTACTGGTTTTGATGTCTTACTCAGCTCTGTACCAGTATGATTTTAGGAATAGTGTACATTATTTTCATGAAAACAAATATGAGCATGAGGAAGCATTTTTCCCTTGCGTGCAATTCCTACTAAAGAATTTACATTCTTCTAATTTACTGGTTTACTGCACCACTTAGTGCACTCCTGAGATGTGCAGAATGTCCTCGCAGTTAAGAATGTGCAGATGAAATTTACCCTTTTTGCACTGAATCACTCACTCTTCCCTTGGAAGTCACCATGCTCTTTCCTCCCTCTAAATCTCCTTTAACCACTCTAATAAAAGAATAGATTATTCTGCATAGTTACAAAATGGATACAAAATGGATGGTTGGCAGTTTATTTGGATTTTAGGATAACTGTATATTTCTGTGACTAGTCTGGTACTAAACAGGTGAATGGAAAGACATTGGTTTACATTTGATTCTTTCTATTATATGGGACCGTGGATGTAGGAATGAAAATTCTCCATTTTAGCCTCAGACAAAAAGCTGGGCTACATCACCCGCATCAAAACAGTATTTGATTAGTTGTCAGAAGATGCAGAGGACATGGGGAAATAACCCTGAGTGGGGTAGGAAGGGGATGGGGGAGGCCTGCATGGCAAAATGAGGAGGTGTTTTGTGATCATGACACACAGATACACAAGCTGCACAGCCTATAGCTTTGTCCACAAAAATAGCGAGCCCTGAACACTGTGACAAAGGATTAGCTCAAGCTGAGGCCAGGCTGCAATGTAAACAGGCAGGCAGAGAACAGAATGGCTTCCAAATATATATATTTATATATTTGGTCCACACAAACCAGTTGGGATGCGCTGGATGATGCCTTGGGCCCTGCAGCCCTGGGCGTGCAGCCTGAAGAGCTCTTAGGGAAGGTGGCAGCTCCTGTCCAGCCTCTGCACGTGTCCTTTCTGGGGGTCCAGAGGGAGCATGCACATTGGTACGAGTGCTGAGAAATGTTCCAAGGCTCAGTATTACAGAAACAGCCATTAGCAGCAGAGTGTGAAACGTGTATCTGAAGCAGAATAAAGCAGTATGAAGCACTCTCAGTGAGCAAGCCCATAGCTGTAGGGCAAGGCTGACTTGGGCTAAAATTTGACAGAGTTTAGTGTAGCATCATTACATGCAGAATTGGTCCACCTGGTTATTCCTAGGAACCTCATTTTTTAGCTGTGTCTGCATGCACTGTGTCTCTTCATCCTGGCAGTTGCCTACATCGTGCTCTTAGTGGGGTACTTGCTCAGACCTCAAGCTCTGTGGCCATGGCGAAAGGGGGCAAAGGAGGCAGAACGGACTTTCCTAAAGCTCTTTGACAAAAACCAAAGCCAAATGGAGCTGGCTTCACACACCTCAGCACTTCTGAGGTTGCATCCCCTAAAAATTCCACTTAGATTTTTGAGTCCTTTCATGTGCCTCAAAACAGCAGCCTGTGCAAAGCTGGGGCTGTCTGCTTCACACTTAGGTAATCCACTTGCAGCAACTCAGATCTGGACATGAAAACATTGCTTCTGCAAAGGGGGCAGCTCTTTGTTCTCTCTACCCCATGCCAAAAAAATAGCCAGCCCTGAACACTGTGACAAAGGATTAGCTCAAGCTGAGGCCAGGCTGCAATGTAAACAGGCAGACAGAGAACAGAATGGCTTCTTTTATCAAACTTAACATCCCAAAGCTCTACTGATTTCATTGTCATTATGGTGGTGATTAATTTGACCCAGAGTACTGCCACCCACTGTTAAAGCTTTCGCTGCATCCCTGTTGATAGCTCTCATGACAGAGATTACAGCCTGCCACTGCGTTGTCCATAATTAGTACTTGTCAAAATGAGATTTGCCTATGGTAGCCCACTGTCCATGAGAAACCCATTCAAAATTAAACATGCTTTGGAAAACAGGGGCAGTTCATCCTCTAATTGGAACCAATGAGTACAGAATGAAGGCCCTTTGTCTCATCTGTTAAGTGTTGTTCTGGGTCTAAACAATGATTTTGTGAGCCCTCTCCATAGCTTTCGATGTGTGTGAAGTATGAGAGTACTGACTCTGTTCTGCAGCTTTGTCCTAGAATGTTTGCACATTTAATTCCCTAAACGGCATAGTTTAATTGCTTAATCTGAAACAGGGACGGGGTCAGGGCATGGTAACAGTCCCGGCTGCGTGGCTAGTGCCAGCGCTGCTGCCCAGCCCTGGGCAATGGGTCCTCAGGAAGGCAAGGGCTGGGCACAGCCCTGGGAATACCTTGTGCAGCAGGGAGGGGGGGGCTTGGATGGGTTGTCACACATTTCCAAGGAATGCAGGAGAGACGAGGGAGTGAAGCCACACAGCCTGTGGCCTGCCCGATGGGCTAGCATAGAAATGCGAGGTTTGTAGTGATCAGGGTGTAGGCTAGTCTGAGGCTTCACTCACCGACATTTCAGGCTGGACTAGACATGGAGTCTAATATACAGTTCACTTTGCAGGCCAAGGGGACAACCCCTTATTTTTTTCTTCCCACCGTAAGAGGAGTGGCCAGTGTTATTGCAACCCTGAATGCAAAGACCCATTACCACATCCAGTATCGCTAAGGATTGCAACAAAAGGTTTTCTGATTAAACTCTGAACTATGGGGCCAGGGATGGACAGAGAGATGGTACATGCACCCAGAAAAAGTAACTGTGCTGGAATCAGCTGAAGTTGCTGTTTGATGACATTTTTCACAGGACAAACAGGAGAGCTGGTGTTTTTGTGATTGGAAGCATGAATACATACATATAGCTATGAATACATATAGCTATGAAAATTGTTCTGCCTTGAGTCACATCTAAAAACAAGAGGAGGGAATCCAGAGCATGACAGCCTTGTGCTAGTCAAAATAGGCCACTGTTGGAGCAATGTTGGATCTTTTCATTTCAGGTACTGGCAGTCCTCAATAGCTTTTGAAACCAGTGGAATATATCATGGCAAAAGTGAATGCTTGGAGAATAATTCACAAGAGGTGATAGTGTGCCTGACACAATTCTTCACAAATGTCTTTCATTTTATTCCACTGAAAGAAGCGAAAGAGCTTAAAAGGCAACAGTATTTTTTTTTCTGAGTGCCCAGTCACTGATAAAAGTGCCACACTTTCCTACAGCAGGTTAACTGCTTTTCATGCAGTTCTGTATGTAAAATCCATTCACTTATGGATTATTAGATTGGACTCTGTACCTGTGTCCTACCCAGCCAGATTATGGTTTTTATTCCCATTCTCAGTGGAAGTGCTTTAAGAAGTGGATGCTTCATCTTGAATAGTGCCAAAATATCAGCCTGATCAGCTCCGACTTGGGCAGGTTACAGGGAGGCTTACTAGGAATGGAAAGACCTCATTGCGAAGCTTCAGTCCATTGCAACCCTGCACCACGTTACTGCAGGTTAGTCAGAAATCTTCTGGTCTTCTCTGCACTGGTCAGTGCACAGATGATGTGGGCCAGCTGGAGATCAGCTAAAAAGGAAAAAATCAGACTGCTGATAGATGTAAAAACCATAGTCAGGGAGGAGAGACCAAGTCACTGGCCTAGAGAAAAGTGAAGACTGGTAGTCTTCAGGTTTGCAAAAAAAAGCTGCTGCAAAAAGAGTGGGAATCAAAAGTTCTTCATATCTACTGAGAGCAGGAGAAGGAAAAGCAGCTTTGAAGGTTCTGTCATTTGTGGAAGTTTTAGATTATTTCGTTGTGGATGTAAATTTTCGGAAAATATTTGTTTTCTCTTTTAGGTTCTTCCTGGAATCATCTTTTTAAACTAATGAGACATTTAAGATAGACATTAAGAAGCATTTTCTAATGATGACGATGACTACATCCCGTCACACATCACTACAAAGGTTAAGCGAGTCAGCAAACGTCTGCTGCGAGTGCACTGGGCATCGCCGACCCCGCCGTGGCATAGGGGAGGCAGGGGATGACCTCAGCAAGCCCGTTAGTCCTGTTTCCCATTACTCTGGCAAGTCTGAAGATTTACGTTCACCCTGAAGGTAATCAGTCAGTCATGATTTTGACCTACAGTTTAATGTGCTCTCTTGCTATAGTTACAGACGTCCTCCTTCTGCTTATGCTCCCTGCTGTGACTAATGGCATCTCTGCAGTTAAAGAGGTGGTTTTGAAGAAAAAAACATCCAAGTGTCAGTGCTGTTACCGAGTTTACAGTTTTAGCAAAAACAATGGCACAGCAGTACTTGCTATGGTCTATGAACTTGACATTTTTCAGGTCCAAATGTGTAGGTGTGTATTTATACACCTTTCTCAAAACCCCTAAATACAGAGGAAGCAACAATTTGTCTGTTACAGTTTGCGCAATGGATCATCAGTCTCAGTATTCACTATTCACAGTAAGCATTTTCAAAGTTCACTTACTCCATTCATACAAAATATTCTTGATGAGCCAAAGTCTTCTGAAAACTGAACTGTTTTGCACAAATGCAAGCAAAAATGGAAGCGAGTTTGCAAAGAATCAGGAACTGAATACCACACAAGATACCAAGATATTAAGCAGCTTTACAAACACAATCCTTCCAGTGTGGTTTTCTGGCAGATGTTTGAGTGGTATGAGGAACCGTTTATTAAAGATAAAACTATAAGGATTTTAGAGATATTTTGCAAAATACATCAATCATTAATAAATATGCTTTTTGAAAACACTACAATGATCGAAGGTAGTTCTCCAAACGGAAGAACAGGTTTCTAGATTAAGTGATGAGACCACTTTAAATGAATTCAATTTTTTGTGTGTGTGTGTGTGTATGCTGAAGAAAAAGCTGCAAAAATGCTACATTTGTTTAAATCTTCTTCCCTTGTTTTCACTTTCTAAATATCTGTATCTATTCACTTCTAAGGCCAATTAAATTCAAGGACAGCAGACCACAAAAGCTAATGCTACTTGACCAAAATTTCTACTCCGTGTGGCAAGACAATTAGCACAAAGTAGCTCAAGTTTTTCTTTTCTTTGCTAGGCAAAAGAGTAGATGTCATCAGGATGCTAATTGGAGTCATTGTACAATTGTGTTAGATGCCCTGTTCTCATTCAGTATTGTGGCAGGTAACATAGTACCTGTGTTCTTCAAGAAAGGATCAATGACACAAAGGTAGTTTTCTGCTGCAGGGAGAAAACAGACAATTAGAAAATCACTATTTGTATTCAATCTCTGTTTACACTGGTTGACCACATCTCTTGCAAGCACGCATTTCTCTCTAGCTTCAGAAATACACAAATATATCAGCACCAGAAGTCTCCTCTCGCTTTAGTTTGCAATTCAGGATTGCTTTATTAATCAACGCAAGATGCATTCATTGAACTGGATTAATCCTGCATAAGTAATTTTGAAATTTCCTGCTGAAGTTATTTTTCATTTCTGGGAACAAATAATTTATTTGGATTTTCATATATCAGGATCACAGAGATTTGCCACAGTCAGATTTTAATTTTAGTTACATCTGAGCTGGCTTATATATTAGGGCACATAGTTTTGCATGAGAGCATCTTCTAAAATCTGTAATTGGTGTGGAACACTGACACGCACAGAATACATCTGACAAGGTCCAGAGAGTTAGGTTCAGTTTCGCTGATCAACATCTATGCTGCAGATTAACTGAATCTTTTATGGCATTACAAGCCCTCCAGAATTCATTAGCGTACTTTCCTTTCCCGCTAACCATTCTGACCTCAAGCGCTGCTGTCGCTGCTTCCTCGGTCTGGACCTGAGAGGCTGAAACACTGACTCTTTTCCACTGCCACACTAACAGCAGAAATGAGAACGTGTATCTTAAACTACTCATGAGTGTGTATATTGGCAATTACCCTCCTGGCCTCTTCAGTACTGTGTGGGATTTCTGTCTCCTTTGTCTGTACCCAGAAAGCTCCATTTAAATTGAAACATGGTCTGTGCCTTAAAAGCAAGAGAGCTGGAGTACTAGTATTGGTGAGTGATTATAATACAATACAAATCGGTATATATAGTAAGTTTTGGCATGGATTTTTCTCAGAAATTGGCTCACAGATGCAGCTAGCAGAGTAAATCGTTGTATTAATAGCAGGACTGGGGACAACCACATCAAGGAAAGCAGTGCCAGCTTTTGGGAGGTGGGGGCACAGTACCTTTGAAGACAGTGCTATAATAAATGAAAAGTGTATTTCTGAAATGCCATCTTTGCTCTCCTTAAGGGCATGCATATGGGTCGCAAGTCAGCAGCAACCCAGACTTCTCACACTTCTCAGGCAGTGGATAGGACCACAGCTCAGGACCAGAGAAATAGCTCCATTAACTGGTCTTGTTTTCCAGGCCCAGCTCCGCAAAACTACCTGGGCAAGTTTGCCATGCTGAAGACAAAGAGGAGAAAATTAATGTTTGGCAGGAAGGACAGCAGAGAAACAGTCCAGGTGTCCAACTCCCAACAACAACTCTCATCTGAGAATCAGAAATGGAAAGGATGCTTCCCTCCCGCCCAGCAGGGACTGAGGACCGAGACTTGTGATACGTCTGCTCTTCTTGTGCTTCTCACCATCAGCTGCTGCTCTCTTCCCTTGCCACAGGTGCTGGCTGTAGTTGGGCGCTTGCTGCAGGCCCAGCACTGCAGAGAAGTGCTGCTGGGCATCCCTCATGGTTTTTCTTGTGCTGAAGTCTGAAAGCAACACCTAAAGTACCTAAGTACCTTGTGCTGAAGTCTGAAAGCAACACCTAAAGTACCTAAGTACTCTGCTGATTTGATCCTTCTGCTTGACAGCTGGACCACTGTAAATGATTAGCTGAAGGAGTGGTACCCTCAGCACGTGCTTATTTAGTTTCATGTTTATTTCATGTCCTCTTTTATTGCATTTCCTCATGTTTCTCTTCTGCTCTTTTTATTGCCTTTCCTTCATTTCTTTCCAGGCTTGCTCTGATGTGTGCTTCTCAGAAACCATCTTTGCCTTCCTCATTACTCCAGCCCTTACTTTCTCTGTGCCCTTGATCCACAAGAAATTCCCACTTTCCCCTATTGCAGGCTCTCATTTTCTATTTTTTCCTTTCATTCTTATCTCTTCTTTGGCTTCATTCCCTTCCTTTCTCTACTCTGCCCACTGCTTCCAGCTTCTCCTCTTCCTTCTTCTCCCACATTACTTAAAAAAAAAAAAAAATCTTTCTTCTTACCTTCCTCTTCTGAAATAAACTCATTAATGAAACAGTCCTACTCATTGCGCTATCTTACCATATTGCTGCTGGCTCACCTTTCCCTTCCTCACAGAAGACTTGAACAGGACTGATCTCCTCTTGTTAGACCAGACTCTCATTGCACCCACAGCCAGCCCCCAGCACAGCTCACACTTGCTGTAAGCATGGGGAGCAAGGACTGCCTTTTTGTTTGCTCAGTGCACCCACGTGGTTTGCATAGGAAGGTTCTGGTCCCTGACGAAGGTTGGTAGGCATGAATAACTAATATAAGTAGTACAGGAACTGGTATTGATAACGATTCTGCTTCTGGTAAACCTCCTGCCTTTACCTTGTCTTCTCGGCCTGGCAATACCTCATCCCAGCTCCTCTGCTGCTCACCTGTGCCAGCACCTCCCCTCCAAGAACAGAAATAATCGTTAGAAGGGTCAGTTGCCACAGAGGGAAGAAATTGGCACAACTAACATCAAGTTCCCCAAAGCAAGACCATGTTTAATGGAGCACTGTCCATTTCACTTACCTTACCATGGGACAGAGGAACGGGCAGAGCAATGCAGGGCAGAGGCATTTCAGAGGCATCCGATCGCATCCGCAGGGTTCTGAGGTCAGACCCTGGCCGCTGACAGGCAGGTGGGGCTTTCCCTGCTGGAAGCACAGGCCAGGCACGTGGGCTTAGGGGAAGACTGACTCACTACATTTTAGTGCATCACTGCATTTACAAGCACTGAGTAATGACACTTGGAGAACAATGAGGCTGTTATGTATGGCCACAAAATAAAAGAAGTTTACACATCTGCATGATAAAAAAACTTCCAAAGAATTTAATGTAGATATTATTTATACATACACTTTATAAGTAGGAATATGGCAGACAGTTGTATTAGTACATAAAGTTTTATTTAAAGTTTCCCCCCCTACAAGCAAGCTTCATTTACACAGTCTAGTACTGTACAAAATTTACATTCTTTGTGTGACTGATTCACTTTCCTTGGTCATGCCTTCCTGAAAGAAAGATTTACATACAGTCTTCATAAATCTTTAAATTATCTTGGTAAAAAAAAGAACCACTTCAAAGGACAACAAATATCCTTTACAAATGGTACATTTTAGTAGAGACAGGTGACAGTGTTTAATGGCAGACCTTATCCTGATCTTCAATGTCATTCAAGGTTTTCTCATGTAGTATCTTAACAGTTTCCTTTTTATATATATTTATATTTATATACTTTCAACAGGAAAGGAAAAAAAAATCATGATTGCACCAAATATATTTTACAAGGGATCCCTTGGATCTGAACAATATAAATAAATACAAAACCAACTAAGATTGCACTATATAGTAGAAATGGATTGAGATTTTAGGATATACACTCCACCTTTATGAGCTCCTTAGTGATGCTCACTGGAAAACCGCCCAACGGCACATTCAAATATTAGCATCTTCAGATAATTACTTTGTTTAAACTATTTTTTTCCAGGCGTGCAGCTACCTCAACAAGTAGGTTATTGCATTTGTATGGTATCAGTCTTTACTGCATTACTCCAATTTCACAACTATGTAATTCTGCTGCAAGCAAGGGAGTTGCATTGCAATAAAACTGGACTGATGCCAGAGAGAAACAGTCCCATGGTATTTGGTCTCCATTATTTATATTGCTCTCAAGCATCAATATATAGTGTAATTTCTGTGTACATTCGCCCTCTTTCTATTTTGCAAAGCAAACAATGAATTCTTTCTCCCATCTATTGCCTCTGCAGCAGAAACCAACCTCCGGTAGTTGCCTGCTCCTTGCTTAATGCACTAGCATTAAGTCCTATCATGAAAGATGTGCAGGCTTGAAAATGCAGGATCTGAATTTCTTTTGCCTTTTATCTGGTATGCAGCCAGTTACAACTAGGTAAATTAAAGGCCAGATTCTTAGCTGACATAAATCAAAGTACATTCATTGGCTTCAGTGGAGCACTGTCTGTTTACACCAGTGAAGAGGACGGTCCTGAGGGCAACGGATGCAGCACCAGCAAACCATAATGGAATAATTATGCATATACTTTACTGAGGTGTAGACGCTTATGTTAACTGCAAGGTGGTGAAGAATCAGGCTCAGATGTTGTCACTGCTTTTGTAAAGCCAGGAGAGAAAGATATAAGCTTAAAACACAGACAGGCTGATTTGTGCAAGCAGCTATGAGTTCATGAAGTGAGTCCTAAATGCTACTGGTCCCACGTGGCAGCATTCTGAACTTGCTTTGCAATGTGTAAATAATTACACAGACTACATGGCAGTGGAAAGTCTAGCCTTGTATTACTTTGGATCAATAGTAAAAATCTTTCATAGTACATTTTAAGATCAACCACACAGGAATATTTTAACTACTTACCAGCGTCTCTCCAAAATTCTGCATAATCATGTAAAAGTCCAAAGTAATACATTCATAGTTAAATGCAGTCTTCTCATCTTTGGAAGCAACTAGCATGGATGCTCCTACCTAACAGGTTAGTGAAAAGTAAGTAAGGGTTCTGGTGCTTCGTTAAGTAGTCAGAAATAACTTACTTTACGAACCCAGAATTTCAGGTGCAGGACCGAATTTCTGTTATACTAATGTGAAAACAGTCATTCCATGTGATTTCAGTGAAATGACTCTGACTTTACACAAGTGTGATTAAAAGAATTTGATCCTAATCCCTAAGCTGCTATTGCAAGAAGTGCTCTGTAAAGCATGGCTTTCATTGTAGTCTGGTTTCCGCTGCACTTACACATGGGGACTTTGAAGGCAGAGTGCATTAGTTGCCAAGCTGTGCAAAAACTGAATGGTATTTCTTTACCTTTTATAATCTTCTGATGCTGTGTTGCTTGCAGAGCATGTGAAGTAGCTGTAGGTTAGGATTACAGAGGAGGAGACAATTCTGCAATGCAGTGTGAGTTTTTCACTATCTGAATTCTGAAGCATTCATGAAAACAACATCCTCATGACTTCAACACAGATCACATGCAGGTAGATACAATGCACAATACTGATCTTTTCTCTTCAGGCTGTATTTGAACAATTAGCCTTCATTTGTTTTAAAGTTAAATTTGACGTGAGGAATATCTCTGCAGCAGGAAAAAGTTAAAATCAGTCTGAAATGGCAGTCTGTCAGCATGTATTATTCGGTGTGTTTTAGCTACTTGCTTCATAAGACACCGGCATCTATCTGAGATGGGACAACACTTGGGTTTTGTTTTTTTAGTTCACTCCTAAAGCATAAATATGGAATAAGGGGTCAATTATGGTAGCTTTGTTTTAACAGGAATCCTGTTCTAATAAAATATTTACGTCACCCGTTATTATTTTCCCAAATGCGACCAGTGTTCATGTCAGTGCTCCTTGACTATCATTTGTTGTAAGGTACGCAGGCTGGCAATATGACAGTTGAACAAGCAGGTCCGGCAAGTGGCTCAGCAACATCTCCTTCCAGTTCTGTCCAAGTCCCTTTCTCAGGACTATAGCAAATAGTTGAAGACTTGTAGGCTCCCTGTAGTAGAACGAAAATTCATATTAAATGTTGCTTTAGTAAAATCCAAGTCACACATCAGCTTTAAAGATGTTCAAAAGTGTCTCATGGTTTTGAGCTCTAATTTAGGAGCCCTTCAAGAGGTTTGGTTTTCATATGGACTGAGCACCCAGCCTCTGCAAATCAGACTCTTTTACAAGTACCTTACAAGCAGAATTGTAAGCATATAGTCCTGTCAATCACTTTTGCCAAATTTCATCTGATTTTTATATTACTCCATATCAGTGAATACAGTCTGATAACAACTCATCTAAACAGAAAAAGCACAAAGGTGAAAAATACTCCATGCTCTCCACAAGTTGAAAACCAAACCAAAAGCAAAATCTGCTCCTGCAGCTACTTCATCCCTTGTCTCCTCTCCATCCCATCAATGATATACAGATTGGCTCCAAGAACTCAGGAGGAATGGAAGGGTCACTGCAGAAAGCAGATACACACCATACTCCAGCTGTAGCCTCCTACAAGGTAAATACTGTCATCAAGGACGGCGCAGCCAGGGCCACTGCGACCCTCCAGAATGGGAGTCTGGAGGATATTCCACTGGTCACCTTTTGGATCATAGCATTCCACAAGCATTACATCGAGATGTGAGAAACCTGGAGGGCAATGAGAAAAAAGAATATGCATGATGACACACTGTTTTATTATTTGTTTTACTGTTAAATTTATTAAATTATAGTTACGATTGTATAATTACAATTATAATGTAATTGTTAAACTTCTAGAAAATACTGCCACATAAATTTAATATTAATGTCTCATTCAGTTCAAATAAATCTGTTGAAGACTTTTACCATTAGGTTCTACAGTCTTCTACAAATCATAAGGACATACAAAACCCAAACAGATCAGAAATTTACACTCAGTAATAATCTATAAACAATGCAAGCAGATTCAAGCAATATTCCTCCTCATCTATCAGCGCTAATGTGAGTCTGCACATGTAGCAAAAGACTGTCCTGGCAGTCTTTCTCAAAGGCCAACAGATATAATCTATTCAAAAGTCAACAGATTAAATCTTGCTCAGAAATCTATGTCCAACAAGTCAAAGTAGATCTTAGACAACTGATGCCACTGTTCCAGAAGGACAAGGTGCTTAGCATGACAGACATGATGTTCAGGACCAGTTTCAATTTTCAAGCTGATTTAAGGTGTACCCTCTAAACATGCAGCCATGAAGTAACAAAATCTTTAAGGCAACAGAAAATGTAACCAAAAAAACAGGTGGCACGATCCTTCTCTGACAGACTGAAAAAGGCTCAAAGCAATGGCTGGTTTGTAATCACCAAAGGGCAGATGGGTCTCAGCTCAAGACTCTCAAGCTGTATTAATTAGTATCAATTAAGTGAGCAGAACACAGACTTAGAACCCAGGAGTCCTGGTTCCTGCTGCAATATTTAGGCATTTCCCTATTTCAAATTACCTTCTTTATCAGAGCACTGCAGTAAAATTATGGCTTTCTTAATATACTGGGATGCTTTACTGACACTGCTGTCTTCTCCATCAAGGTATGACAGAAAAGAGAAGTTAGATTTTCTGGAAAAGGGTGTTTGGTGATACTGGTACTTTACAATGATGCTGCTTGTAAGAGTATTATTTATATCAGGAATGAACAGCTATGATGAAATAGTTTTTTGTTGCTGTAAAGTTTTCAAGGGGCCATAGAAAGGCCACCGCAGCGTGCCCAGAATCTGTCAAAAGCTCTTTAATAAACTGCAGTAGGCACATGACTAGCTGTGATGTGGTAAATGCACTAACACTAGTGTACAGATCCAGCTTCACAAAAAAGGGCTTTGCCATGGAGCCCGGCTGTTCCCCCAGGGTGGAGAATTTGCAGCATTTTATCTGCACTTCAGTCCCCTCCCTCCTCCTCTCCTTGCAGTTGCTCCTTTTGTTTCACTGTACAGAAGAAACCAGTTTTCCAAAAGGCCCTTCTACCAGACAGCGGCAGCTTTCCAGAAGCCCAGTTGTTAAATACCTCTCACAACAACAAGCAATTCATACATAATGAAGGCACCTTCGGGTAACAGTTGTAGAGGCAAAAACGACAACATTTATTAGAAGCTCTTTCTTTCCCAGAGGATGGTAGGAGAAACTGAGTGAAAAAAAAGGAGAAGGGAGGATGGAAGCAATTCAAGCCTACGGAAACCAAAGCATGTGCTTTAGCAGTAGGAGGGCTGTGACATGTTAACTTTTACTTTCACAGGCAAAAAAGCAAACACCGTGGAGCTTTGCAACCTCTACAAAATTTGCAGGTGCAGGTGCGCAGGCAGTTTTTACCTCCTTCACTGTGTAAGGTCCAGTCCAGGAACACCCATCACAATGAGGGATGGGGAGTAGAGGCACAGCAGCCCTGCACCTGGCTGCAGAGTTTTATGCACCACTACTATTTACCAGGGAAAATCTACATCTGAGACTTTTTCCCCTATATGCTCCACAGATCTTCAAAAGCAGCATGTGGCTTCAGAGTCTCATGGGGACTCGGGTGCTGGAATCATGCAAGCACATGGCCTGGTGTTACTGGCAGTTAACATCACTTTTTATTTTGCATTACGATTTTCTTTTTTGTTGTTGAGAGGCTTTTTTTTTTTTTTCAAGCAAGAAAGGATAAAGAAGAAAAAAATGTGAATTTAAACTGTCAAATATTGTCATGGGAAAAAGGAGCAGGAGCTGTGCTTTTTGTCTAAGTAGACGGATTAAGCAGAATCTCTTTAGCAATAATAGCAACAGCATGTAGGTATTAAGAAAAAAATACCACATGCCTAAGCAGTAGTTATTTTAATATGAGACCTTTTCAAAAGATGAAAACAGTAGACCGCTAAAATGAATTATAATTAACAAGCTACATTTAATACTAAAGAGGGATCTAAAGAACCTAGTCCTAATATTTAATGGCTGGAGGTTTTTTTTTTTTTCTTTCTCTTCATTAAATCAAGACCTTGTTTTTGTGTGTTGGTCTGAAAAAAGCTCTCTCTAACTGCACGTTTTGGAAAATGATTTACAGAGGAAAATACTGCTGGTACTCTTGGGTCAAAGAATAATCTGTTTGTTTCATTGAATTCTTGGTAGTGACAAATTGTCCAATGCCTTTGAGTAATGGAAGCTCCCATTTTTATTATCTAAAGCATTCATTACTCATATATTTAATGTACTGTTGTAATTTTAAAATAATTTGCATAAAATGTTTTTAAAAATTGCTGGCTCAAGTGTCCTGTTAAATTGCGTTGCCTGGTTTTTAATGTATTTAGCAATGACTGTCTAACAAAGATATTCTTTATCAGGAGATAGGGGACAGTGAAATGCTTTTTCGCTATTAAAAATGTGACCTTTCAAATGGTTTCCTCCAATTGCATACAGTCGATCATTCATTACAGCCAAAGTGTGGATTGCTCGCTTTGTGTTCATGTCCTGTTTTCGGGCCCAGACGTCCATCACAGGGTCATAGCAGTACAGCCAGGGGACATATTCTCCATTGTGAACACCTCCTGCAAAGCAAATATACATCTGTTAATTACTGTACATAAAGACACTGCACTGCAGCAGGAATTTAGCTCTACGTTTCTGGTTTTTTTTTGTTGTTGGTAGTTTTGGGTTGGTTTTTTTGTTATTACAGCAGGAATTATAAAAGACACTGGCCTGAAATATATATCTTGCCATTGTGAACAGCTCCTGCATGGGCTGCCAAAGGCTGTGGTAGTGAAGACACGTAACGCCACTCGTTTGTCTCCAGATTGTAGCACTCCACGCTGGACAAATAGCCAGTTTCATTTCTTCCACCAATTACATACAAATTCTTGTCAAGGCGACAGGCGTAGAAACTGGCTCTCCTGGAGGACAGGGCAGAACAAAACAAAACAAGCCAACAACAAACCAATTAGCCACATCAACCATTTTTTTTTCCTCTTCAGCTGACTCCTTGACCTAAGATAGCGGCTCCTTCAAATGCCACTTCAGAGAGAAGTGTCCAGGAGCTTCACAGGCTTACAGCTATCCTAGAGATGGTGGCCGCTTTGCTGATCCAATACATGTCCCACATCACATAAATACTTCATTTCTGGTGTCAAAACAATTAAGTATACATAAACCTGGCAGAAAATCCCCCTTTTAAAAGCTGTTTGTTACTTTTTTAAAGCCGTGAAAGATAAAAAGGTGCTCATTAATGTTTGGGGCATTACCTTGTAAGGATGTAACAACTCAGTAAGACAAAGTGAAAAATGAGGTAGATAATGTAACAATAATAAATTATCTTGACATTCACTTTCTTTATGGTCCTTCAAGGGTCATTGTTCCCAATTTACTAAGAGAACCACATCATCAAAATTTTTCTTCAATTATTTTTTTCTTATTTCTGCAATACTGCAAATAAAACAACTTTCCTTATGCTAGGCACAGTATTAAATTTCTGCCCTTTAACTCCAAGAGTTAAAGAAGTCTGTCTCTATCCAACTAACTCTGAGAAAAGTTTTAGCCATCTGTCCGCTTTCGCATGCAACTCAGGTATGCAGGAGAAGAATTAATTTTTCTGGCCAGGACTGCTAGGCATATATTAGTTCATCTTCCTTGTGCCTCCAAAATTAATGACGGGTCTCTGTAGCTGAAGTAAAAATAGAGCAGTAGATGATCTTGAGAGACCCTGTTTGGTGTAATTCACTTTCAGGGAAAGCTCCCTGGATTATTCAGCAGTAGGAAGGTTTGCTAGGGTAGAGGCCTTTAATTTTAAGCTGCAATGATATGACAAAGAGAATTGCAAAAGAGTACAGCTAGGCTAGGATGAAGACCTGTACAAAATACTGAACAACAGGAACTGTCAGTCCCAAACTTGGTGTTTTCTCCAGGGTGAAACCCGAGTGTTGTGGGAACCCAGAGACATGCAGGCAGGTCAGGCACAGCAAGGTCTAGCTCTGACAGCTCCTGCAAAGCAGGCACACTGGAGCGCGGCTGCAGCTTGCCAAACCCTGCTCCGTGGCTGACACAATGTGCTCCGGTTCCTGCTCAGGCACTCGAATCTGAATTTGGGAGTGGCTGCAGATTACACTGCTGAATCACGGTACATCTTGGGGGCCTGATAGTCACCTGCATCATCAAGGGCTTGATCCTGCAGACTGCTGCAAACATTCAGGATGGTGGTGGTCCACGTACAGAGCGCAACATCCTGCAATGAACAGCTCTGGTACGTCCCAGCTCCTCCCCAGGCCTCCCTATAGCCATCCCATGACCAGGTGAGCTAGCAAAGCCCAGTGTGCCATGCCTCTAACCTGCTATCTAGCCAGGCACATGTTCAGGAGCATTTCCTTCAGCAAAGGCACGAATAAGATCTCTCTCCCTTACCCAGCTGCCTGTTTTCACAGAATTTGTAGTATGCTGGAACATTTTGGAGAAATTTCCCTCTTTGTTAAATGATGCTGAGACTGGCTGGTGGTTTTTAGGTTGGAGGAGAGGTCAGGCAGACATGAAGATACAGCTAAGAAAACAGCAGGGCTGTTAGGCCATTCAGGGAGCAGATGTGATGCAGCGCTGCGGGTTTCTGGCACCACTTTTTGGATCTGGTGCACACTTAATAGGGCTCCTCACCAGCCAGGGTCACCGAGCACCTCCTGTCTACCTCTTTGCTTTCACCTTGCCAGAACGTGGGCAACTTGGACAGTGCAGGACAGCACCCCTTGTTGAGTGGGACCACCACCACAGAGAAAAGGCTACTGAAAAAAAAGATACAAATAGGAGGACAGGAATATTGCTAAGTGCCTTCAGCTCAACTGACGAATTAAATAAGACCATTTAATTTATCTGTCAATGGGCAGATAGCAGCTGATGGCATATATTGCTCTGCATGGTCGGGCAGCAAATTGTGCATCTATGTTTTTAGACTGATTTTCTACAGAAAAAAAGCTTATTTGATTACACTGTACATGTAGCCATGTCTGCCTGAATGTTGTCTCCTCAACAAAAACCTGCTGGCTGATTTCACTCTAATCTGACAGAGGGTATAGGTGTTACAGACCATCAAGTGCCTATATGCTTCCCCAGAGTATGTGACAGGCCAGAGGTGAAGACAGCCCATAGTGGCCCCGAAAGTGGGAAAGGCTGCAGAGGTCACATTCTACTAGACATCAGAGAGCCTGCATGGGCAGGCACATGTTCTCCAACTCCCTTGTGTCCGGCAGCTGCAAGGCTCAAATACACAGAGTGTCTGTCATCAATGCTTAGGCTGCTCATGCATCTGCTCGCCTGTCCTCACACACCTCCTCTGACAAACCCGTTAATGAACTGCTTTCAGCGTGTTTTTTTAGTTCAGGTTTAATAAACAGAGGTAGGTACAACTTGCAGGCATTATTCTCTTAACTAGGATTTCACTGACATTATTCTGTACGTGTACTCCTGGTTTCATCCACACAGTGTCACTATAAGGAGCAAAAATGAAAGTGTCGCATGCTTCACTCTTCTGCTTGGATGTGATATTCACTCCGTAGCTTCTGTCACAAATATTTTAAGCTTTTTGTTTTGTTTTTTTTTTTTTACTTTTCAGTGATACAGTGTGCAAGGGGCATGCTGTTAAATGATGACTTTTTAAACTGCTGTAAAATATGATTCAGATTAAAATATAATACAGCAATCTTTGCATGACAACTTTCCCCACAAAACTGGGAAGACACTATCCATTCTAATCAGATAACTGGAATGCACTTCAGGATCTGAACATGGACAGTAAGAATTATTTTGTGGTTTTCTTCAGGACTTGCAAGTACTTGACATTCACTGGGCTTTGAAATGCTTGTCTTTCACGCTCCTTCACTCAATAATCAATACAACTAACTTCTTCTATGTAAGTATACACACACAAAGGGGAAAATTTTTTTTCTGATTTCCACAGACCATGACTTTATGTCCTGAATCAAGAAATACAACTACCAGTCTCGGGTTTAAAACTATCAGTGCTATTACTGATCATCACAATATCTGGACCTGATTTCAGAGACACTTCTAGAGTGTATATGCTTTGCTTTTTAAAAACTAAGACCATCTTAATAAGGGCTAACATTACTATTATTGAAGTCAAAGACTAAAATAAAATGTGAAATTGCTTTCTCTCTTTTTCTGTGGCTTCCTTTCTCAGTTCACTTGGCCTCAGTGAGGATGCTGACCTGCTTACTTCCACTTGTGCTTCTTCAGGCCTGGTACTATGCCATGTTTTTTGCTGGTCTTTAAACAAAAACTTTTAACTTGGAATGCAAGATGAAATAAGATGTTTTAAATGTTATGTTCCACACACCCTGTACAGCTCTGGGCTCAGATGGGAAGATGCAACAGTACTGACTGAGGTGTCCAGCTGGGGCTCATGCCACAAATTCAGACACGTCTGCTACAAAGACCGCTCCTTCAGTAAGCATGTTAGTCTAACTGAACTGCTCTCCAAAAAGCATCCCGTTGTTACTGCATCATCAGGCAGATGTGTATTTCAAAAGCTCATGAGTCATTTGCTGCTTCTCTAAACAACGCACGTCTGAAAATAGTACATACTTTTCAAAAGCATGTATTTTTGAGATGTTTCAAATGAAAAGAAACCAAAGCTTTGGATTTAAAGAAAACACACTGATGGCTCTGAATTCATAATGGGATTAGACTTTTCTTTGTAACTCATACAGTAAAATCAATTAGATATGGATTTTAGCATACGAGATAAAAGTTTACTCAACAAATATTTCATACAGATTTTCAGCTTGAGAATATGCTGCCTGTGAATGAGACCCACATTTACCTGGCAGTCATTTCAAAGGAGCTATTATAGTCTATCCAGCCAATTATTCTCAGACTAAAAATCCTAAGTACGTTTTGACTCGATGGACCATTATGACTCAGAAAAACCCATTAAACAGTCTGTCTTGTCAATGGTGCCTGCATTATGCCAGCAGAGACAGGGCATGACCCTGTACTCCTGGGGGGGGGGGTGGGTGGGGTGGAAAATAGCCTGTTGACTTTAATGGGAACGTTATCTCACTAAAGGAGCTGGGGAAGGAAAGTGCATAAAAGCTCTATCTTGTATGATCTTCCAAAAACTGGGCCAGATTCTACCTCCAAACATTTTAGAAAGTGATTTGAATATCCCTGTTTTCCAGCAATAGCCCCAATGCTTAGGAGCCTTTAAAGGAAAATAATGGGCAAGCCTGTGAGTTACATATCCTGAACAAAAGAGATGACAATTAATGTCATCAGACCCCTTGCAGAAGGAACTATGTATGAGTGGACCACTACATTTAAACAACACTGTAAGGAGCTGAGATGCTAATACATTACAGTTTATCACCATGCAGCTGCTAAGCAATCGCAATGGGCAGCAGAGTTTCTGACTCCTGGCTGAAGGCGGCAGCTTCCACCGGAATACAAGGCAAGTCACATTCCGCACCTGCGATTATAAACTGATTTTCTAAGCAAAACGCAACTGCCACTGTGGAGGTGGCCAAAGTCCTGCTGCCTGCTCTCCTCAGCCTTCAGCTACCTACTTCTGCCTTCTGAGCTTTGTCAGCCGAATAAACCCAACCGTTCAGCCAGCCGCATGTGCCCCTCGGGAGTTTTGCTTGCAGATACTCAGAGGGCCTAATTAGGACACAGATTAGGCTCCACAGAAGAGCTTCAGGCTCCATACAGACACTAGTCAGCCTCCCGGTTCACTGAGGATGACCTGCACAATCTCACGTGCACCTCCTGGCTTGCCTGCCCCAACACCTGAGCTGACGGTGACTCAGCCCAGGATGCTGAACCAGAGGGGGAGGCATCCCTCTGTTTTAAGGTAAAAACTCAGCTGTGGGGTTATCCCACAGTGCTGGCAGAGGTGAGGGATAAGGCTGGGGGCTGCCAAACCAGGGCCACCTCTTTAGCTAAAGCCTGCTGATGGACTAGTTCTATTAACAACTAAAAAAGAAAAAAGGAACTCTAGTAAAGCATTTTTAAAGTAAAGGATGAAGTTATTAATAAAGCCAGAGACTATAATGAACTATGATGCTCTTTTTTATGGCTAATTTTATCAGTTCACTCAGCTCCAACAGGGAACCTGCTCAGATCTGTTCCACTTGTGCTTTTTCATGCACTGGTACAATGCAGTATTTTTGGGTTACAAGCATTGCACGTGGGGCTGAGTATGGACTTAGGTCAATCGAACTGAATTCTGAACAAAGACCCTTCAAAGACTCTACAGACAGATAATGTACCTCTGGAAATTTGAAAAGACAGCATATTTCCATGCATCTTGTAATATGCACCTTGAATCACAAATTTGCACTGAGTTCAATATATTTATGACTGCCAGACACCTGAACGTTGTGGACAACCAGTGGAAAAAGAGCTATGATACTGACAGCACATGGAATAAGGAAAGCATCTTACGAAGATGCTGTGCGATCTCTTCTACGCTGGACCCATGAGAAGACAGGTGTTGAACTGAAGGATGGACATGGAATATTTTTTCATAAACCACTGTAACTTTGGATCTTCTGCCTTTGAGATTCTTCATATGAAACATGCATCATTCAGTTTAGCTTTGGGGGACACTGTCCCTGCCAGGGTAGGATTTGGGATCCAGAGTGAAGTTTACACTGTTTTTATGGGTCACTGCTCAAGTCCACAGGTACCTCTGCTCTTTCTTACACAGTAAGATTAAAGCGTGTGCTACTCTAATATGCATTAGCTGGCAGCAACTTCACTCAAAGACCAGCTAGGATTAAGAGTCCTCTGACAAGGGGAGACATTCTGGAGACCTCTTCCTGGCTGGCGTGGTGAAACGGGATGGATTCAATGTGTGAAGGTTTCCGTTCCCTGTAAGATATCTGACTATAATTACTGCTTGTTTACTGCAAACTCATCATGACACTTCAGTCAGGGAATGTGACAGGACACTATGGAGGCTTCACAAAAATCCTTCAGACAGTACCCAGGCAACCAGTAATTGCACGAAGTCCATGGTTATTTTGCATGAGTTAGCACTGCAGGATTTGGCATCTGGAGTTATGAATTTGGAAAGTTCAAAAAAATTAGGAGACAAATGGGACACAACTGCATGCTGCAGTTTTATCTCAGCATTTTCAATGCTTCTGTAGGCCTCCTTACTCCCAGAACTAAGCCAAACTTCAGCTGTTCCTAGGATGATAAAACATATATTGAAAAACATGTAGCAGGTTTTACCTCTCTTGCATGGGTGGAAGTTGTATCCAGCTGTTAAACCTGGGATCGTATCGGCTAACAAAGTTTGTGCTGTGTTTCCCTGTAAAGATAGATTATTTTGACACTCAGCTGTTTGTTTCATGTATTTAACATCATGATTGTAATATATATTACATACACTTTGCAAGTTGACAGCTTTTATGAAGGGTTCCCCCTTTTACAACAATGTATGATTACACTATGTGTACAGTAATAATTCAACAAATGGGGCACTGCAAGGTTTGAATTAGCAATTGCTAGCAGTAAAAGCAGATAGAGATTATTCTTTCTCTCTGTAATAAGATCTTGAAAATGTGTATTTAAATTTACTTATAGATGCTGTGGTACTTTCACAGCCACCATAAATCACAGCACTAAACACAATTACTGCCCAAAAGAGGGCATCCCCACAGTATTTTTTGTAAGTAGAGTATTTTGTGTCAGGTAAAAAAAATCAAAGGGAGAACATGTGCTTTTCTTTCTCCTCACATCATCTCTATGTGGAACACTGTAAAAAAACATTGTGCAAATAACCCGGAGCTGCATAAGCCATCAGCATGGGGTATGCAGTGTTTGCACTAGATGGTTTATTCTACCATGTACTTTCAGTGTAAGTTAGAAGAAACTACACATGTGCATCGAAGGGCGAATACACTCTTGGAGTTTTATTCCAAGTGTGTTAGCTAAAATATGAAACATGAGCAACATACACCAGCTAACTAGCTTATCCCTGCTGTCAAGCCCAAGAACTGTATTCATGTCTTCACGATATTAAGATTTCACCTTATTTTCCATGCAGATTGACATCAAAGCAAGAAAACTGAAGCAAGAGAGTGTATGGCAATTTCCTGTAACACCTGAGACTCTAACAGATGAGGATCTCGGAAACAGAAACCTTTGTTTATGTATGTGTGACTAAAAAATTGAATTAGAGGCTTCACAGGCCAGCAGAATAACCCAACTGCATATGTCACAGTTCTATAAATGGTCACTGGGTATTCTACAAGGTGAAAATTTTTGCATCAGACAAGCCTCTGTAGGATTGGCTCGCTTTGCTTGTTTCATTCCACACTTACTTCAGCATGTGTAAACAGACTATCAAGATTGTAAAGAAGAATAATGATACAGCTACAATTTATATTTCTAATAATTTAAGATCATGTTCTACAAGAAAACAGAGAAAGAAACCATGTTGACCACTCTGTCTGGAAGCAAACTCATTCGCTCGCTGTGTTGCAAGTGTGTTCTATATGAGGAGGGTAAAGCAGAAGACTGATGAATAATGCAGCATTTCCCTTCAAATCCAGCGTGGTGCCTAATGAGGACCAAAGCCCTTTATGCTGAGCACCACGCAAAGCCCTTTATGCTGAGCACCACGCAAACACATCTCAAGACATAGGGTGAGATCCCCATACACTAAGGGCAACTGGTCATTTTACTGCTGGGTTTAGTGAAGCGAGGCTTTGCTTTTGGTCCCTTTTCTGAATTCCTTTAGTCTATACAATTTAGAAAAAGAGGCAGTGAGAGCTATAGATTCAATAAACAGTAAAACAGTAACAGCAGGCATCTAACTGGCCCTACATCTCACTGTTTAAGACATTTATTAACCTATTTCTATTCCAAAAAGCAGGATTTCAAAACAATGTAGGAGGTTTTAATGCTGCCATATTCACTACATCTTTCAGTTGCTAGGCATTTCAGTGGTCATATAACAACTTTTTAATTTTTGTCATACAAACCTTTCATTAGGGGACCTTAGCTTCTTAACAGAACATGTGTCATACACATATTCAGCACAAATACCATGTTATGTGGAGGCTTTTATAGTGCATGGTAGAAAGAGAAGGGTTTAGTGAGCCTAGAGTGGGAAAACAGGATACAAATCTGGTCACTTCACAGGAAGGGAGATGAAATCACACCAGAACAGGCACAAAGAAGAGCTACTATGGAGACAGGAGGAACAGAAAGTTTACCTTATGGCAGGAAACAAAGAACTTGGCTTGTTGCACCTGGGAAAACAAAAGCTGAAAGGGGATAGGAGCACTGCCTGTAATACATCAGAAGAACAAATCTCCAGGGGAAAAACTATTAAGCTAAAGGCCAACTTTGGCATGAGAACAAGGTGATTTAGACAGTCAAAGAATACATTTTACTGGAAATTAGCATAAGGTTTCTAGTCATTTGGAGCCATTGGATTCTGTAACAGCTTTCCAACAGGAGTAGTGGGGGCTAAAATTCCAACTGCTTTTTGAATGTAGCTTAGAAAATTTACAAAATGGGAAAACATGATGCCTGTGATGGCAGAAAAAGGACCTGATGACCTGCTTAAGCTGCCTGGTGTAACTGGTTTGACTCCAGTTTAATTTTGGACTCCAGTTTGAAGGAGAATAGTTTATTATTTTGCCTTGTTCATCAGTCAGGTTACATGTTAGGAAACACCTGTCAGAACATAGGAACTGTGACAAGTGATCAGAAATCAGGATTTGCAAATCAGGACGATGGGACAAAAGGAGGCAGATGCTGCTCTCTGCTCTCTACAGGAATGTCTCTGCAGCCATGCTGACAGGTGAAGGGCTCTGAAGGTTAAGAAGGCTGGTCTTAAATCCATGCCTGTGTTCTTCAACCTGCTCTCATCAGCATTTACTCATGCAGGGATCCCTTGTGACTGGAAAGGCATAGCTACAGAAGGATGTAAAGAAGTGAGAAAAAATGTGTCCCGTGCACCCTAAGTTGTTAGGAAGTCACAGGGGCAGCATGGAGGGGGCATGGGCGCCCCTCAGGGTCCACCCAGCTTCTCAAGAATCCGCCAGTCTGATGGCTAAAGAAATGTGTCGTGCTCCTTCCATGGCCCCCATCTCAAGGGTAATTCTTTCCACTGGAAAAACACCTGGCACATTCTCACTCAAATCAAAAGCCTTGTAATTCTCTGGCAAGACAGTCCCAGCTAGGTCTGTCTGAAGCCCCTCCTGTCTATGAGAACAGCAGACAACGGCCTTTACATAAATTCAAGCAGGTACATGTGAGCAGCTCTCATGTAGCTGCACATTTAGAGATCAGTTCCAAGAAAGAACTAGCCCAGCAATAGCACTGGGTGTAGTTTATGATTTCAGGTCTGCTTTTTGTGACAAGTAAGATCCATTTCTCTCGCAGTAAATTTGTAAAGAGATCAGTATCAGCAATGCTCCTACCTCTTTTATTCCTACTATCTTCTCTACAGAAAAATTGCCACCCTAGTATGCACATAACAAGGAAGATGTCAGATGTCTTCAGCAACATCTTCAGCTCAGGAGTTGATCTAGGTGACCTCAGACCTAGGCACCATCCACCTGCCATATAGTTGTGCTCAACTCCTGTCGCATATGCAGTGTATGTGCCCCTTCTAACATCTCTGCATGAGGTAACGTCTCACCTTGAGACCCAGTTTCCACATCTCTACGTTATGGGTAATCATACTTCTTTTATCCTTCATGTGACATGTCCATTTAACTACAAACTGTCTAAAACAAAGTCTGCCTCTTATTATACATATGCCTACCACCAAGCACAAGGGGCCCTCCGTTGTTAGATGTGGCTGATGGTCCTAATAATAATAGTCAATAATGACACCACACTACCTCCTGTTTAATATAAAGGAGATTCAACAACAGAAGTAAGGGGCTCTTCCCCCAAGACATTTAGTGATATTTTTAAGTACACCGGAAATATGCTTATAGGGTGGACTGGATTGTTTGTCTCAGGTTTTAGGAAGTGAACAGATGTAACAATTTTCTATAATTTGGTTTAGTGCAGATGCTGAAATGGGGCATTCACAATAAAATATATGCAGTATATGTAATTTCAGCTGGATCCTCTGGTGTTTTAAAGTAAAAATGTGTACCTGCAAGCTGTTTTATGGTTTCTCAGTCATAATTATCTCTGTTACACAGACTGCTACAACTACAACTCTTTCTTTGTGTGCAAGCTTTTTAACAATGTCTTGACAATTTTGTGAATTTTGCAAGGCATGGTATTCTCCTTTTGCTTTGCTCAGAAGCCTGTTAAATTGTTTAATTTCTCTTTGCGGTAAATTTATGAAGTAATCAAATCAAAGAAGGTAGCAGCAGATAATCTGTATGAGAAGCTCTTGCACAAGACTAAAAAAAGGACCAGTTTAAGAATCTCAGAGACTAGATAATTAAAACATTAACAACTTTAGCTGCGAGTATCTTGTTTGACAATAGAAAAGAAGCATTCATCTACTGCAATTGCATTATTATATTATGACTGGAAGGAGACTGGAAATGAAGGTTAAAATTCTTAACAGCTGCTGCCTGGTGCATGCACTTGAAAGAGTCTTTTCTGCTGCCTGTGGCATTTCTCAGGGGATGTGGGAGCTGATGAATGACGGAAGTGCTAATGCTAAAGTACCAGATATTTATTACACCAATATCTAAAAGTAGCCTTTGCTAGCTTCAACAATTAGGCTGAGGGTCCTCAAAATCCCTAGCTAATGACTACATCAGCTGACCTGATGGATGGACACAGACACAGGAAGGCAGATGCTGCTTGTGTCTCTTAATAGTCTATACATACCATTAGGGTTCCATTGGTCTTCTCCTCCCAGCACGAACAAGAAGTTTTCCACTTCCACGACACAGTGATGGGCACTGTTATATGGCATAACTGTAAGTAAAGCAAGAATTCTTTGTCAGCTCAGAGCACTGATTCCATCAAATACTTCCAAAGGTACAAAATACAACATTGAGATTACATCTGTATAAAATAATAGGGGAATGCATCACCCCAAGCATGTATGTCCACTGACTTAGCAGCAGAAAAAGCCACTAATCAGTAATCTTACACTATTCAATCTTGCAAATTATGAAGGAAAAAAGCTGGAATTCTCTCTGGACCTTCAGCGCCCCCTCCCCCCCAGCCCAAGTGCCATATATGCTGCTCTAAAACCAACTTGTAAAAAGGGGAAGTTGCCTGATATTTCCCTGAAAATAAGCAGATGCTAAGAATCCTGGTATGCTAGGAAACATTAAAAAAACCTCAGCCCAGCTTTGTTCTGCTGGTAATGTTTCCACAAGAAGAGTCAGTATGTTCAGTAGCTTTCTATTACACAGCAATGAACAAGCTGCATTTCCATACAGTTTTAAGTTTTTAAATTAAGGTCCTGCTGATTTAATGCCTTTTCCAAATGTATACGCTTAATTTCCTGTACAATGTCATTAGCAGCACAATCACACATTTTCTATTCATCTAATCAGGAAGCCCTTTGTTAACAAAGATCAAAACTGTGGCATTAGGTTTGCAATATCCCTTTTTTTTGGAGGCGTCGCAATTACTATGGACCAACTACAGTTGCAATAATCTATTTTTTAAATTTACCTTTTCCACTGCAAATGCTAAGACACAAAAATAAGGACTTATATATACATAACATGCCTATATTATTGCAGTGTGCCATACAGCACTATTGTGATAGGTAAATGTTAACTTACATAGCATTAGTTATCGTACCACATAGAGTAGTTTTGGCCCAATGACACCAGTAGGAAAAATGATGTCCTTGTTCAGCTCATCATATGGGCACCTTAAATCTAGGTGAGGACAAATGGGGAGGTGATGTGCATGTACAGGCAGGGAACTTATTGCTTGACACGGATCAACAGAGCACTTAGGAAACCAGTGCAGTGGGAAATCAATATGACTCAGGGCCAGCTCTTACTTTGTGCTCTTTTGCCAATGCCAAAAAAAAAAAAAAAAAAAAAAAGCAGCCTATCTCACACTTGGATTATTTTGGGTGATATATCTCTCATTTCATTTGTTTTATTATCTTTTATTTTTCTCAGAATGCAGTTGTGCAGTATAGCATATGCAAATAATAATAAGAAGAAATATGCACAGCTTTGTTATTTAGGACACATTTTCTTAAAGATCAAGTGGGCTCATTTAAGCTTCTCACTAAAGTTTTTGCCAAGGCAATGATGAATAAGTAAGGTATGTTTTTAGTTTCTAGTAAAGGTTGAATATCATTTCCATAGTCTGTGGTCTTACAAGTCATGTAGAGTGAAGCAGTTCTTAAATTGAGCAGCCAAGTACAGTGAAAGTTCATTAATTAAAGTTATTTGCTACTAGTATACTTTAGATAACTGAGAAGTAATCCTATACCAGGCACTGCATAAGATTTTATACTACCTAGATATTCCTACACTGGGATGAGATAATGAAAAAGATTTTTGTTATCTTCTTAGCCCCCATATCATATTTATCTCATTCTTTAACTCAAGACATTTTCCTATTTTAAAATCTTCTTTCTCATAACGCCAGCACCTTCCTTGATTTTGTGGATGCTTGTACTACATAATGAATTTGGATCTCCCATGGGAAATTTTCTTAGATGCTTTTTGGGACCCCTCCTCTCAAGAAGAAACTCCTCAGGATCATTCTGGAGGGGCTTCAATCCTTACCTAATCCAATGCTCTGTGTTAGGGTTCCATATTAGGTCCAAGCCAGTGGTTGTACCCTCAACCAGGCTCTTCTGTTGGTCAGTCGGAGGAGATCTAGTGTTTACCAAAACAAATGGCTGCAGACAGCACACATGCTTATTTTTCACATTGTTTCTATTTTTGCAAAGGCTGTTGTTTATTTATCCTCCATATTGACACAAACAGGGCCAGTAGAGGAAGAAATTATATTTTAAGCTTTTCTGCTGTTCCTATGCATATAAACTATGCAATAAGACTACCACACTTACGATGGTAATTAAACCTTGAAAACTAAGGCCTTAATCCTGGCTCCTACTTAACTTGATGGCAACATTCCCACTGATATGGGACTGGGCCCAAATGACCCAAACTACCACCAGTAACCCACAGGAAAGCTAAAGGGAAGCTTGCCTTGGAAAGGAGGCTGGGTTTGGGGCTTAAGAAGGAAAGGTGATTGCAATAAAACACTGCAAACCATTACTATAATCTTTGTTTCTCACAGAGCTTTGGGGAAAACTCTGTTCTTGGTCTCATGAATCTGCCCAGGGGGCTGGAGGGGGCTGGACAAAACAGGGAGGGTGCAGCAACACTGTGGACATCTAGTAAGAAGGGACTTTTGGCATCAAAATTGTGAAACAGCCAGCATCACAGTCAATCTTGCTGACTGTTTTTAGGGTCCCTCAGAATCATGAGTTATACACAGAGATCAAAACAACAGGAATGAACAGGTTTTGGTTTTTTTACCACCATAAAATGCCCCTTAAAAGCATCAGAAAACATGATGTGAACTGTAATTCCTTTCAAACACACAACTATATAGGACCTAACTTTTCGTAGATACAGTCAAAATTACACGGCAACGAGCATGCTAAATTTAGCCTCTAGTAGGAACAATCTTCTCAAACTCACTGGGCCTGTCAGGGTGTAACAGGAAGAATTTGGCCCATCACACAGTCTGGCCAGGCTGCTGCTTCCATTAATTTTATACGAGCCTTTGTCTGCTGTTTTGCTTTAATAATGTGAAAATCCCATCTTCTCTTTTTCGATTTCAACTCAGTGGAACACATGCCTGCCCCGCAAAAAGGGTATTTGAAGAGAAGTTTGTACGCCACGCTCAAACACAGCCCGGTGTGAGTTTTTAGCGTGTCAGTCAGTGAGTTAGAGGGAAAGGGTAAGGAGAAGCTAATCAGGATGAAATGAGATTAAAGGCTGTCTAATTTTACAGCAACTGTGATCCATCAGCCACTGTGAAAGTGACAGTGGAAATGAATGATGGAGACAGACAGGTGGGGCTGTACATTTCACTGATTTATCCTCAAATGCACTGGGCCTTATTTTATTGAGTGAACATGACCGCATTTATCATGACTGTCATCTAAACCCACTTCCCTCCATTTAAAAAGGTCACTTTACTAGGAGGGAGTAGGATAGAGGCACTTTCAAAACAGATTTAAAATTTAATAACACATGTTTATAAAACCCTGTGCAAGAATTCTCAACTTTATTAAAGATCAATTTAAAAGGAAGGAGAAAAGATTATTAAAAAGAGAAGATGAAAAAAAGCCATGGTCATCTGAGAAACACGCTTAGCTACCAAGGTGATAGGTGCCAGAGAATTACGTGAGACAGACAGATATAAATAGATTAGCTGGAGTGGGCAGAAACCACCTCTTCTGGGCCCCTGCCCCTCACACACACTTCGCAAAGCTCGGGAGGCCCGCAGTTAACAAACCTGTGCTTCCCTGGACCAAGAGCACAAACGAATCCAAGCAGCCCTACAGAAGGCAACCACCCCACCAGCCCCCTTCCCATGCCATTTATGCATGATTGGCGGCAGACCCTCAGTAAGGTGGGAGGCAATTTCTCAGGTACAGATACGTAACATGCAGAGCTTTCTAGGTGAAAACTGAATGGGTGATTTATTCTTGAGAATGATCTGGAAAGCAGTGGAGTCCAAGACTGCAGCGGTGTTTGCTACGAAATACTTCACTACACAAAATCAGTGACATTGTGCAGGAGGTGACACTCATGGACATTCTTCAGATGCAGACGCGGGTGGAAGACACAGCAGCACTCTGCACATCACCATACCTGCTGCAGGCAAAAACTCCTCTCATATGCCAAACCTTACTTGCTGAAAGGCACCTGATAATGTTCTGGGACCTACTTGCAAAAACAGAGCCTATGGCTTATAGCCAAATGCTCATGAAACCAAACACTCACAACCATAACACCTATGAGGTCAGCTAGATGCAATGATACTCCAAAGGCACCTCTAACTTTTGTATGGGGGTGACAGCGACACACCTCACTCACCTAACACATTAATGTGTGCTGTTTATTTTGCTTAGTTTCTGCCAACAACTGTGCATTTAGGAAACAGCATCTGGTTGTTCTCCATACATTAATCAAGGGGTCATCATTTCCTCATTCTTCTTACACCTTCCCCTGTCTATCGCCACTTCAACAGTAACTAGCAGGAAAGAAAGAGGAACAGGAATGGAATTTCTCAGGACAGGAGGAGGGATGAGTTCTGGTCCCAGGAGATCTGAAAGCTGATACAGCCCATAGCCATTCCCCTGCTCTGCTAAAAACTCCTTTCACAAACGGCATTTGATTCTTCTATTCAAAATTTAAAAAAACCATGTAAAACCCTCATAGATTTTTCACTGCCCTGAACCGTTCAGCTGCTTGGGATACAGGAGGTACTGTGAGGAAAGCCAAGAAATCTCTTCCTCAGCTACTGCACAGCTTGAGCATAGCCCCTTCAAAACTCAGTACACACCAAGAAGTCAAGCTTATCATCTCTAATGACCTGTGCAGATGACGCAAGAGAAGAGTGTGTTTCCAGAACCAGGACGTCATTATCAGAGGACATATGGAGTCAATAACGACCTTCCACAATATTAACAGCCTAACCTGTTGGCTACATAATATTCAACTGCTGCTACTTGAAAACTGGTTATTTCCAGAGCTCTCCAGAGGGCAGAGTAATATGAGAAGATGTCTCTTTCCATACAGAAAGCACCTACAAACTCACTTTAGGAGACTCTGATTTTGCTCATGGCAGAGATACAATACTAATTTCTTTCCCAGCCCCCTCTGCAAAAGGCTGGGCAGACCACAGCTGGTCCAATTATTTCTTGAGTATCAGATACTATTCACCTTTCTTTGGTTCATACATCATGTTCAGGAAGGCTATGCATTTATTACTGAACGCTACTTGTTATTTCTCACCCAGGAGGTTATATAAATAAACACTAGGATTCCTCTGTGAATTGTTCACTTAGATTGTTTGTTATTTAATAACCGTGGGGAAAGACTGACCACAGTTTAAGTACGGAATTCTAGCCTCAGTGAACATGGTGGGAGTTTTGCCATTGACTTCAAAGGCATCAGGTTTTCACCCACTGGTATTTTCTGCTCAAAAGGTAATGAAACAAAGTTAAAAAAGGAGACATCAACAGGAGATGGTAAATACCTCTATTAACATTCCTGAGGCCAAACTGTACCCTGTCAACCTCAAATTCAAGCAAATACATGTGTAGTACTTTTTCTAGCAACACACCAATGCCAATCTTGAGTCTGAGCTCAGCTCAGTGGAGGAAGCCTGGAACAATCCAACAGCAGTCACCATAAGCAGAAAATCCTAAGATAAAGCACTGTGCCTCAAAGTCACCTTTGAGAGCAAATAATTGTTATAGCTCTGGTCCAGCTGCACCACAGAGAACTCCATCAGCTCAGCCAGAAACTTCACAACCTCTTCATCCCCCTGCCAGTTTTGTGGCAACTCCATTCAATCCATCACAGGTAGGACGGGCACAGGATATCTGAGTTCATCTAGGACACAGTCACTACTTCACCTGAGGCTGCAGGTAAGCAAAAGCAAAATGCCACCCCAAACGTATCCTCTGGTCAAGATAACATAAGCACCAAGAAAGAGGTGAGATGAAAGTCCTTGGAATCATTCGTAACACAGTGAATGACATTTCATAAAATTATTTCAAATTAATGAAGACATTTCACATTATGAAGATATTCCTTATTAATGAAAATATTATTTTTTTAATTCAAATGTCAGGAGTTACTCTTTTGATACATTCTCTGGAATAACACCAGCCAGGCTTTTTCAGCAGGATCATCAGTTTAATTGTTTTAATGGGCTACATTTTTCATATGTGAGCATCTAACATAAGACACTTAAATTCATGCTGACACACCACATCAGGCAAACATCAGGAATATCTGGCATGCTCAGCTCCCCCCTGAATTAAATTGTTTTGAAGTTACTTGGATGCAAGTTCTGAGTACAGACCTGCCTGCTTCTACGGGTGAAATTCACCCTTATGGCAGATCGTTCTATTGGTTTTCAGGCAACACATACATTTGGCTGCTTGCAAGAACAAATTTTACCCATATATTTTCAAAGCTGCAAGCACCTATTTGGATTTCATTTGAACAATAAAATAAAGCTGCCTACTCAGATCAACAGTGTCTAAATAAAGTAGGAAAATACTGCACTCTCACCTTAAAAGGTGATGTTCTTTTACCAAAATCCTGGCACAATCCTCCCCATGCAGTGTATAGCAAAGTGACGCACACCCTGCTGTGCTCCCCCTGCCACTTTCCCTATGGAAATGACTGTGTGCGGCTGAACGGCCCATATAGCAACTGAGAAGCACATGTAACAATACACCAAATGTCTTGGCATGACGCGGAGCAGGGGGATGTAATGCACGATCTTGTGGGAAGGTTCAAAGCGATAATTCATATTGTTCTGTTACCCCCTACTTACCTGACAACCTGCTGAAGGCTGCCCCCAGCCACCCAGATGCCCCACTGACTCCCACAGACCATTTATCAGGAGACACTTACTGTCCACCATCGTGAGTTATGCATTGTTACCTCAATGATGGTTGCTCCCCAGTAGAATGTGCTGTGTACCTACTCAGGCCTGGATTTATGATCTCTAAAGTAGAACCCAACATATATTACTGGGGAATGACATCTCATCACATCTAACAGTCTCATGATGAAACATTCATGTGTGACATTTCGCACAACAAAATCTCCTCATGGGGGAAGTGATGAGTAGTCCCCGATGGGAGAAAATCACAGCAGAGTTGCCAGAAAGCTCCAGAAAGAAATACTGTTTTGTCCCACTGGAGGCTTTCAGATCCTCCAAGATGTCAACACAAGGACATGCATTCCCTTTTCTAACAGTGCCACAGGACAGAAGACCCCGACCAGGAGGGGTTTGTTAACACCCAACTGCTTGTGACCAGTTGTGTCCATTTGTGGCTCAATTTCTACCTGACCTTGAGATGCATGCATTTTCCTGGTCTTCTCTGAAGGTAACCTTCCAAGCTCAGGACAACCACAACCACTCCTTCCATTTTCCTGGCTGGATTCTGTTGGTGTTGCTCAGGGACCCATGTTTTTAAAAGAATTCGTCACATGCAGCAAGATCTTACTTGGCCCCCACTACCCCAAAAGTTGAATCTTTCACTATTTTCTCTCCTGGTCTCAGTACTTCCTATCCTGCTCTCCACTCTAAAACAATGTATTATTTTAGAGCCACCAAAAGTTTCTTTTCCCCCACTAAGTCTTGAAGTTATTCCAGGAGAAGAAGAAAAACATGATTTTCCATTTCCAAAACTCTACATGGAGGAGGAATGTGCCCATATTTCACCATATTAAAACAGCTGTTTCAATACACTTAAGTTCACTCATAATAGATAAATTGAAACCTTCACTGCTATGGATTTTAGGATTTTCCCTTTTAAATACTTCAGTATTCACAAACGAAAGATTTTGTATATAAGAGCATCCAGCACATACCTAAAACACTAGATATAAAGCAGAAGAGGGTAGAAGGTTCTGCCCAATGCTTACCACCAGGAAACAAGCTCAAAAAATGTTTCATTTCCCAGAAGGTATATACCTTGTACAGGTATCTGAAGAAGAGTCTGAAACTCTAATATGCCTAACTTCCAGCATGCCCAGGCACAGCATGCAGAAGCAGAAATGTCCATGTAGCATTATGTTAATGTACCTGAGCTGCCTAAAGGAAGCTCAGGAGTCCCTGCCAGTGACCACCAAGGTGGCTCTGAGTGAATTGTTAATGGACAGGCCACTGACAACGTACTGCCAGGGTGCTGAGGACACCAACAGGACCCAACGGCCCTGACTGGCCTGAAGTCTCCGCCAACACCACTCGCCCACAGGCACAGGAGCCCCATTTCAGCTCAAGCCTAGGTACCCAGACCTGGCCTGGAGGGACTCCACGTAGGTACGCTGTAGCGCGTCTCAAGTCCTGTCTTTGGGCTCATCTCCTGGATGGACTCTGGATGCATGTTGACGTCTGCTCTCATGGAGCCACCAGCCCCACCACGCCCTGATACACACCCGTAAGTAGGAATGTTGCTGTCTGAGTGAGGACTGCAGCCCAGACTGTACCCCCGTTCTGCACATCCCCACCAGCACCCTGCGCAAAAAAGGCACTTGAAGATGTCCTAGCAGAGCTTAACGTTCTCATCACCACCACCGTGATCACTGCAAGTACCAGGAGAAGACTGTCCTACTGTTGACACTTTTTCCATGACAGACAGAATTAAACACAATTTATAGTATTTGTTTTGTTCAGGATGGACAATAAGACCCCGTTCTAAAATGTACTAACCACTAGGTAGACAAATACAGAGGGAAACACAGGAATCAATCCACGTAAATTAGGTAATACCAAAGACTGGTTTCTCCAACAGAAACCAGGCAGCAATGCAGCTTTCCTAGACTTCTCCTCACAGGTGGGCTCCCAAGGAAGGGAAAAATGGCAGGCCCACAGAACATTTTCAAATTCAGGGAAGGAAATATGACCTGGGCAGCAAGACCACATACCTAGGTAAAATTGACACAGATCACTCACTTTGTAAATCTATACTCTCAGAAGATGAAATGAGAATGTATATCTGAAAAAAAAATATCCATTAATAGATTTGGATTAAATTTATGTTAATTTTCTTCTGTTTTCTATAATAACACAACTGCTCACTATTTTCAGAAAAACTGTTATGAAAAATGTGTTGTGATGCTTAATCACAACAATGAGAAAAAATCATTCTATATAAGCACTCATATCAGAAATTTTTTTCTCTCTCCTCAAAAACTTTTTGGGGATTTAGAAAGCATCCAGTCAGAAAACAGAAGCAAAACTATGTTTCTCAAAACTGAATACCAAGCTGAGTATCACAGCACAAGCAGCTGCTACTTAAATCAAGTGGTGTCAAAACTCATGGGCTAAACCATGTTCACACAGAATCACAAATAATTCACAAATCACACACTAGTGCGTGGTCATGGACTGCTGACAAACAGGATAAAAGGTCAGGTTAATTTAAATCACTGGCCATGCTGGGACTGCAGGATTTGACACGTACACTAGAGTAAATTAAAGTTGTTGGGATCAATCCCAAATACTTAAAATATACTTAACTAAGTATCCTCGTTTGGCTTATATTTTTGTTGAAGAAGTTAATTTTGCAAACAGTAGCGTTCACAAAAGTATCATTTTCAGTTAGGTAGGTGGAGGGAAGCGAGGACCAAGACACAGGGACTCTATGAACAAAACTGGGACTCACTGTGCTAGTAACCGTGGCTTGGACCAGGTTCTGGTGGAGACTGAATTCAATACGGGAATGAAACTGAAACAAACATACAGAGATGAGTTGGATCAGGTCAGGTCAGAGGGGGCAAGGCAGAAAGAACCAGGACTTGAGGAAGAGAGAGCAAAATCTGCAAGCACAATAGCACATACTGATCCACAGCCCCAAGTCCTGCACTCCTCACACTCTGCTGTCAGCACATCTGGGTGGAAATTCGGGCTGTTTACACCCCCTGGTTCCCAGGACACACAGCCTCCACTGCCACCAGCAACCACCTGAATTCAAAAGGCAGGGATGTGTATGGCAGACCTACAAAGCCAGCCTACATGACGCACCGTTTCTCAGCATACCTTGAAAGGTATGCTGAGGAGATGTGGGGCATTCAGAACTTATGGACTGCCATGACGAGAGACTGCAGTGCACGTCTCCTCTGGCACCTCGCTGTTTATGTTGGTATGGCCCTTAACACAGTACCTGTGATACTTCCCAACTGCTGAAGGTTCAGTCCGTGAACTGAAGGTTCAGTCCCATGAACAGCAGAGGCCTGGCCTGCAGAAGTGGCCACTGCAAGAAACATTTCTGCCCTTTCTTGTCCCAGGTCCCATCACTCCCTGTGATGGCTGATGGACACATGTAGCCAAGCAATAAACAGGCGAGAAACCACACTATTTTTTTAAGGCGCATTGAATTTAACCAGATCTGTTCCCCACTAAGCTTCCCTGCCTCGCCTCACAAATGGGAATGAGCAGAAAAGCCAGGCCATGAGAAGAAGGGAAGGACTGATGTATCAGCAGCAGCACCAGCTGGCATCAGCTTCTCGTGACTGTGAAACTACAACCTCTGCACACGATACCAAAACATTCAAATGGGTCTAACCCAGTGTTGCTGTGGCCCTGTTCCTCTCACAGCCCGTGCAATCCAGGCCCCTCTTCATGCTACCACAGTCTGTCCTCAGCACCCCTCAGTGAGCCCTTTCAAAGCAATAATCTGGTGGAAAAATAACCCAGAAAACGAGTACATTTTCATTTTGGTTTAATGCCCTGAGCAGGCTCACCCAGAAGTCAAACAAGTTCCAGGGCTGCCGTGAAGGAGGAGACAAGACCATGAGATGTGGTTTGGGTAGAAAGGAACTTGAAACAACAGCAACAGCTTCACCTACCTTACAGCCACAACCCCTGCACAGGGGATGAAGCCACCCTATGAGTAAAGCAGGTAACAGTGAACGAGACATCTGACTGTGAGAGGTTGCTCTACCTCTGGAAGGCGTGTAGGGAGAGTCTGGGGGCTGCAGGAGCAGATGGGATTCCTCACAGTTAAGGCAGCTGTGCCCTGAGGTGGAGGATGGAATCCTGTCCCTGCCTTTGCTGCATGATGTTGCTGTGGTGCTAGACAAGTCTCTTAAGCTAATTTTTTCCACAGCTACCCACTTCCCCTGTTCTGAGAACACTAATTACGTGTGCTTCATTTTCAGAGAGCCTGATCTGATCCCTGTGTCTGATACGCAGCAGCGCCCCATGTTCACTGCTGTAACTGAAGTAGGTGCGAGAAGCAGTCTGGAAAGCACAGTCTGAGGGGCCTTGAAACGGGTACCCCAAAATAAAGGATACCTTTGACTTTAACCTCACTGCACTTCTGTTCCTCACCTGCAAAACGGAAACAATGACAGCCTATGCTCCACACAAAGAGGATGGTGCAAAAATACCACAACGGATGCCAGTGAAGCAGTTGTCCCCTGTTGTTGTGAAGCCTGTGAAGGGAACCTTGTGGAAAACTTCTGTCTTCAGAAGATTTCAATAATGTGTGACAGACAGGATCTACTCGCTGAACAACAGAAGACATACTGCAAGCAGAAATTCAGCACGGTCCCTTCTGTGCACTGACATGTGACAAAGAATAGTGTGTGGTATCATTAGAGATTGCATCGTAATGCTTATGCAAACAGAGGCCAAATCAAGGTTGCAGAAGCAGCTTAATTCTCGTACTTCCTAACTCTGGAGGGCTTGGTATTGCTGTCTGTCTAACGCTCTTCTCAAGCCTGGTGCAAGCCCCTTGGGGGTGATCCACCCCAGGTCTGACAGGCAGCTAACGCCTGCCTACCCTGCAGCTGCTTCAGCATCCCTGAATCACCCAGGTAGGTGCTGTGGAGTCCGAAAGCCCACGGCAGGAGTTGCAGGAGCCCTCCTCCTCCTCCTCCTCCTCCTCCTCCTCCTCCTCCTGCCGCATTTCCTTCTCGCCGGCAGTTCGAGGCTGAGCCACTAGATGGGGTGCGGTGTGCTCGGCTCCCCCCTCCCCGGTAGAGGCATTTCAATCATCTTTTGGCTTCGGGTTTTGCAGCCAACCAAAAAACAAAAGAGGTGAAACGCAGCACAAAAAAAGACATAGCCAGCTTCCTCCCAAGCAGTTAACTTCTGCTTGTTCCTCGTGTTCGGCGTGAAAGGGAAGAAATCAAATGGAGTACGCAAACCCCAGCAAATGCTCGGTGCATCAATCCTGGCAGATGCTGAGCCCTCCCCGGCTCCCGCTGCCTGCAATAGGCACGGCAGGTGCTCAGGCTTTGGCACGGTTATCAGTCATACCTGCTTTGCCTTGTCTTGTCTCAGCTCCCCGAACCCAGACTGCACGAGGATCAGTCAGCGATTTCTCTGGCAGTCCACACACATCTGCTTTTCTACTCCACGCGCCAGTCCCAGTGAAATATAGCAGGCACAGTTCCCTTCCTCACCAATACGCCGCCAAATCTCTCTCCCTCTCTCTCTTAATAATGATCTGGAAGCTGGGTAAACCGACGTGCTCGCTTTTGACAAAGAGCGTGCTTCCTCATTACAGGGGTAAGGAAGGGGAATGAGGAGGTGAGGAAACAAGTGATACAAAAAAATAACCTACGGAATGAAAGGAAAATAAAGAATTCTTTCTGAAATAGTCACTCCTTTCCAATGGAAACACAGTGCACAAAGGTGGCCAGATTACAGCTCTCTTCTCACCTCCCTAAAGAATGATTTTCTGGGGAAGGCATGCAGAAAAGCTGAAGAATGCCTATTCCATCAGGAATGTCTGAAGGCACTGCTGAATTACACCTCTCTTTCCCAACCGCTTACAAGAAGGAACTGTTCTCAAGGCATCACCCATCCCAGCAACACTACTTATTATTTAACCTGTATATAAAATAGAGCCAAGGTCTCCTTCCCAACACCCAGCTTCTCCTAGCCTCCCATGAAAACGCAGATACCCTAGATCCTCTACAATGCACCTTCTTACGACCCAGCCCAGCCCTGTAAGCTCCTGCAGAATCCTCTTCTTGCTCTTCTCCATGGCCAAGAGAAGAACAGTAAAAAGCCAGGATCATTTTGAAGTCAGTCTTTTCTTTTGCTTGTCTGGCACAGGTAAAGAAAGTCCTCCTCCTGCCCAGCAGAGGAAGACTATAGAGGGCAGCTGCTGCGGATGCTCCTGACATGGGGCAGGCAGCACTGACAGGGGGAAGCACACCCTCAAGTACTCTTTACCCCAGCAACGGGATAACTTGCATTTTGCAGCCTGTCACGGCTGGCACTTCACAGGCCTATATCCCTGCTACTGTCTCAAAAGCCACCTTGAAAGAGCCACACACAGAGGGGTAACACCCAAGTGGCAGTGCAGCACTTGATTAGGCAAGATTACATCTTGGCTGTGAACTGGGAGACAAGCATGGGTAGACAGATTTGGGCTGCCCAACAGTATGTCCTGTCACATACCCTGCAGGTGAAAACTCAACTCAACCTTCATTCCTGATGAATCTGCATTTTTCACAAAGAGAAACAGATGGAAAAAACATGGCAGAAAAAGAAACACAAAGGAAGTAAAATAAAAAAGTGCACTTGAGAAGTTCTTTCAATTCATTGCAAAAACAGACAAAATGTGCAGTGCATCATTACCTGACATTATTGCAGACCGATCCTGTCTGAGAAGTTTGCAGTCTTCCTATAAATTAATAAAGACAGAATATAATCCCAAATGCAGTGCATTTGATCATATACATATTCATACGGGCACTGCCGATCCACACCTGGCTAAAATAAATGTGGTTTTACACAAATTAGGTTACCGTTGATACAGTTTTGATTCATACTACGAAGCAGGAACAGATGATGAACGCAATTGCTTTGGTTTAGCACTGTGCTTCTGAAAGTCACCACTTATCAGCTAGGCTGCAGAAATTGCTTCTAGTCTCTCACAATTAGAAAAAGCCACTAGCTTAACCTACCTTAAAGCACTGATTAGATTGTTTTAAAGAGCACATTTTACCTTACATTTGTAACCACCCAGGAACATGAGAACTAGCAGGCATGGTGGCTCAATTGGTGGGTGCTGCCTTGGAGAAAAGAAGATGAGCTGGATTTCTTGCAATCTCTTGACCATAACAAAATTACAAAAAATTTAAACTAAAAAAATTCCATAGATGACAAACAATATAACAACAACTACCTGCAAAATGAGCTGGTGAAATCAGCCTACCCCTTAGAACCGTCTACTTTATTTACACAGTAAAAAACCACAAAAATTTTGCATTGACTGTAACTATGCCAAGAAGCAAGGTGGCATTTTTATTAGAGAAATAACTTTGCTAAAATTCTGTAGAGTCATTAAAGCTGAACTTTAGACACTGAGTCTGCAAAGACAGCTCCATATGATCAGCAATATGTAGGCTTTCGAATGCTAAGTCTGATTTATTTTGTTTCCTGACGTAAAGGAGTACCTTTTGCTGTTCTGCAGGATGTAGAGGATGTAACCTGAGTGATTACAAAAACCTGTTTGAGATACTTGCTGAGATCCATGTCACTGTTCACAAATACGTATTCTCCTATTGCAGTACCAGGGTACATAAACATAGTTTTGATAAACATGAATACTAAGCATTTTTGCAAAAATCTTGTCTTCAAATTGCATTACAAATCTCATGGGCTTAGTTATTTGCTCCCTACTCTACAGCACAAGTGCTGATAACCCAAAACGTTTTCAAAAATTACAATCCAGACCACTAAATCCAAGACAATGCATATGTTTGATGCCCCTTCAATTTACTGTCTTCAATTTACTTTCAATTTGCTTTTAAATTTCAACCATAAGATCAAAACCTCCCATTTAAAAAATAATCAGTAGACTCACAAAGCTTTGTCTTAATATACTAAATGTGCAAGATCAGAGATAAAATTGTTGGCAACACTGCTAATGTAACTCTGCAGCAACTTCCCTGAAATAATCAGAATTAGGTACTCAGTTGGACTTTATTTCGACACGTGACAAAGGACAGTATTGTTGCACTCTGAAGGGACAGTCCCAGGGTAGAACTGTGAGTACCAAAACTGTTATGGTATGGTATGGCGATACCTGAACTAACTTCATGCTACTGACTTAGCCCCAACTGGTGTACTTTCAGGTTCTCTTTTTGTTTTAAAGGTCCCAGTTGGTCTGGGGCCTGAGTTCAGCAGGTGTGTATCCCGTGGTGGAAGGAAACAGCATGTTACAAATGCATATAGAAACAATCAACAAATGGGCAAATCAAATACTTCTTTCCAGATTCTTAGTATCTGTCTGACAATCACAAATAATTTTTTAGTAGAGCAGACATTAAACTCGTAATAGATTTCACCCCAGAATTCATGGAGTGGTATGAGTTTGGTCCATACAGTTCACCTTTCTTACCCCTAATAGGTAGACTTGACTCTGCTTGCATTTTTTTCCTGTGACAATTGCATGACATTTTTGCATTAGCCTCTAGAGCCCACCCAGAACGAATTCCAGCTGCGGACTCAGTGGGCAGCTCTGGCCATCTGCAGTCCGTGTCCAACTATGCAACCCCTGTGAAACCACCTACTCCTCAACCCTGCCTGCACCCTCCACGGGGTTCCCTACACCCAGAATTGGTTCGCATTCATTAGTCTTCCAGTACTTTGGTGCTACCCCTACAGCCTTGCTTCTGCAAAGAGGAAGAGGCTTTCTGTCGCCGGCTGGGCACCCACAGGCAGCTCCAGCATCCCACTGCTACGTAACCCTTGCAGGATTCTGCAAAGCCTCTGAGCATCAGGGGAAAGACAGAGCTCTCAAGAACACTTCCTGCATACAGCAAAAAGGTAATAGTGACTTCAGAAGCAAAGGCAAATCACTGTGGTATCATACAGTTAAATGGCCAGCCCTGGAAGAATTTTTTTTGTGAAAATCAATAGGAGATAGATCAATAGAAGCTTTCTGTAGAAAAACATTTCCTCCAAAATCAGTGAGTTTAGCATTATTCAGACAAATTCTTCTATTACTTAAAGATGTATCTTCATTCCTGTTGAACACTAATGTTTTGTGCCATGTAAAGCCAGAGGACTTTTCTCTAAGAGATCATTTATTCTCTCTGAGAACAATGAATTATTTTCCAGTATTTAAAGTTTCAAATGAAAGCCTTCAAGTGACTGCAACTGCTTCAGGCGGGTACCAGCACTGTTTTACCTGGGGACAAACCCCTCTCCACAGCAGCAGCCCTGCCTCTCTGAGAGGAGGCCAGGCTGTTAAAATCAAGCAGCTGGAGTGAAGCCAAATCATGGTTTCAAGAAAAGGGATGCTATGTCAGGGCTTTATTGCTGTTGTAAATCTTTGCAGTTAAGAAAAATCAAACTTCTGAGTGCTGAAATGATAATTTCTTGGAGCTGCACTGGAGACAGCCCGAGAGCTGACAGGAGGACAGTGGCTCCAACCTTGCTGGGTGAAATGTGCCCCAGTGCAGAAAGCTCCTGAAACACCCTGCACGTTAACAGGACTTACAAGTTGGAAGCTTGAGCACTGTATAAACCCTTACATGGGACAATTCTGCCCTGGACATATCTTTCCTTCCTGGAGCTGAAGTTAATGGGAGCTAGTAAATGCCCAGCTGATTCCAGCAGTTGTCTTTCTGTTGAATACAACAAAGTTTAAACAAACTTGTGCAGACATTAGTGGTAATGCAGGTGGGAGACAAGGACTGCACAGGGACTAGCCAGAAGGCTGGGATTTGGACACCACAAGTTATCCAGCACTGTGCTACTGGCTGCCGCAGTGCTTAAATAATTGTAGTTCTCTGGAGAAAGTATACAGATAAACTGGGTCCTATGTTAATGCACTGTCATATAGAGTTGTTTACAGGCAGTACTTAGTGAAGTACTTAAGCATGTATTTAAACACACTGCTGAACATCAGTGTGATTAATATTTTGCTGAATTAGAGATATGATATGAATACATTTTTCTGCTGTTGTAATTTTTCATTATATACACACTTACAAGCTGGTCATAAGGATTTTCTTTCAGTTTTACATCCAGTAAATGAGTTAATTTGGGAGTCAAATTCTGCCTTAGTTATGCCTGCACAATGCCTTTCACATGCATGAGGGCAGAAGACTGCTCCATGACCTTTAATTGGACTTCTTTTTTGTTAGTCTTTAATGACATGTCAAGGAAAAAAAATCTGGTTCTTTCTTTCTGATCTGGCAGCTCTTTGACATTCCTTTCATGTAATTTCAATCAGGAAAGTATCTTTTACATATGGTATATATGTTTGTGAAAGCTGTGCACATAGAGCAGCTGTAATTCTTGACCAGCAAGCAAGCAGCTGCTGGTGAGTATAGATCAGAGATGCACGTTCTGTTCTTCTGCCTGTAAAACTTGGGGGGGAGGGAGGAGAAGAGAAGAAACATGGCTTTTACATCACTTATCATGGTAATTCTATTTAAATCTACTTTAATGATTTCTAATGACATAATTTGCCAAGCCTCCCCACCTAAAAGTGATGCAAAAGCATCTCTCATTATTTTCTTTCATGCTTAACCCAGGGAGGAGCATTTAACATCTCCTAGTTTCAAGTTTTAGAGTAAAACTTTTTTATTTTTCCTTTTTTTTTTTTTTTAATAATCAGAAGTCAAAACATTGACCTACCTGTATACATTAAGGTGCTAGTTATTGCCATCACTGAAAACCTGTCACTTCACTTGCATTTGTCTAGTTTTTACTCACAAGGAAACAAGCTTGTTTTAATAGTTTTAGCTGCAGCCATCTCAGAGTTGAAGACTTTCCCCCCCCCCAAATTAAAGCTAAATCGTGTGCATTAAATACATCATCTACTTGTAACAAAATGGGACATTTTTAAATGATTCAGTCACAGATAATTTGGTACTGAAAATGGCAGGCTTACATAATTTCTGGGTGTTTGCTGAGCTCAGTGAGCATCTGGGTAGGCTTACCCAGCTCACGGAAAACAGATGTTCACACTGCAGAAAAAAACCCAATTCCCTTTTGTGGTCCCTCTTACCGGCTCCCAAGGATGCTGAGCGGGGGTCTCTCACGCTAAAGGTGCCGGGTTCGCTCCCACGCCTCAGCCCTGATGTGCAGTTCTGATGGATGCAGGTTAGTTCAGGGCACCACAGCTGGAAACCAGCCACCCCCTCTGTGCAAAACGACAGCCCAGCTAATCTCACACACTGCTCCCTGCAGGCACTGCGGACAAGACCACCCCGCTTTGGGCTTTTGCCACTCACCCCAGTCCACCAACACCACCTGATTAGGCTTTGCATGCTCAAACACTCTTGTGACAAGACTTACTGCATTCAACACCCTGCCCTGGTGCCCTGTTATAAAGAGACCACCTGGGGAGACTGTGAGAGCACCTCCCACCCCTTCATGGACATTAGTTTAAGGTAACTCAGAAGAGCAGCAAGAATCTTAGGGCAGCACTGGAGGAGACGGAGGTGGAGGACTGGAGGCATCCCGCATCACACGCAGAGGGTGGGTGTGAGCCCCCCGGTAGCAGAGCTGCGAGCTGAGCTGAGAGCCTCAGGTCCCAAGCCACGGCTCCCAAGAAGGCAGCACAGTGATTCTCCAGGACAGCTCTGCAGGAGCCCGAAGCCACCCCTTTTTCTTACCCCTGGGGGTGATCTATTCACAAGCAGAGGGGGCAGTCATGGGGCAAGGTAGAGTAGCTCTTACCACAGCTGCCTCTCTTGCTCCTGCCCAGCGAATACCAGAAGACATCACTTGTCTAGATTGACAGGAAGGCGTATGTTAAAGCAATTATTTAATTTGCCCTGAAAGATTGAGGCCAGGCCAGGATTTGTTCCTTTCCTAGTGCTCAGTCTGATCTTAAGCAATGGGATTTCCACCATTTCCCATGGGAGATTATTCCACAACCTAATACATCTCAATGTCAGGAAGTTTTTTCCTGATATTCAGCCATAATTCATATCCATGAATTATGAGCTACTATCGACATCACACCCATCGAGGCATTCCTAGAGCCTGCTTCATTTAAAATTATATGCTCTAGTTATGCAGGGTTTCTGTGTACTAGGGCAAAATGCTTTTTCTGCAGGTTAATTCATTACTATTCAATTTGTTAACACTTTTTTTCTCGGTGTGAACAGTCATTCTGCAGTTGCATACCCTACAGTAGCACAATCTCCATTTGGGAGTAGAATCACAATATATAAATATGACAAAACAACATACCGAAGACCATCCCCGTAAAGACGTATTAGTCTGCTTCTGCAGATACTTCAGCATTCAGTTAAATGAAAACAGTATCTCATACAACACCTGCTATGAGACAGAAAGCTTAGAAAAACTCCGTAATAAATTTTATTTCTGTCTTAAGCAGAAGAAAGGTATGGGAGCAGGGAAGCCAGTAGGGAAGGGGGAAGGGATGAGGAAGGGAAGGGAGAAAGGACCTTAATCAAGCTGTGAGAAAATAGAGGAAAATTGACAAGAGAAAGACTTCCTACAAACAATGAGCCACTACAACGCAGTAAGGACATACAACAAGCTGAGGATGCAAAATGTGCATCTCTTGCCATTAATAGCACTTACAAAACCGAGAAATCTAAGGCAGGCTTCTGAAATCTGTATTGCAAATAATTGTGTACAAAACACTTCTTGGAAGGAAACTGCCTTTTGTTTAAGAACATTTGAGAGAAGAAAATTCATAAACCACGTATCAGCTTCTCAGAAAAGTCTGTGGATTTATATGAGATTTTTTTATGATTGCATTTTGCCCAGCTAGCAGTGCTTTGCCATCCTGTTTGCAACCCATTTGTACATAAATAACATGTCACATTAGATACTGAAAAAAGGGAATGCTTTCTAAAGTAAGCAACTAAAAACACACCAGAGTTCATTTTCATCTCCATACATGCCTAGCTCCCATTAATGCTACATAAATCCTAGAGCAACTAGATAAGAATAAACACATAAATTTTACCTGAAATCATCTAAGAAGCAGACAGCCACATTTGCAGGAAGCCCTACATTCACACACCACCACGTAACAGTGTGTGAAAGTTACTCCAGATGGCAGACTTTTTAGAGACAGTGGCCAAACAGTATTAAGGGACCTACACAAACAGATCTGGTGAGAACAATTTTGGCAGTATTCCCTTTCACTAGAAATTATGTGAATTTCTATTATGTGAATATTCTAATATGTGAAAATACTGAAATCTATACCTAGGCAGGTGGGACACTTGGTTTGGACAGAAGAGAGAACAACACAGCTCCCAGTTCCAACTGGACCAGGATATGTGTATTTGTAGCAGACACATGACGCCCATAGGCTGAGATGACTCAAAATGTTGCAGATCCTCTACGGCTGCATTAGGCCCAAGTGTTGCTCACCTGGGTTTGCTGGTGAAGTCATAGCAACTTAAAATTTGTACCTATGCAGTTTCTGGTTTGCAGTTAGCCTTGCAAAGCTGGACAAAACTTTCTTTGACGAAGCTGTGAAATACCCATTGCGACATACATGAGAGGTTCATAAATTAAAAGACTGTACTCTGACTTAAGCAAAGCAGGGACTCAAACCTCAGTTCCTGCCTCTTCCCCAAACCAAAGAGATGTTGAAATGAGAAGGGACATTCTGATACAACTCTGGTTTTGTAAAAACATTTAAAGGAATTTGTTTTCATTTTTCCTTGGAACAAAGCAGTACAAGTTGCTGCAAAATGGAAGTCATCCTCAAGCCATCTGTAAAGATACATAACTCAAGTTGAAAGATGAGGAAGAAGAAGATATGTTCTGTGATCCAGGAGGAAGATTTTGAGTCAAAGGTTCTGATGTAATTGCAAGGATATAGCAGGGAGTTATATCTCCACAAACCAGAAGCTTTCTCTGTAAGATGTCTCTGCAGAAGCCTGACATCAGCATCTGCTGTGGAAATGCCACAGATCATCTGATAACTCATCTGTCTTACACCTGCTGCCTTCTTACTTGCAGCCACTCATGGCTCAGCTCTGTACTGTCTAAGGATGTCTTGGAATGCGGTTCTGTCCTGTTCCATTGCCCCTCTCAGGTTCTCAACCCTAAACACTCCTGTCTAAGCATAGCCAGGGAACAGGACATTGGCGTAACATTTCTGGACTACCTGAAAGTAACTGTTTGCCAGTGAAGTTTCTGAGCGTAAGGGTGAGAAGATTCAGGCATCTTTGTATATGCAGAAGAAAATTAACATCCTGGTTTCCAGAGAGGTGCATGTTCACAAAGGGCACAAAGTAGCCAAGAGAAGACGAAAGACTGTTGAGGGCTTCAGCACAAACAGACTGAATGCAGAGATAAGAATATTTCAAAGACACAGCACAGCAAGATATAAAGTGACTAGGAATACAGGAAGAGAAAGCTATCCAGAATCTGCAAGACACCACACTCGCAAATAAGGCAAAGAGTACAGAGGTTATCACATAAGATGCACAGAGTCAAGTAACACCCGTGTAAAATCAGAAGCTAACAACACTGTAATCAAAAAAAAAAATGCACAGAAAGAGGGCTGGCATTTCTTGAAAGTTACCTCAAATGGGAGTGCAGAAGAAAATGATATTTAACGCACAAATAGAGCGTTCATTGTGAGAACATGCTACGTTTTTAACTCATTCTGAGAGCTCTGTCTTGCTCTTAGATATGGAGGTATGCACCATTAATGGCACTTGCATGGTTGAATTCCCATGCATCATCCTCAGAATGTGAGTTGAGGCTAACCTCTAGTATGTCACACATAAAAAAAATACTCTTCACTATATTTCTGTTTCTCACTTCTATATTCTCACTTCCCTGTATGTGTAAAACATGTGGCTTATTGGCAGTGTGTCTGACCACCTTGAATTAATCTCCTAAATCTTAAAGTTGGATAGTCGTACCAGTCAGCTTTTCTGTGTATGAATCTGTCTTCTTCTGTGACCATATTTTCCTAGTTTTGACACTTTTAAAAGGGCCTAAATGTAAGGATGGAAAATACAGATGGAATTTATATTTAAAATTAGCTTTTAGTGCAATCAGTGTGTTTGTTTAAGAAGAAGAATACATATAATCACATGCATGCATGTACATGTACTTGAACTTCTACATACATATACCACATTTATTAAATCTGTCTAGTAGGTAATATAAAGACTTCTGCCTTAGCAATATGCTAATGCTTGCTCAGGTTTTCAATGCAGTGCTGAAAACATCCTCAACACAGCACTGAAGCAGAAGCTGCAGCATCCCTGACTGCTGGACAAATGGAGTAAGAGAGATGAAATCTATCAGGGCTGCCAAGAAGTGTTCATCAAGACACAGTTTTGATTAACATAAGTGTGCACTATTCTCACAAGTGCCAAAATAAGGGGGGGAAGAAATTATAACTGGCATATGTCAAGAGAAGCTGTCCATCTGTCTCAAATCACTTCTATTCAGTTACCAATTGACTGGGGGTAAACTGAAGGAGGAAACCTTTGTTCCTAACACACTATCATTCTTCTAAAAAGTAAAAGCTCTACAGTGGATGAATGTATTTACTTAGAAGATGTAATATTTCCAAAGGCACAATATGTGCTAGCCATCTAGAGGTACTTAAGATGACACTCAAGCCTTCAGAAACTTCTCCCAAGAACCTCTGATGTAAGCATGTAAATCATACTGTTTGTCTTGTAAGTGACCAGCTTGGAAAAGAGAAAACTGGATAAAGCACTCCAACACAGGAAGCTCTTAGTGACTCCAAAGCCATCTCAGAAAAACAGAGGAACAGGAGATTTGTCATTAATTTGCCCAAGTATCATGCTGTGTAGGGAAGTCTGATACAATGGAGCACCAAAGAATGGCTAAAGAAAACAGAGAAAAAAGAAATACAACCTACACCAGCAGAAACGATGTGGGCTAGCGAGTGGACTGACCCAGGTTCTCTGATGCTGACTTGTGACACGAAGCAAACCATTGTACCTTCCTTTTACTTGAGCTCTCTGTGGATAAAATGCATAAATAATGATGATGAAATGGTTTCTAGAACCACCAGTATGCCCAAGTGCTGGCTGACATTCAAAATGTTCTTACCGAAGATGGAGGACTGCTGTACAGGAGGCTGTACTGCCACAGAACATATTCAAGGAAAATTTAAAAAGTCAAAATGACAGAAATGAAAATATGTTGCATTCAGACCAGACTACTTGCAGTGGAGACTGCCTCATGGAAAAATGAAAGCACAGCCAACCTCGGGAAGGAAGGAGAAGGCAGACTGCCTTTAACAGAGCACTGAGGATGAAAAGGTTACTGGCTGCTTGTTATGATCAGTGAGTCAGAGGAAGACAAATAAATGACAACTCCTTGATATTGTGTGATTGCTGCTGGCATGAAGGAGACGGATGGAGAAGGAAATCGAAGTGCTTGATTCATTGTTTGTCCTTAGACATTGAACAAACACAACAGACTTAAATACACCCAGCAAAGGGCAGGAGGGTCAAGATAACAAAAATAAGACTAAGGAATAACTAGGAAAAGAGGTAACCAGAAATGAGGTGCTGGTCATACTGACTAAATTCTCCAGTCTAGTGACCTTCTGGACATTTCCCTGTCCTTCCTATCCAAATATATCATCCATGTCATACTTCTCATTGGACAATGACATTGGCCTTGGCTTAAAACCCAAATGTAGTGCAATCCCTAGGTATAAATGCATTATTGCCCATACATGTGTTTGCCACTATTTTGGTGCTCACTGGTTTACCCAGATGATACGGTTAACTAGGGAGGTAAAGGAAGGTTACAATTAGCATCTTATTGAAAAACAAAGTACTGATATGAAAGAAAGACCTGCTGCAGCTGCAGCTTCACATGGATGGGAAGTGCCATGTAAAAGTTCAGTAACGTTTCCAATATTTTACCCTTTTGTGCTGTAAAGAAAAAGGAATTTTAGGTTGAAAGAACGATTTGCTGTATACCTAGAAATCTGTAAGACACAGTTTCTCTCCTACTCATCGCTTCTAATCAGACAGATGGATACATTGCTATGGAAAAAATAAAACTAAAACAATGACTGCATCATTTTTATTTATTTCTTGCATTCTCTGTTCACGTAGCAAGAAATTTAATTCCAGTTGGATCAGTCTGTTGTGATATTTTTTTCTTTCATTTAATATATTTTTTAAATGCTTTGAGGCATTATGACAGAAGAGCATGTATTTTTTGCCCTGGTTTATACCCATCATCCTTACCATTACAACAAGACAAAAGCATTAAAGTAAAATTAATCATGTCAAAAGATTTTAGCAAAAAACAAGGGAGACCATGCATAAAGCATCGCTTTGTCTAGTGTGAAGTCACGCTCTGATTAAAAACATATAATGAAAGTGAAAGTAATACATCATTGCCTTAGCAGTAGGGTTTTTGGGAGAGCTGTGCAATTCTGAACACAAAAAATCTTTATAGGCTCTGGATTTTGAAACTTGCAATTATTACACAATAATTCTAACAAACAAAACATTGTTTCACTTCCTTAAAGTTTAATTAATCTTAAACATTGCAGTTAAACAAACAGCTAAAGGAGTTCTAAGATTAAACGAGGACTCCTGGCAGGACCGAAGCTGGTAATTAAAACCCAAGCAGCAGTGGCTGGTTCTGAGCAGTGAGGCATGAGGTGGTGACACAGAGAACCCCCCCACTGCCCCACATTCAGTACACAGTTATGAAGACTGCGAAATATTATAGAATAATGAAACCCCATTAATAGAACAGAACTTTTGCTGTTACCAAGGACTGTCAAACACCCATCAGCCATTCAGTTTGTGCCACTGGGCAGTAGTAGCCTGTTCCTGCTATGTGACATAGGTATTATCCAGTTAAAAAAAGAACTGGTGTTTGTGCATGTGTAGGCAAGCCTGAAAAGAAACCACACAGTGAAGATACGTTCACTGTACTTTGCCATACAGTCTCTAAAAGCCTCTACTTTGCTCAGGCATGACTGTGCAATAAGGAGTGTTTCAAATTAAACAGCAATGTGCATGTTATGGATCTCAGATTAGGACTGTACCCACATTAAGTAAAATTAGGTGGCAGAAAATGTTTGCAAAATGCCACTTACTTTCTCCTTTTTTTTTTTCTTTATTCTGACTCTATCCTTTGTTGCCAACATAAAAAAAAAAAAAAAAAGAAAAAAAGAAAAAGAAAAAAAAAGAACTCTCTAAGAAATACCAGACAGGAAAAATACACAGTAATACTAGACTGTGAAAAATCTACTGATCCCTCGAGCCATAGCATTCTTGCCTATAGATGATGACATTAAAAAATTGGAAATGGGTGCATGCTTCCCCTCCTCTTCTGGGTCTATGAACAAGGCAAGTTGTTTTCCTGATACCTTTAGAATTACTCCCATTAGTACTGATGCATTTGGTGCTTTGGCTAGCCAGGCAGAGAGAGGTGGGCAGTATCTCCTGCCAATAGATCTACTCTTGTCGTGGGAACAAAATGAGATTGCTACTCTGCTGAGTTGTCATACTCGATAGCTTGTGCTGTTCCACCTGCAACTGTCTTCATAGCTCCAACTGCAGCGCCATGGCTTACGCAGAGTCAGTAGTTTCTGATGGTTGATCTTCTCCTGTTCCTTATGCATCACACAAGGCAGGACACAGACCCCTAAGCAACTGAACGGTTTGCAACAGCCTTTCCGCGCCGAGAAGGAAAAAGGCAACAGGCAAGCAGCTCCCTCTCAAATGGGTTTGCAGGCCCTGCTGAGTAACTTCTGGGGTTTCTCTCAGCAGAGGGTGACGAAAGGAAATTCAGACTTCTCTCATCTATCTCATCCTCAGTGACCCTGCCACTGCACCCAGGGCTAAGTGTTTGCAAGCTTCTTTCCCACCTTCCCTACCCTCCAAACGCCACTGGAACAGACAGCAGAAAACCAGTAATGTAGGTGGGTTTGGAAGAAGGAAAGGGGAATTTCTGTGCACATTTTACATTGGATCAGTAAGCCTCTAAGGGCAAAACCTGACTTTTTGTCGGTGCGTAGGGGAGCCTACTGGAGGACAGAAAGTTAAAGAAAAGACTTTGTAAACTTTTGCTAGTACAAGAGGAAACCAAATACACCTAAGGTGATAATAAGATAGAGCAGCCTAAAATAACCAGGCTTCAAGGACTAAGATTCTTCCCATCACAGAATCTTATGAGCAGGACATGGCTTTTGCTCTGCTCCTGTTCACTAGGGAGCAAACTCCTCGTTTGCACTGACGAGTTGGGGGTGAACTGCAACCTCAGGACTGACAGCACTGCCTAAACAAGTGAAAAAGAAACAGAAAAAAAAAATCTTCCTCCTTCACTGCTAACTGTACGTCTCTGATAAGAATAAACAGACCAATTATTTTCCAAAACTTTGGACTGGGACAAAGGTAAAAGGGTAAAGAAAGGAAATAAATTTACTTCTTCCTGAATTGCAAAAACTACGTGAAAAATAAAGATATTCCCCACACCACAAATGTCATACTGTGTTGATACAACACTAGGACTGCACTGGAAGATCTCATTATTCTGAAAAACATGAAGCATAGTATGTTCCCTAGTACAGATGCTGTAGATTTTTCTAACATACAGTTCATATGGCCTTTTGTAATTGCCATTCTTATACAATACCCTCAACTATCATCATGTTATAAGGTGATTAGTTTGTTGTCTTCCCTAAAACTGCTCAGTCACAGTTCTTCAAGTCCCTGCACTCCTGTGCTGTGGAGTCCTTCAACGTTTTATGGAAAGGACAGGACAAAAGTTCTACTCCAACTTGTCTCCACTTCCCATTCTCTCCTATACTGAGTTGGAAAATAAAGCAGGGGATACTTGAAACTCTTTTTTCAATTTTTTTTAAAAATAATTATTGCTACTATTTAGTGAGTAGTAATAATATTTTCTAAGAAATCACGCTGCTAACATTTAGTCTTTTTCAGTCTGAAAAGACAAGCATTCTTCTCTGTGTTCCTTGAACAGCAGTCCAGGCCAAGAGGGCATCCTTTTTTAGAAGGTTTTGTAAGAACAGGATTACTCATGTCACGAGGGGGCTGTATATTTGACAGCCGTTCTCAGCCAACACTGAGAAAGATCCTGGGACCTTCAGGACTTTCAGTTCTGAGCACCAAGTACTTGAACATGAACTAGCTAGGACTGTAACAGATGCATTATCCTTTAATCACAGCACAGAAGGTTACATGCATTAGCCAGAATGGAAAGAGAATTTTTGTTTACTCTTTGTTAGGGGTAACACAAAAAAGGCTACAATCTTTTGGTAATATTACATAAAATGATTCAGAAACATCTCTCAACACCACCATAGATGGTGGTGTTACTCAAATACTAGCAATGGACTTCTAACCAGAGTAACATTTAGGTATCGTGCCCCTTGGTCCAGTTTCTTCCAGTCTTGAAGACAGAATCACAATGTAAGTAACTAAAAACTGAGTAAATGTCATTCTTAAAAATCTGACACATCTACAGATCACTGAGATTCAGAGTAAAGGCTTTTACTTTAACTCAGCGGAGAGTTCAGATCTTGAAGCAGGAAAACCATTTCTCCTGCCCCTCCTGGTGAGCCACTGGATTAGAGGCAACAAATTAAAAAAAACTTAACACTTCTGCCTTACGTAACATGTTTGATTTTTCACCGACTTACCATCTTCAGAATTTTCTTAGAAGTAGCATACAGAGGTGAGCATTAGATCTCATTATTCTGAAAACTGTGAAAAACGTGTATGTTCCCTAGTACAGATGCTGTAGATTTTTCTAACGTACAGTTCATATGGCCTTTTGTAATTGCCATTCTTATACAATACCCTCAAATATTAGTCCAGGGTATCTATACCTAAGCAGTCTTTACATTGCAGCACTTTGAGAAAAGCTCCTAAATTTTCCATGGGAGAAAGCAATTTGCAAAGGCATCATTTCAAGTCCTGCATCACAGCAGCCTTTTTAATTCTTTTTAATCCCAACCTGTGCATATAATATTAATGTGGATGTATCCCATTAAAGGACTTTGGATAAGGGATGAATAACAAAATTCTGTAAAATGTATTTCACTAGGGAAAAAAAGCAGGTCTATTAGGAAAACCAGGTTTTACCAGTTGTCCAGTTCTAGAAGTATGGCTTTGATTTATGGATCAAAATTGCTCATTTATTATTTTATCTATACTGCTTTGGGCAATTTTGACAGTTAAAATTTAGTTTTATTGACCAATGCAGCCAGTTTAGCCACAAGGGGACTAATGCACACACAGCCTGCTGCACTCAAGAAGCTATGATTTGATTCCATGACCAAGTCAGACTCGGAATCGCAACCAACATAACAATAAGTTCCAAATCTCGATGCTCGAGGCATAATACTTACTCTAAAACACAATCAACCTTTAAAAGAAGGTGGGAAAGAATTTTGTGATAGGAGCCTCCATGCACTGTTTATTGTAGCTGGTATATTCCACCAATGCTTCTGTCAGCAATGGATGCAGAGCAGTACAGAGGAAACCTTTCTTTAATGATTGTGGACAACAGATAAAGCTGGAAGAAGGAAATGAAAATGCAAAAGAGTATCAAAGGTGTGCTCTAGTACTATGGCTTACCAGGGATCTGACTCTGAGAAAACTGTCTCGAACAGTGCCTTTTTTATTTTCCTACAGCAGATTTTATTCATATGTACGTCAATATTCATGTATTCATGTTGCAGTATGAAAGACTTACAAGTTTACTTAAAAAACTTACTGGAATGATTTTAAGCCAATGTTAATTTAGGCCTAACCTATTATAAAATTAGCATCTTCTGCAATCTCAATTTATTGCTCCATTGTGAAGCCCCTTGTGATACATAAACAAATCTCTGAAGAGAAACAAATCAATAAAGTGTCTAATTTGATTAACCATGTTTTTAAATTCATCAAGACAACTGTACAAAAATAAACCACTTACTTGTCAGTATTTTCCACGTCTTCTTTTCATCATCATAATACTGAACCAAATTGCTGGGTAGCCGGTCAGGTCCGGGAGGCAATCCTCCAACCAATAACAGCATTTTCTTATTGGAACGAATTCTTCACCCAAAACAAGAGGAAAGATGAACAACCACATTACTGAGGAGTATTTTTAGTGGCAACAAAATCATAACCATCAAAAGAATGTTCACTGCTTGCAGTTTTCTATTTCATTTTTTGTTTCTTTTCCCAATCATGTCTCAACAATTTTTTGAACCAAGCAGAAAAAATGATCAGAAAAGCTGCATATCTCTCTACTCATGGAATAATAAGCTTCCTTTATGCAATTTGTTAGAGGTTCATTCTAGAACGACCTTTTTCTTATATTATCCCTTTAAATCATCACTCTTTACAGCTGAATACACATGAAATGCTCTGGAGTTGTACTAAGGTTAAGCATTAAAGTTGCATGTCAAAAATCGTATTAGTCAAAATCATTATTATAAGCCATTCTACACTCAAAGAACCTTGAAAAAATTAAGGTTATGCAGAGAGTTTGTGAGCCAACTCTTTAATCACACACTGAACTTCAGATATATAGTTTAGTACAATTAGCAGCACTGGGCTAATGGTTATGGGTTAAATGCTACTTACAAGCACTTTTGTTTGTTTAATTTAGTCCAGACTCTTGCTTTCACTCTCCCCCCTGGCTTCCCCCTTTCTCTTTGCTCTCCCCCTGTGCACCACTGGCTATAGCAACACCAATTGGTAAAAATGAGACTGTGATGTTGTTGTGAGCCTCCCCAGAGTGGAGCCCTGCCAATGCTTGCCACTGATCCAGCGGCATGAACCTGCTCAACTGTGCAAAGTCACTCTAATTCCCTCCCTCTGTTTTTCTACCTTCTCCCCCAGGGGGCAACCACTGAAAGGAGTGACTACCCACCCATCAAGAGCTGGCAATTCGCTGCTATTAACCGTGACCGTGATTCCCAATCTGCCTGGCAGTTCTTAAGAACAGGACTGCAATGTCTCATATGCAGTAAAAGCGGTTATCTGCACCCTGGCCTCCAACGCTCCACCTGATGAATGTACGATTTCTTCCCAACATTAAGGGATTTAGCACAATTTTAAGTGAAAAGGGGAGGGGAGGCCCAGACCCCCAGATGAGCCCTGATGCTTTAATAGTCACTTCACATATAATTGAACTTTCATCAGTTGTACGAAGCTTGGGTGTGATAACACTGAAATAAAGGTCTACACTCAAAATGTTCCTGTCAAGTAGGAATGTGAGGTAGCCCGGAAAACATGCATCGATACGAATGAATGTGCAGGGCCACCGTGCATTCGGTGGAAAGCACCCCTGCCAAACCCCAACATCTTTCCAAGCACAACATCACTGTAGCACTCTGCAGCAAACACTCCCGGCTAGGAAAGGTACAGCATGCCATGAATGAAAAGCCACCACCACAACTGCAGACACTGGGCTCAGACCACCACCCAGGAGCTCCAGCCTCAGCAGTGCACTCTGGCAGCAGGTGCTTTGCTGCTGAGGCATGCCAGTGGCTCAGCTCCAACTGCAACCTAGAATGAGCGTTGGGGACCCACCAATTTGTATCAGGATTGCATCCTCTTTTGAGAAGACTGGGCAAAATGAACTAGATTGTGATGTAGACACACACTACCCAAAAGAAACCTCCTTCAGGAAGGGAGCATGCAGCTGAAGCCTTGATCCACATGACGCGTAGGAATGAAACCTTTCAAATGGCTATCCAAAAGACAGCTACAGACTGCAGATACATCTATCACAAGGATGGCCAGGGAATTATCTGGCAGATGGCCTTGTTTGTTTTTAAATAGATTTAGGGCTCAGGGAAGGTCCTGAATTGGCAGTGGAAGAGAGAAAACCCTCACTGCAAGGGCAGGAGCTACGCTGCAGGGGCAGTGACACTGTCCCACACTGTCCTGCTCCCCTGCTTCGCTCCTGACTTGGTGAGAACCCCTGCAGTCCTTCAGTGTTTCTGACAATCCAGGCTTTGACCTCTGCACTGAATCTGCCATGTAACATCAAATGATGACTGCTACCTGCCCGTGACACTGTATCTGTGTAGGATTGTCAGGAACTGTCTCATGATCACTGTCAGCACAGACTCCACTAAGTGAGACCAAGCTCTGGAGAAAGCTTTCATAAGCATTGCCAGCGTCTTGAAACGTTCAATCTCCCCAGTAAAGTTTTTAATGGGAGAACATTTGATAAAAACTATGCAACACAGGAGCATGATAAACTGTTTTTGGTATGAGTTAGGGATGACTGCACACGTAACAAGTGGCAGAGCAAACCAGAGCCATAAGTCAGTTATGCATGGTCATCCCTAACGATAGAGAATAAATTGTTTATTCCAACCCTCTTGTGTTGTATGTTATATCACAATCAACTCCCTGTGTATTGTAAAATTCAAAATGCCCTTGCAAGGTTTACTTGATGAAGGAGTTTATTTTGATTTTCATCTTTCATCTGTAAAACTCCCTTCTAACTCCAAAACACTGTGAAAAACCAATGAATGGCCAAGGCTCAATAGTTAAGGTGAAGAATGAAATGTCAGATACAACTCTGAGTTTCCAGACTTTGGCAGCTGCAACTATCCTTAACATTACTTTTTCAGCTAAACAATCTGAGAAGCTACTGTTTCTTAGGAAGGCACTGCACTGCTATATGGGAATGTTTAAAAAGTATTTTGTATTTTTACATGTTTGAAATCAGATGTAGCATGAACAGAAGCCCTTAATGAAAATTTAATGAGAACTTTGTAGCCAGCACAGTCTTTACCAAAAGCACAAGGAACTCTTGCAGGGGAAACGGAAAGATGAGCTCTTTTACTCAAAGTCTCTAATTCATCTGTATTGAGAGCTCTTCCAGTGAACCAAGCAAAGATAATACAGTGACTAAAGATATGCATGTGTGCTGGCTTTGGCTGGCGTAGAGTTAATTTTCTTCACAGTAGCTAGTATGGAGCTATGTTTTGGATTTGTGCTGGCAACATCTACTTACAGGGATGTTGCAGTTACTGCCCTGCAGCGCTGGCACAGTGCCAGGGCCTGTGCTGCCTCTCACCAGCCTGGGGGGTCACCAGGAGCTGGGAGGGGACACAGCCGGGACAGCTGACCCCAACTGGCCAGAGGGATGTCCCAGACCATACGGCGCCATGTTCAGCATCTAAAGCTGCGGGAAGAAGGAAACAGGCGGATGTTCAGAGGGATGGTGTTTGCCTTCCCAAGTAACCACTACAGGAGCCCAGCTTTCCTGGAGGTGGCTGAACACCCACCTGCCCATGGGAAGTGGTAAATCAATGCCTTGTTTCGCTTTGCTTGACTTTGTGGCTTTTGCTTTACTTATTAAACTGTCTTTAACTCATGAGTTTTCTCACTTTTACTTTTCTGATCCTCTCCCCCATCCCACCAAGGGGGAGTGAGTGAGTGGCTGTGTGGGGCTGAGCTGCTGGCTGGGGTTAAACCACAACAGCACATTTTAAACTGATGTGTTTTCTTGGAGTTAATTCTGTTTTTTAAGTTTTGGTGTGAAAGCTACACTTCAGGTTTTGAAAAAAATTTCTTTATTACATATTATTTTTGTTTCGTATTGCACTGAGCAGTGCTGTCAAAACCTTACAATACATTCTAAAATATGAAAGACATGGAAATGATCGCTGCTTATATGTAGAAAACTTTTCCAAACATTAATAAAATTAATTCAGTGAAATACTATGATGAAGGCAGGATTTAAAAATGTGTGTAATATATTAGCAAAATAAAGTTTCTCCTTTTCTTGCATTATTACTTTTGCTATTTGCATAACTCAAGATTGCCATGTGAAATGTTTTGCATTATACCTGAAACAGTCTCTTTTCATTGTCCTTATTTCACAGTGTAACACAGTTACATACTGTGGGGTTCATGGAGTCCTAGCAAGGCTATTATGATCACCTTGTGTTCAATTAACAGTAGTGGGTCCTGGTCAGGAAAGGCTAAAATAATGTTAACCATGACCAGGCAGGCTGATGTCATGGCAAAAAGCTGAGATAAACTTACCCATATCTTACCCCAAAAGCACTTCTTATACCAAGAGTTCACAGCTCTAGTTCTCACTGATGGACATACACGTGTTGTTATTCTGCACACACTTCGCAGTTTCTGTTCTGCAAAGATTTTGAAAAACTTAATTCACCTTAATTAAGTTCATGGGTACCCCATGTGGTGTGAAATTTATTTTGTCTACTTACAAGACTGGAAACCAAAGTCTATTTTAAAGCCAACATTTTCAAACTTGTATCATTTCCTTCAGGCACACAAACCCAGGAATTTGAGAGCTCTTCTAAGTGGCTTCAGATTTTCAGAGATGTTTAATGCCCATCAACATACCTAAATCCTACTCACTTCATAGGCAGCAGCAGATGTACATCAACTCTAAAACTCAGGTCACTAATCCATAGTCTAAACTAACCATGAATACACAGGGCAAAATGCTGAGCCCAAGAGTTTATCAACTCACAAGTAATCAGTAGAAAAGACAGTAACAGATCTCAATACTCCTGAAAATGACCCCCAACTTTGCTCTTTTGCAACCTTGATAGCCTCATGTTAATGGAAAACACACAAATGAGAAATATTCTTCTTGTACATTGTTCTTCTTTACTAGCATATCCACCAATCTTGCATTGATGGATTTTCCTTATCTGGGCAGTTAGTAGAAGTTCATTCTACCAAGGCTGGCAAGCAAGAAAACAAGTCCCAACAACAACAGGTTTGCTCCACACTCTTTCCATTTTTTAAACAATGCAATAAGGCTCCCCTTCTGCATTAGCAAATGCAAAGAAACATAAAGAATGCAATGATGAAGTGGCAATTCTGTGGTTCTTAATGCATTTGGTGTAGTGTTACACATCAGAAAGAAAACTACAGGTGAACATGGTAATCTATTAAAAAAAAAAAGACTATGCAACTATACTTTCCTCTTAACTCAGAGCTACAATAAAACCACAATTCTGGATTATTAATTCTCTTTTAATATAGGCTATCACCATAGGTTTGAGTATGGAGAGAGCCAGGTGGCTCGTCAGAGCAGGGATCTCACAGACATGGGATGCCTTGCTCCTGCTTGAGCGCTGACCTTAAACGCAACAGCGCCAAACTGAACTTCAGGCATTTGCTCACTGAACTCAGGCACGAACAAAGCCAGCCAGAAGACCAGCCCAGATCCAACAAGAGCAGATGAATGGGTGGTGAATTTCAATCACATCCACACCCCTCATTACATCAAAGGACTTGAGAAACTGGAGGCCAAACACACAGTGATACTGTCAAAACAAGTAGCAAGAATCTCAGAAAAAGAGGCCGTATTAACCTGCAGCAGAAACAAGAGGTTTAGATACCAACCTCAAGGTAACAGGCAACTGTCCCAATCAGCATTTTGGTAGCCAACCTTTTGTTAACAACTAAAGATGTAATTTAATCTTCAGAAACCAGGATGGTCCTTTGCAACCTTCTTCTTCTAAAAAGGTATCTGAAGGAGTGTTGTGTCCAACAAAAATGTAATGGAGATTTTAGTTGCAGTCTGCAAATCTGAACTGATGCTGCAGGCATCCATTTGCCTGTGACCGAGGACAGTGTTTTGCCATCACCAAACATTTGATGAGATCTTTGACAATTATCTTCCCTGCTCCTGGATAGGCATTTCAGTGCAACAAAAGTGTCATATGAAAACTGATTATTTCAATAGATTTTGGCTTACACAGTTGACTGCAAAGATAGCCATGATTAGCAACACGTTTAATAGAGAGAAATATAATTATCCAGGAGTTTAAACCATGAACTTGATGAAAGCTGTAAGATACAATGTGAAATTTATCTTGGACGGAGAATTTTTGTGAGGTTTTGTTATCAAATAAAATGAACTACTGAACATCATAATCTGCAGGTGAATAGGCATCCAGAGTATCTTCCTAACCCTACAGCACTGCCAGGAAAAGGACCTGAGGTCTCACAGCCACCCAATCAAGTCCTGCAGATCAGACTTCTGATGGACCTCTGACCCACCATAAATATCTTTCTCCTTATGGGCAAAGTACAGACCTAAAAGGATATCTTGATTTTGTCAAAACCTAAAGCATGCTATAGCCTCTTGCAAATTACAACCAAGAAATTATTTAGTTCTTAGGTTCAAAATACATTCCCAAATATGCTGAATGTATGAATGTTTCTTTATGAATGGACTTTGTGACTCTTCTAAGGTACCTATTGCCCAAGGCACACTTGAAACAACGTGAAAAAACTTTCTATTAATAATTTACCTGAAAACCAGTCTTATCCTTCACTTCAGTGCCATGAAGATTTTGGTTTTCATCTTTCCATTCTCAACGTGGGCATGCTTAGCAGAAGGCCCCGCGGACAAGTCTTCATTTAATAATTTACCTGAAAACCAGTCTTATCCTTCACTTCAGTGCCATGAAGATTTTGGTTTTCGTCTTTTCATTCTCAACGTGGGCATGCTTAGCAGAAGGCCCCGAGGACAGGTCTTCATTGCAGCAAGCTCACCGTAATGTTCAGTGAAGAGGTTCTGTGATGCCCAAGAGACACCTGCTCTCCTGCTCATTTAATGCATGCTGCTGACCACTGACAGACTGAAGTTTAGGAACATAAATACTAAGTTGGGAATGATTTGCTGAAGACATTGATTGTTGCCTTTGTCCTCTGAATCTACTAGATTTTTTTTTTTTTGTCCAAAGCATGTTTTTAAAATAAATACACAGAAAAAAAGGAGAGTCACTGTTTGCTCCAACAACAATCTTTCTTTTTGGTCTCTTATCTAAAATGCAGAAAGCTAAGGGTAAGTGAATCTTTGTCTGACAGGCCACACTCAACTGTTGCCAAGTTACCTGACGAAGTTTCCTTTATTTCTACAGTTGCCAGATAATTTTCCATCCCCTGTACTAAAATAACTTACAATCTATCTGGAGCTCTGGATATCCAATTTTTCTTTATGAATCTGATCCCAGTGCTGTTACTATTTTAGAATGGCCTCTAAGTAAATCTTGAAGACTTAGGGTATTTTTTTCAGTTGGAAGATTTTTAAAGTGAATGTCCCTTCCTTCTGGGATAACAATCTCAGAACTAATACATAGTTTAGGGGTGGGAAACTATCCTGAAGAGTGGCATCTACCATCAGCACTCCTTGGGGAGGAACACACAGGAATGTCCTTCTCACCTTTGTCTCCCTGTACTATCAGCTTATTCTTCATGTTGACAGGAGACTGGTGCAGTTCCCCAGAAAGATGCTCAGTAGCTTTCCCATGGAGTCCTGCCAAGGTTGCTGTATTTGTGCACAACACTGTTGCTCCTTATAGCTTGAGACAGGCTTTTAATAGATGTGTTGTCTATGTGAGATCATGAACAGTACTTCTATAGTGACAATATCTACACAAATAGATGATTTGAACATATCTTTAAATTCACTGAGATCTGAATGCTAAAGATATCCTTCCTAGCCCTACAGTGAGTATCTGAAGCATTTTAAGTGAGGAATTACTAGCAAAGCTTATATTGGTAAATGAAATCACAAAACCTCCTGTGTCATGAATCTTATTGACAAAACTATGCAAACAACTGATCTTCCATATTGTTGGAAGTTCTGAAAAACCTTAAAAGAATTTTTTTTTCCTCCTTAGTACTTTTAAAAATAGAACTACAGAAAATGTCAAAGCCAGATGCTTTTGCAATGTGCTTTCCCTTCCCCACTTTTTTTGTTTTGTTTTGTTTGGTTTAGGCAGAGATGGCAAGATGGAAATGTTTATAGAGTGCTTTGGGGTGGTCAAATCCTCATTTTTCTCCTAAGACATTTCAATCAACTCTTCTTTTGATTTTCAGACTGCGAAAAGTCAAGAAGGTCCTTTTTTTGTTTGATTCTATATCAGATGTCCATGGTGATAGGAGTTCTTTGCATCAGAGGCTGTGTTCACCCCAGCTGAGCCTCCTTTTCCCTAGGAAGCCGAGAAGAAGAAACAACAACTTGCTGCCGTCTTACCCAAGCTATGACTGGTTAACTTTTCCACAGCTTTTTTTTTTTTTTTTTTTTTCCTGAAAGGAGCAGCAGTCAGGGAAGGCAGTAAGAACCAACAGTGGCACCAACTTCTATTTACTTCCAGCTTCATCGCAAACAGTCTGCTTCCATTGAACTTGGCAGCTGATAATATTTGCTCAAAGTTTATTGTCTGCTTTCCAAGAATACAGCAAGAAGCATTGACTACTAAGTACTAGGGATGACAGTCTTTAAAGAATATTTCAAGGAGACAGCAAATATAAGAAATTATGCCAGGAAGTATCTACTAATGGGTTTCAACTTCCCATATTCCTTAATTTCTTCGGATGATCCTTTGGTAAAACTGTAATACCAGACAGGATCTGTTTCAAGAAAATCAGTAACAGAGATACTTGCAGAGCAGTGGAGTCCAACTCAAAACTTTCATTCAGGATTCCTATTAACTCCCCTGCTCAATCTTTTCAGGCCATGCTGTGCTAAGGATAATAAGAAACTTTGCTGTGATTTAGAAAACTGCTCTGATTTTTAAAACACAGGAGCTGTTTGAAAAGATAAAATGGTGTTTTTACAGATTACGAGGATTTTTTCCATAATGTGAGTTTAACAGAACCAAATCTTTTTTCCTGGCAAACTATTTCCTGTTGATGTTGTGTTCTACATTTGCTCTCCTTACTCCCTTGCCCTCAAGCCTCACTGTACTTTCTCCTCAAGTACGAATCCAAACAATTACACCATCACAGCTCTGTTCCACTCACTGCTCAGCAGTTACAGACTCAGAACCTCCACATTCTTCTGCTATAAGGAAAAAACCATAGTCACCCCAGGCCACAACACACCTTCAGAAACCTTCTCCTTTCTGTCTCCTCTCTCCACATGAAGGGGATGCACATCAGGCAAAGAGTGAACAGAAGAGCCTCAGACAGGGCATAGAGGTGGCCAAGACAGGTGTGTGCGATGCCCACCATGATCCTACAGCACTCCATTTGTAAGAGATACTCTTACGTATAAATCATACCAGGAGGACTTTGAGAGGGAAATTACTCATCTAAGAGGCTCTGCATGACCTGTGACCTAAGTTCTCCCTGGACAATCCTGGATTGTGTTGCTAAAGCATGCGCAAGAACAGCACAGGACCTCATGGGAGACACCTCCATTTTTGTAGGTACCTACAGGAGTTGTAAATGAGCTGTACAGACTGTTGCGGGTGGTGGAAAGGGGCATTTTTGCTGAAGTACAGCATTTGAGGATGAAGTTCCCATTTTCCCAGGCACTTTGTCCTCAGTTTGAGCGGCTTACTAAAACTATTTTTTTTTAAACTTTATTTTCCCTCTAGAACAACGTAGCTTGAAATCCAGTGAAAAATTTTCCCCCTTGGAAAAAGAGTTTGGACATGCAGATGCAGATATTTGGAGCTGCTTCAAGTGCTACAAGGGCCAGGGTGACAGAAAGCCAAGGAGCATCACAGACCAACCAGCTTCAGCAGCCTCTGGAGATCCAAGCTGAGAGGTCTGGAGCAGTCCACAGTGGTCTGCATGAGGTATGGAGCCTGGCGGAAGAGGCACTGAGGGGCCAGGAGCCATGGCAGCAGAGGATTCAAGAGAAGCGACAGGTAGAGGTGAAGCTCAGGTAGACTGGATCTGGGGAGGAGCCCTATCTGGCAGAGGGGCCTGGAAGCAAGGAGGAGCTTATGAGGCAGACTAGGTAAGGGAAAATGAGTAGTTTGGACATTCAAAAGGCTTTCAGGTGGGGACTTTGAGAAACAACTTCTGGAGCAAGAAGTGGCAGGAGACAGGGAAGGAGCTAGAGATATTGGAACTATGTGTTGCCTAAGGACATAAACCAGAAGCAGCTGCCAATTCACAAAGGAGACTACCCCAACTGGTACCTCTGACCAGGACACTGGCTGGCAAGGGAAGGGGAGATACCTGCACGTGACACTTGGCATCCTTTCTTCATCTATAGCTGTTGGAAAGACAGTTGCCCATAAGAAAGGCCATTAAATGCTCTTCATAAATTATGCTTCCCCTAATGAGTACTACAGCTGGGCCAAGTAATTGGCTATCACCTATGCCACCAGAGCTCTCAAGGATTTTACCAGCCAGGACACGTGCGTCTTTTAAGAAGGCTCCCAAGGACTGTGCTGACCCACAACAGTCCATTTAGGACAACCGTGCTGCCTCTGACCATAGCTTGAGCTCTAGGCCTTCCTCCCGCTTGGATACTTGACAACGCTCCACTCACACTTCAGCACTAGCCTGTCTCCAAAGGCAAATGAATGCACACAAGGCAAGTAAGGCAAGTAGGTGAGACTAACTAGGATTAAACTGACTACAGGTCTGTGGTTCAGCTCCCCCCAGTCTCTAATGTGTCAGTCTCCCTTCTGCAGCTCAGCTGAGAGAGTCCTGGCACAGGCACAATTTCCTGATATTAATTCAGGCATGTAAAACCTGATCCAAAGCCACTAAAATAAACCAGGGCTTCACAATCACTTCATCCACACCATAATGTAAATGTTAATAATCCACATACATTTTAAGGTATGTTTTTTATCCTGACGTTAATTTGGGGTCTGAAATACTTCTCACTTGCAATTAACCATGAGTATGAATATTAGTTAAAAATCCAGGTATTGGTGTCAGGATCACAAAGGCACAGGCAGTTGGCCATTACCAGAACACACAACAATGTATTTCAGTGAAAAACACACAATTTTTTTTACAACCACCAAACGTGTCCTACTGAGATCCTACAAAAATCTCAGTAGAAAAAGAAGTCAAATTGAACTACAGTCTGTGAGATTTGTAGACACACAGTGTATTCAAGAAGGAAATAATTTAATTGCCAAGGAATATAACCAGTTTCTTCAAATTTTTAATTTCCTCCATAGAAGTAAAACAGACTGGGTAGACATGCCTTCCACATAGATGTTAGCATCTCACTCTGTTCAGCACTTCATATTTTCCTTCTTCATCAACAGTTACCACCTCCCTACTGAGTGAAAACTGGACATACAATCTTCATAACTTCTCACTGTTTAATTTGCTGACACTTTCACTAATATTACCTAACGCCAAGCAGCCTGGATGACAACCTCTCTCTGCTGAAATTAAAACCAAAAACCTACATTAGATGCAGAAGGACCAGAATCTGCACTTCTAATCTCCCCAAGGTCTAGTATTCCAGGGAAAAAAAAAGTACAGAAAAACACCTGGGTCTGTACATGCTGGGACTTCACTGAACCCAGAAAACAGCATGGTCAGGCTTAGCCGTCTTACCTCTTTGTCTTTTTATTTTCCTCCTTTCTCTTTTACTCTGTAATTCTGTATTTCCTGCCTACAGCTTTTCCCATCTCAGGTCAGTTGGTTGATCCCCATCCATTTTTCCTCCCCCACATCTGAAATAGCTTTTCTAGAAACTTAAATATTCAGCTGTATTGACAACAGATGCTGTTTCCCTGTTTCTGCCAAGAATTAAGGATTTTTCTTTTGTTTCACTCCCTCTCCTTTTTTTATCTGTCAGGGTCTTTTTTTCCCCCCTCCCCTCACCTCCTTTGCTGTCTGGTATCCTATTTTTTTCACTCCTCTCTCTTTCAAACTGTTTTCTTCCCCCCTTTCCCTCATTTGTACTTTCTTGCTTCTGCTACTTAGGTCCTGTTTCTCCCCTGGGGCACCTCAATTCCTTTATTTTTCTGCATTTCCCCCTCTCTCCTAGCCTTACTTTCCTCACTCCCATCTGCCTTCAGGTACCTGATGCAGCTGCACAGACATCTAACTGCTGCTCTGCCTGCAAATCCTGGAAGGAGCTGACCAGCCCAAATGCCCATTGATGTCGAGAGGAGCTGCATGTGTCCTGCAGTAGAGGAGCAACTGCCAGGTGGTTAAGGGGCTGCCTCTTCCCACCCAGCCTGCTTTCCATGTCTGTCTGGAACTGAAGTCATTGTAAATAGTTACAGGCGAGTGAAACCATAAAATCATGGCAATGTTCTATAAAAAGGCAACAATATTTAGGTAAAACATTTAATAATAAGCCCCTTAATTTAAATATTTTTTCTACAATGCTCCATTCCCTGTCTACAGCTATACTGTGCATTAGCACAAGCAAAATTGAAGTTAAAAGCTCGGCATTTCATAGCAGTGATGTGTTTTTAACCATTTTCATTGTGGCAAGTAAACATGGAAGCAATAATAATTCTCACTAGCTCACTCATCTTTAAAAGTGAAATCCTTTCCAGCAACATGGTAATGCTCTAACCCAGAAGTTTTTAAAATTTGAAAACACATACTGTATTATATAAAATATATTACACAATAAAGCACAGAGACATTTTAATCAACACAATACTCCAGTGAAGTCCCAAGAGTCAAATAAATAACGCAAAGATGAACATTCCTCTAGCTAAATGTATTTTCTTTCGGGAACTACAGAAAACATGACACAGCACAGTTACCTGTGTCTCTCAGAGACACACAAACATCATTTAAGCCTAATGGTCAGGGTCACCATAGTGAGCCCAACCCTCTCCGTCCTGAAATCAACTGGGATTTTTCCTACTGATGTCAAAACTGGCTGTGCCTCAAGAGGCTTCAATAGCGGCTTGCGTGCTGAGGCCCTGCTATAGGTGAGATTCACAGCGTCAACAGAATTACTAACTTTGCTTAGAGCTGAGCACCTGATCAAATGCCCGATCAGAGCCAAAACACCCACCCCCTGTGGTAAAGTCCTAAACCTCACAGTGTACAGCAAGGTTCACAAGTCAGGAACGTCATTTCTCAACTTCTTAAACAATGATCGTTTAGTTGCTGTACTTTGAAAAATAATTTCACAAAATTGCATGAGGGCATTCAAGTGTTACCTTCTCTCAGGATATTTCACAAAAGAAAAAAAAACAACAACCACAAACAAAACCCTGCTCTCCCTGAAGGTAAACAGTATTTCTCACTGCAGCACAAAAGACAAGCGGGGTCCCTACTAGCCCCAGCACCACTTGCGCTGCAGGATCTCCATTTGTACCACAAACTTCATAAATAACTCTGCTCACAGCACACAGTCTGGCTCTTATGATCCCAAATCGTTTTCCTCCAGCCCTAACAATAGCAAAACCTTGTGTTTGCCAGAAAAGTGAGTACATGTGATGTACCACATAAAGAACAAGCTTAAAGAAACAACCAGAGCTACCTTTAGTTACATTTCAGAGGAGAACCACCACATTTCAAGCTTCCCATTATACTAATTTTCTTTAAGTAATCTAAGTAGTCCCAATTACAAAGTAGTGCAAAGTGGCAGTGCACATATGGACATGTACATACGTATGTGTACACTCTTTTTTAAAAAAGCAGCGTGTTACAAAAAACCAATCTTTTTTTAAAAAAATGCATAAAACTTATTGGAAAGTTCTAATTCTGAGTACAATTCTAATTTCAATACACAGTAAGCAGCTGGCTATGCCACTGTGCTGCCTGTATTTCCCACTTACCCATACTGTACTGCACAAGAGGAACAGTTAATCTCTTCCTAAGGACATACGAATCTTTTGTGAATGACCTTTCATTAAGTTTTAAATTCCAAGTTACCAAGATCACCATTGCTCACAGAAATGGTAATCGATTTTTAAAGTCCTTTTCTGTGTAATAATTTTTATGTATTTGCACACATATTTTACTATGACTTTCAAGATTTCCTTCTGCAAATTAGTAACTTAAGGAAACCTTTGCAGATTTTCTTCCTTAGAATAAAATTTTACTGAATGAATGTCAACCTGTTAAAATTGCAATTTTACAGAAATTACAACTAACAGGGAGGCCAAGTCTGGAGATCTCTATAGTCTTGGGTATGTTTCTTTTGTTTCTTCATTCATGCTTAAGGCGGCGTTTGTACACTTAGGCAGCCTGATGAAATCTTAAAAGTGATTAAGATTCAAAGGTGTGCCTTTGTGACCTTTATGAATTGCCAGGAATATTATCCAAGACCCCAAATGAAAATATACCAATTGCATTCTGTATCCCAGAGCATTTCAACATCTTCAGCATTTTAACACTTTGAGTAAGTTCTAATACCTGCTGACAAATAAGAGAAAACTAAATGGTTTTGCTCCATTTCACCACCACCAAAGAACCCAATCAAAGGAAGCCAGTTACAATGCTGTCATTAAACACATTTTAAAGTTGAGGTGATGGTACGTTTTCACCCACTGTGGTTAAGGGCGTCCAAAATACCACTCTCCACACAGACATGCGGACCTACTACAAATAAAAAATGTGGTGTTTGTGGCATTTGGAGTCCCCTGTAAGTCTTTAAGTAATCACAACTTAGAATCTAATCTAGGTCTAGTTGAAGTGTGATCCTTTTGTGTACACTCCCGCTTACAGGGAAAGCCAGCTCCCAGCACCAGGAGTATCAGATTCTTGCAGCATCCATGACACTTGTAAGCATTCAGTGGTCAGAACACCACTACATATCCTTCAAATGACATGGACCACTGAAGCTGGAAGGTATCTTCACTGAACCAAACCGGCTGGTATCTCAGCAATCCACAAGGACATGAGCCCTAGCATACCCCTGGCAGCGTGCAGAATCTCGACTGAGAAGGAGGTGGGTTTTGCATTTTTGAAAGTCAACAGTTTTGAATATTGAAATGTGAGGGGTCCGCACCAGCTACAACAGAGGCATCTCAAAAATACTTCACACTGCAAAATGCTGGTATGTGTTTTTTGCTGTAAGATTTTGGAGTTAGAATCAGACAACAAGGTGATAAGCACAACAAAACACTAACAGAGCGAGCTAGCCAGAGATAATAAAAGAAGGCACAGCATTCCCGAAGTTAAATCATTAGGGTACCCATTACATGAAGATATAAAGAATCCTCTGCATTAATGTTAACAGAGCATATTATCTAAAATATTTAATAATGTACCAGTTTTTCTTGCTGCCATTCAAGTAATTAATAATATCCACGTATTAGTTCTAAGAAGCTGAATAAATACAAAGTGTGCTTTGATTTCTGCGCTACTGTGCTACTGTACAATAATACCACTGGAAGATGGTATTATCTTCCCATTTTTGAATGAAATTAAGTATAAACATATGTTTTAAACGGAGAAAAATAAAACATCCCCTTCATTTTGGGTATATTTACTGCTCATTAAATTACATAGCATGCTTTCGGTTCCTAACACCAAACTCGTATTGTCAATCTTTGACATCATGATTCATTATCTCATTAAATAAAAATAACTGGCAGATCATAGATGTGAGGACGATGAAGTCCCAAGTTTCCATGGACAATGTGGACACCACTCCAACATCAGCAATACCGGGGTGTATGTGGGTAACGCAGTTATTTACGAAAATAATCGATTCGATTTAGGACTCCGAGTGTTACAGCTTAAAACGCCCCGAAGATGCAACACCTTGTTAAGGAGTAACATCGCGGGGGAAAAAATAAATAAATACGGCCTGTAGTAAATAATCACAACAGGTTCCGACGCGCGGGCTCCACTCGGGCGGCGGAGCCGCACATCCACGCGTCGCCCCCACGGACCCGGCGCGATGGCGGGGGCACCCGCGGCCGGCGCCAGCACCGGCGGGAGCCCAGCAGCGGGGCGGGCACGGCCTCCCCGGGCGGCCAGCCCAGGCACCCACGCCGCGGCCCGCACCCGCCCGCCCCGCCGGCCCCCGAGGAGGCCTCCCGCCCTCGGCCGCGGCCTCCGCCCCCGCCGCTGCCCTGCCAGGGTCCGGCCCCCGACGCCTGGCGCCGCGGGGCCGGCCCTGCCCGCGCCGACTCGCCGCGGGACTGCCTCCCCCCGCGCCGCTGGGCGGCCGGCCGGGCGCCCCCCGCCCTCCCCTGCTCCCGGCCGCAGCGGCCCCGCCGGGCCAAGGGGAGGGGACGAGAAGTTTGGTGGTGCTGGGGGCGGGCAGCTCGGCCCCGCCGCCGCCCTCCAGCCGCCGCCGCGGGCGGGCTCCCGTCGCCCGGCCCGGCCGCGGCCGCAGCCGCCGCGCCGCCCCCTGCCCGGCCGGAGGGCGCCCGGCCCGGCCCCCGCGGGATCGCTGCCCGTCGCCGCCTCGGCTCCGCGCCCTGCGGGGTCTCCCCCCCGCTCGACCTCCCGCGGGCAGCGGCCGCCGCCGAGGGGGCGTCTGAGGGAAGCCCCCCCCGCCCCCCGGCGCTCCCCTCACCTGCTGGCCAGGCTCTGCCGGCAGTGCTGCCTGAAGGGCATCAGGTGGTAGTTCATGGCGTCCAGCAGCAGCTTCTGGCAGACGGGGTCGGTGCGCATGAAATCCACCGACTGGACCCGCTCCACCAGCTCCGGCGCCGGGATGAGGGCGAAGCGGAGGCGCTTCATCAGGTCCGGGGCGTACTGCATGCGGGTCTCCCGGTCGTGCTCCAGCCACAGCACGGACATCTGGAAGAGCGCCAGCTCCGACTCGACGGGGGGGGGCAGCGAGTCGAGCAGGGCGCGCATCTCCTCGAAGTTGAGCAGCAGCACGTCCTCCACCAGGTACTTGTTGGCCAGCTTCTTGGTCTCCTCCAGGCCGTGTAGGGCGGCGATCTTGCACACCTGCTTGTAGTTCTGCACCGAGATCTGGTCGTTGAGGAACTGCACGCACAGCTTGGTGACCTGCGGGATGTGCAGGATCTTGCTGACCGACAGCACCTCCTCCACCGTGTCCAGCGACAGGGTCACGTTGGCCGTGTACAGGTACTCCAGCACCAGCCGCAGCCCGATGGATGAGCAGCCCTGCAGCACCAGGTTGTTGATGGCCCGCGGGCTGGCCAGCAGCTTGTCCTCCGGGGAGGAGGACGGGGTGCCAGGCTCCTCCTGCGGCTGCGGCGGCGGCGGCTCCTTCGGCGGGCCCCCCAGCCCGTCCTGGGCGCCGGGCCCCAGCCCCAGGGCGTGGGGGTGCCCGCCGCTCCCGCCGCCGCTGGAGAAGAGGGATCGGAAGTACTGGGAGCAGGAGGCCAGCACGGCCTTGTGGCAGTGGAACTGCTGGCCCTGGGCTGTCAGGGTCACGTCGCAGAAGAGCTGCTTCCTCCACAGCAGGTTGAGGCCGTGCAGCAGGTTGTCGCTGTGGCTGGGGTCGAAGGTGGAGGTCCTGTCCCCGGATCTGGACATGGCGAGCGGCCTCCGACACACCTGCCTTTTAAACCCTCCTCCAACCTGGGCAGAGGGGTGGGGAGGAGAGCGGGGTGGGGGGACACACGGGACGACACAACAATAAACACAGAGCTTTAGAGGCCCGGAGGGCGCATCCCGGCCGTGTGCGCACGGGTGGCGCGGGGGGGGGGGGGGGGGGGGGGGGAGCAGCCGCGCCGGGGGGGGTGGGGGGGGGAGCAGCCGGAGGACGGGCTCCCCTCCGGCCGCCGAGCCGCCCCCCCCGCCCCGGGCACGGCCGTGCTCGGTCGGAGAGGCCGCAACTTGGGCGGGATGGAGGAGATTTTTTATTTTTTTTTTTACTCTTCGCCCCCCCCCCCCGCCCCTTCTCCTCCCTCCTCGGTGCAAACCGGGCTGGTCTCCAGGGGAGGGAGGAACCCGGGGACGTTTCCAAAGCTGAGAGCTACCCGCCAAACAAACCCCCTACCACCCACCCACGCGATCAAACACACACCAGATAAGCCCCCCCCGCCCCGACTCCACGATGCCCAGAGAAACTACCAAGTGACTGAAAGTGCCGGGAGGGCGAGCCGCCCTGCCCGCCGCCCGCCCCCGGCCCTCTCCGGCCGCTTTGGCAACTCGGCGGCGCCAGGACCCGCTTCCTGCCCGGGGCGGGGGCCCGGCGTGCTCGGGGCGGGGGCCCGGCGCTGGCCGGCACCGAAGCTGAGCCCCTCTCCTCCGCCCAGCGCGGGGGGTTTGCGATACTTCGCACCCCGGAGGAGGAAGAGCTGGGGGGCGGGGGGGAAGCGGCAGCCCTGGGCCCGGCGAGCGGCCGGCCGCCCGCCCGCCCGCTGCTGTCCTGCCCAGCTCGCTTCTCCTCGCAGCCGGCGGCGCCGCTGCCGTAACTCCGGTAACTACGTGAAGTTCAAGTTGGGGGAGGCGGGAGGGGGCGGCGGGGAGCAGGGCCCTGCCCGGCCGCCCCTCGGTCCGGCTGGGCCCCGCCGCGCCCCCCGTGCCCAGCCCGGGGAGGGGGGCGGCCGGGCAGCCCCGAGCTGCGGCCGCACCTGCGGGGGCTGCGCAGCCACCGACCCGCGCTGGCCGCATCCCGCCCCGCGGAGCGCCGCCGCCGCTGTTCCTCCTCCTCCTCAGCGGGATCCCGCCGAGACCTGCTCCTGCCATTGCAGCGCGCTCGGTCGCTCCTCGCCAGCGCTGGGCTGCCTCTGCCTCCCTTCACCCCTGCCTCGCCCCATTTATCGGCACAGCGAGGGGCTCCCTCCAGCCGCTTCCCCTGCCCCGGCGCCGCTCAGCCCCGCTCCGCGCCCCGCCGCCGGCTACAGAAACCTCCCGGAGCCTCTCCCTTTAAGTGGACCCGGTCAATCCCCCCCTCCCCACCGCACACACACAGACACACACACACAGACACACACACACACACACACACACACAGACACACACACAGACACATACATACATGCACACACACATATATACACATACACCATACACACACACTCCTCCTCTTTCCCCCTCCCCTTCTTTCTTCCTCGTTTTGCCCATTTCTTGCAATCGGAGTTTATTCTGCAAACGCGTTCGTTACACAACTGCCCCCCCCCCTCCCCGCACACACAGACACCCCTTTCCTCTCCCCCAACAACAAACAAATCAGGAGACACAAGAAAATGCACAGAGACGGTTAGACACAAGGCCAGAAACTTACCTGCTCCACAACCAGCTGCCAAAGTAAAGGTTCACTTAAGCTCCCCCCCAAAAAAATCAATTGTCCTTCCTTTTTAAAGGTTTGCTCGCTCCTTCCAAAAAAAAAAAAAAAAAAAGGGGGGGGGGGAGAAAAGAAAGAAAAAAAAAAACCTTCTGGTTCCCAACTCGGAGCAGTCACTCTTTACAATTTATTTTGTCGTACATCATTTGATCACCATGAATTAGCAACAGCAAGAAAATGTACGAGAGAGAGAGAGAAGGAGAGAGAGAGAAAGAGAGAGAGAGAGCGCAGAGCTTTCTGCAAGAGAAGAAGAAGAAAAAATGTACGTGTGACAAATTATGCTACCAAGAAACAACACATCATTATCCTTGGGCCTGGGGCTCAGTGAGTCGTAACGAGAGTAATAGGAAATCCACGGTTGGGGAGAGAAACGGTCGTGCATGGCCAGTGGAGAGAGACCATACAGGGGGATGGATGCTGGAGAGACTCGCAAAATTATGGCTCAAGGCTATTGTAAAAATTGTCGAGCGTAAATGACTGCGATTTCAAACATCTTTGGAAGAAAGAAGGGGAAAAAGCGACCCCCCCCCCCCCCCCCCCCCCGCCTCCCTCCCTCTCGCTCTCCCTCTCTCTTCTCTCTCTCTATAAAGAACCGTCAAGTTTTAGTGCGCATTGCTAATTAGTCAATTTCTCTCTGCCTTCACAGGCTGGCGACTTTGCTGCTGAGCTGAAACTGCTAATTTCTGTGACCAGCTTTTTTCTTAGCTGTGATCTGGATGAATGAGTAGCTGTCTCACAGAGATGACAAAAATAAACTCTAATCCCCCAAAAAATTTCCACTACATCTTTCTCATGCATAGATTTATGATCTTCAAGCGCCCTGTGCAATATGCAAACTTTTTGTGTGCGAGTGTGTGTCTGTGTTGCTGGGGGTGGGGGGGTAAGTCTGTTGTATTCAGGTCGCACAGCATTTGTTTTGTGTCTCTGCTCTCCCCCTGCACCCCACATGTGATAGAAATAATGTCTGATTTTGGTACCCGATATATTGTCACGCACCCCCCCTGCCTTGTATTCATATTATTGCTTTGACGGGATACATCCTCCTTCCTTGCAAGTATGATGAGGCTGGAGGGGTGGCAGGGAGAGAAAGAAAGTGAGGCTACTAAATGGTGTTAGTGGTAAAATGTTCCCTTTACATTTGTTCTCCTGCACTGTTCAAGATTTATGATCTTGTTTGAAGGCATATTTTCTCTATCGTTTTGTCTGGTTAGACAACCGTCTCTGAACTTCACTGTCAGCTCTTCAACAGATAAGGGTTCAGAAGTCACTTTTTTTTTTTTTTTATTGGAAGATTAGCATATTGTCAGATTTGTCTTTCGGTTTTGAGACTTTGCAATGCAGAAGCCTGAATCAAATGGCAGGAAAGCAGCTGCTATTTCACAAACGTAACCTTTCAACTTTCTGCCAGAGCTGATACCCTAGAAACGTGCACAGCACAGCCTGTGGGTTGGGGCTTTGTTTTGGGTTTTGCTCCTTTATAGTTGTAAGAAGCAGAGGGAATTCTCATTGTAGGCATTTTGGGCTTTTTCTTTCCACCAAGGGGCATTTTGGTAGAGGACATATTCTCCACACTTTATCTCATGATATATTGCACCCTCACATTAATAGCTCTGTTCTTCTGCTGTCAAACCTCCAACTGTCAAAAAACAAACAAAAAAAAAAGAAAAAAAAAGAAAAAGAAAAGAAAAAAAAAAGGTGGAATGTGTGCCCTTGAGTGAAATGCACATGAGACTGGAGCGAGCACTTACAGAAAGTTTTACCTGGTGTGAAAGCCATGAGCCCCATCCCCTTTCCCAGATAATACTCAGGCTCCTGTTAATTAAAATACACACCAGGAGTGGGACTTTGAATGCCAGGTCTCATGGTCTCTCTCTTTGATTTGGCCAAGGATGCCAATGCATTTACAGAGCTGGAGTCAGATTGCTCAGGAATGCAAAGGACTGGAACTGAAAGGCATCAAGGCAGTTTTTGCTTTTATTTATTTTCTGGTGACCTTAAAAAAGAAGTTCTGCCATACCTTTCTGTTTTTCCTCACCAGATAGCTCCCTTCCTCCTCCCTTGGATGTCAATTATTTCTGCAAGAATTTTCCAAGAGAGATTAGGCAGCTGGTGTTTTAGGGCATGGTATTCTTCCCAAAAGAATGACACCACCATATGCTGCTTCAAAAACCGTTTTCTTTGTTTTGCTCCTGTTGTGCCTCCCCTTCCTCCCAGTTGTACCGTGTTGGCCACCCAGATTTTGACCCTGTTCAGGTGAAGAGAAACAAGGATTATAAGACATCTCAGTTTCAATAGTAGCTGGTGTCTTCAGTGATGCGAGTTGTCTCCCAACTGTAGTAGATGGAAAGAACAATTTTTATATCATGCTTGTGCTGCTGAACTTTACTGCTGTAATGGCTGTAAATAATCCCCATGGGGTTTTGTATCAGTTTTCATTGACTGATGTGTCACAGACTCTTACACCATTGTAAACTGCCAAAATATGTCTGTGCCAATGTGTAGCAAGTTTCTGGGACTAGCACACCGGTATGTTTTGCTCATTAGTGAAAAGACCTGGTTAATTTTTATTTAACTTTGCTACACCAACCCAGGTTGAAATAAAGTTCAGTCTTACTTATGTATATGATTTGTGGTCAATTGTGAATTACTTTGGACAAATATTTCTGAAAGTCCTGGGCATGGTGTTTTCTAAATGAGCTTAAACACTTTCGAAGGGAGTCTTCAAAGTTTCTAACTCACATGGGTGCTTTTCAAGATTTTACACATTTTATCTGCAAAGTAGAAAATTAAAGTTCGTCTCTTACAAATGGCAGCTGTCAGCAGAAGATACCGTGTTTTTTCTGTTTTCTGCAGTTACTCCTAGACCTGCATCATGTAAAATTAACCGTATTTTTAGTTTGGAGCACAACTAGATGTGATTGCCACATGGTTTAAGCAGGGACTTCACATCTCTAGTTTATAAGCCTAAGGCCATCACGGACTTCAGGGAAACTACTGGGAGCAAAAAGCATCTCTCCTGAGGCATGAGAACACATACCAACTCCCTGAGCCTTCCGCATTGCTATAGGGCTCTATCTCTAAGCAGGATTTCCAAAGAACAGCAGGCAGTGTCCCATGCTTTCATCTTTTTAAAGCAAGAGGTTCATAGATGTACTTTTGTTTGTCTTCCTTTAGCTCATCTCTCTCCATCCATGCAGACTCCTCAACTTACCGGAGCCTCATTGCCGAGGCTTGTAGCAGGGAGGTCAATACTGCACAAGGAACCAGATCACATCTTGTGATTAAAGGAAGAGGTCCTCATGCAGAGGAGACCTTCGTCAAGATAGTATAAGGCATTGTCATTAAAATCTCAGGGAACAACCTCAGTAAATAAGCAATGTAAATACTTTTCCATAACAATGATTATATCAAAAAGAGAAATCTAGAACTCCTTTGTTATCTATGCTTGTAATATGAAATATCTCTCTGCACAACTGATGTTTTGCAGATTTTTTGCAGATCTTGTTGTTGAAATATACACTGGTATCCTGGCACAGCTCAGAAATCAAGTTACATGCACCATATCTTAATTATTAAGAACAAAAGTAAGTGTAAATTCTGAAGACCTGCCCCTTTGTCATTGAATCTGCTGTCAGAAACAGAGCTTCAGCTGGCTCCCCTGTTTGGGGCACAGACATTGCCTTTGTGCACATTGTCTGGCCTGCTGAACTCTCTCAACAGTCTGCGTTTCTGTCACTGCTGCATTTCAGATAGTAGAACAGAGATGACAGCACTTATGTACATGGATGGGATCTCTCACCACAGGAGAGGGAAGTCCTCGTGGGGGGCCTTCCAGGGAGGTAAAGACTATGGGTAAACTTGGATCATTTTTGTTGGGCAACATGCCATACTAGTTGTTTGGAAAGATCTGAGCCCATAGGTCCTTTCTGTAGTACCAGTACTATACAAATAGATGACCAGCAGCTGTGTCAGCTGTTACCAGCAATGTTGTTCCTCGTCCTGAACATTGTTGTATAACCCACCTTGAAGTTTCTGACGTGTAAGTCTGTAAGCTCGCACTTCTGAAGGTAGACCTGGAAGCAGAGCCGCACTGTTGCTGGAGTACAGGTGAACTGTTCACTTCATCCATTGCCAGTGTCAGTCCAGGAGTAGGACAGGAGTGGAAGATTTCAGGAGGTTGTGGTGGTGGTTGTTAGAGCCAAGGCCCACAAGTCTGGATGTCTGGATTCCCACCTCTGGCACACAGCGATTGTACCTACGCCGGCTTGCACACTTTGGGATTAGGGCCTGGGAACCATCCAAAGCCTGCAGGTGCCTTGTTGTTACCTGAGGGGGCCTTTTCCCTGGAAACCGAGGAGATGTGAGGCTTTGCAAGGAGCTGGGAGGGAAAGAGATCTGAAATCAAAAGTTATCTTGGGTCTAATAATATAGATGTAACAACCTTGACCCAGGTACATCCTTTAATATCTCTGTGCTTTGGTTAACAAATGCTAAAAAGAGTTTTCATTAGTGCAGTCCAAAGCTCTCCTGGCTTGTGGTCCGTTGGCCCTGCTGAGCACATCTGCCCCAGCTCCATCCCCAGCTGGGTATTTTTGAATGTTTATATTACGCTTGCTATGCCAATGGCTGCTGCAGCCGTGTGCCTCTAGAGACTGGCACAACTGCCCCCAGAGATGTCCAGGCATTCTGATTGGCCTGGGTTGTGTCCTGGTTAATCCGTGCTTGCCTAGTGCTTTGAGATTCCTCCAGGAATGCTGACTGGTTTTAATTATACACACAGACATATTGTGAAGTATTGTTTCTGCGCCTGAATGTATATAGAACAGATTTTTTTCAGTAACAGTCATAATATAACACATTAAGTATTCAGACTTTTGCCCTGCTTACCCAAAGCTCTGGTGAGAGTGGACAGGGAGCTGCTGAACAGGACCTTAAATAAGTGATCCTAAAAGCATCAAAAGACAAACTGTTCTTCCTTTTCTCACAGTCCCCAAAAAGGCCATGGGGTAAACTACATAAAAAATAAAAAAAACCCCATTCAATGCAGTGCTATGCAATCAAGATGACTTGAATAAAGTTTGTAGAAAACCAGTAGCTTCTGAAAAATCAAAATATAAGGTATTGCCTCTGAAAGAGTTATTAAAATAACTGGGGGGGGGGCGGGGGCAGAACTCAAAACTGTTAAAAGAAGCAGCTAAGCTTGGGGAAATTGCAATCTAAAAGCAAGGTGGATTAAGCAAATCCTTCTGTACAGAACCATGCGACAACTAGGAACCCTCTAACCATCACTTGGAAAAGCTTATGCTCTGGGACTCGATTTTCAGGCACATAATACGAGCTTTAGTGATTGTGTCTGCACTGTACTCCCAATTAAAGGATACTCTCTTGTGCTTAAGTCCATTTTTGTTCAGGAAAGCATTTAAGCATTTCTTAAAGCATATTCTTAAGTGCTGTCTTGAAAGGGAATGCTTACCTGACATGGGACATGCGTCTGCATTCGCCGTTCAGTTTGGCTGAATTTTCCCAGCCTGGTGCACACAAGACTCATTGCAGAACTAGGAGGAGGATATGTTGGTGGCAAATGGCACAACAATTGCTCTAAAGTCATGGTCAAACTTTCTAAGGAGCCATCCCTAAGTGGGAGAGTGCTCCATCCCAGTTGCTTGGTTTCTTGAGGCAGCATTTTGAGACACACAGGGGAAAGGGCAGGCTTCAGAACGTCAAGAACTAGCTGAATTGCAATGGCTGGATTTTGAGTACATTTTTGTACTGAAGTAATACATAATCCATAGGTTTAACGTGGCTCTCACAAGCCCCAAGGGAGCACTAACAGTTTTTAAGGGAGAGAAGAGTTGCGAGAAATTTTTTAATTCCCTTTCAAGCAAAGTCTGCTGACAAAGACTTTTGTTCTCCATCACATCTAAGTGTTGTGGGGACAGAAATCTCTCCCATAGTGCTCCATTTCAGCTGCCCAAGATGGTCTCCTCCCTTTGGATGTAGCAGAGAGGACTCATTGCATGTCGACTCCCTTGTGAGGAAATAATAATTTAAAATAAAATGTGGTGTTAACTTTGACTATCAGGATACTTATTCATTAACATAATTTTGGGGGCATAAGTTAAACATGAGTATAAAAAGACAAAGGAAATGCGAGTTAAGGTTTATGGTCTCCCCTTGCTTTACTCCATCTTTCTAAGATAACACAGAGCACCAACTGACCTGGCTGCATAAATACTAGGGCTGTTTTTAAATAGTAGTCTTGTTCTGCTGCAGAGGGGGAAAAGGTGATCTCTCTGTGGAGATCACGTATCATTGCTCGCTCAGTAACCAGACCTATTCACCATTGTGAAATAGTCAATACGCTGCTTCACCCCTTATTCCATAGTGCATTTTAAAAGTCAGAACCTGCTAAGTCAAGTTAGCTAGTTTGCTGAGAGAAAAAAACCCCAGACACAAAACACTGAGACAGAGCTTCATGAGATTAAAGCCAGGTAATCTTTAACTTTATGTAGCCAGTGAAGGTCAAGCCTTATTCCCCTAACTGGTGTTGACCCTCACTAGTTGGTGAGGGTGATTTTGGTGAAACCCACTTGTGGCTCTGACTTAACCCAGCTAAGTACCCAGATAAACAAGGACTTTTTTTTTTTTTTTTTTTTTTTTTTTGTCAGAGAAGATATAACTTTAGTAGCAGATACCCTGAGTGTGGAGAAAATGGGAACAGGAGAATAATCCTTTTCCTTTGCTGAAATGTTTCTCTTCCTTTCAGCGAAGTGGACAGTTGTGTCCAGCTTCCTGGTTTAAATTTGGCCCAGGCAGTAGAAACCAAAAAGAAGTCATCACTAAATGGCTGGCAGGGCTCTATGTGTCACCAGCCAGCTGTGTCAGGCCAGCATCTTGTTCCCATAATAAAAATGTCCTTGTATTTGGCTCTGAGTGACATTGCCTTGGAATACAAGAAGATTATCTGTGGTCTGCTTTGGTGTGAAGGATATGCCAACCATTTACAGCTGGAAATTGTTCCCCCCTCACCTTTTCAAATATTTGCATGGTGCCAAATGAGGAGTGTGAGAAAATCAATAGTAGCTCTATTTCTGTTGTACCGGAGGATTAAAAGGAGACTTTAGTCCCCCCTGCTATCAACAACCTCATCCATGAGCTGTATATGGCAGGAAAAAAGCAGGTATGAGGGTAGATACAATTAATTCTAAAAAATGGAGATGAAATAGGATAAAGCGATACTTGATGTCGGAGCCCAGTCACAGAACTTTATCTCTTTTTTTTTTTTTCTTTAGCTCAAATTGCCTGGGTGATTTTCAGGTACTTATTACTCACAAGATAGCATCTTCCTTTATGCCCAATGCCTCATATTAATTTAAACCAAGTTATAAATAAACATCCCAAATATCCATGGGCTGAGAATCGACGCTAGAGAAAAATGGAAAAGGTTTCCATTTCAACTCCATTTGAGTACAGCTCATCAGCAGACAAAGGCTCATTGCTAATGTAAAGGGACAGTCCTAGTGGACCCAGTGCTTGCTCACACAAGCTATGAATCTAGCCAATAGTCTTTACCGATGATAAAACAGAGAGACAGGTAAAATGAAGAACATCCCTCTGCTGAGAAATTTCATTTTTTAAAATTAGACATATTTTAGTTACAAAAGACTGCAAAAGTGTTCAAAATAATAAAATTTTAGGATTTCTGTTCTCCTTATCTCAAGAATAGCCACAATGATTTAAAATGAATATGATTAAAAGGAAATTTATATATTGCACCCTGACTTTGGTTTCAGACCTGAATGGATTTTAAGTGCTAAGCGACAAGCCCTTTAAAATGGGATTAACAATGGAAATTCTGTCTTTTTTAAGCTACCATGGTGCTATTATAACATCTAGGCTTCTTCACAGCCCTTGGTCCACCGTCAAGAACTCCCAGTAACAGATACCAAGACTAAAGCTAGGGCAATGACCCAAGTTATTTTGGAAGTTACAGCTCAATGTATAAGATTTCATGCAGTAGCTCTGATGACAAAAAAACGAATTTACCACATGGAATCTCACAACATATTGTGCGGTAACTCAGAAAATAACTTGGGTTACCATTGCATACATATATATAATACGCATTAACAGCATTTATAGACACTGATCTATTAAGTCATTTTCCTACACTACCTTCAGACCTTTTGTATGAAGCAGAAAAACCATCATTAAAGCTATGGTTTGCCAGACAATTACTTTGTCAAATCTCAAGAAATTGCATAATAAATTGTATACATGCATCAAACATGAACAGCAGAGGGGTATAACAAGCTGTGTATTTCCAGTCCACTTGTTCTTTCATCTAAACAGTAGCTTTTGTTTTGAAGAGTAATCCTATATTCTTTTCAAGGCATAAAATGTGCATATACATTTATCTATCAAACTAAGTAGAAATAATTGAAACACTTAATATGCACAGTAATAAAGAAACGCACGAACAACTTCATTATTAATGTCTATTGATTATTTATGTTTTCAAATAGGCAAATGTAGCTACTAATATTTTATCATGTTAGTCTATATGTGCATTTTGGCTTTACCTGTTTATTGGCAAATTTACTATCCACATTATGGGTGTTTTTATTGCTGTACACTCATTTGCTACGCGCATAACTGAGGTCAGTTTACGAACTGACTAGTGTTTACTCAATTTGATTACTATGTAACATTGCTGAGACTATTCCCCCTTTGGAAAATTAACTGTATAAGGAAGCCCAGTAAATCTTTACTTAAAAATTCCAAACTTTAGATTGATTTCAGCAGTGGGTCTGTATTGATCTAAAAAGCTTTGCGTTCCTAACTAAAAACTAATCTTTATTTCACCCTTTAGTGACTGCAGCCATAAATATGTTCACTCGTACTGGAGTTTAGTGGATTAATGGTTATTGGAGATTGTGGCTTCCAACTGAGGTTGGTAAACCTTAACCTCTGGAGGACAACATGAAGGCATTTACCCCTTGTCATCTGTAATAGCCGGGTCCCTTTCTGACAGTTACCTGAGTGTTAAAGAGGAGGCAGAGCAGGGGATTGGAAATAAAGCACCAGCGGCTCACTTTAGCTATTAATCACTTATTAGACTGGACCTAACTCATTTTCTGATGCAAAGGCATTGAAATGAAACAATTTGTTTTGTCTGTGACACTAGAACTCCAAAATTTCCAAGCACTAGTATTAGTCATGCCTCAAAATTAAAAGGCAGAAGTATTATGTCTCCTGTTCTTCCATTTCATCATGTTTGTGGGAGATGCTCCATGTGACTCAGGACAGATCTTTCTCACTGTCTCTGGCAGCGGATTTTTGAAGGCAGCTGGCAGGAGACATTACCTTACATTCCACTGCAATGACTTATTAGTTATTACCCAAAACATAATTATACTAATTGTTATAAAAACCATAATTGCATTAATGTCCTAAAGTAGGGTTTATTCCAGAATGTCATGTTCTGAAATAGATGTCAATTAGCACTTAAGTTATGAACAAGCCATCCCTACAAAACTTTAATTCACTCAAGTCAGCTTAAGTTACTCAAGAAAGTAATGTGAGAATAGAAATTATTCCCACATGTAAGGACTGAAAGATCTGCCCTAACTTTTCATTAAAGAGAATAATGATTATTGAGAACATAAAAAAATTATTTCATTAGCAATACAGAGAAGGTTTCACTGGAACACGAAATATACAAAACGGTAGATGTCAAGTGATTATATTAACAGACACAATTCAATATCCATTGTTCCAGAAAATATACTGAGCTTAAAGGAGAGATTTCTTCTGCAAGAAATATTGACTCGAGCCTGCCTAAATTCAGGGGAGAGATTTATTTTTCATAAGCAGGGTACCATCTTGTGACAGTCAGTTCTGTAATTACTCCCATTTGAGAACATAAGGAATACTTGTGTCAAAAAGGGTGCCTGGTTTTTGGAAACTTATCTTATTTTAGAACCTTTCTTTCTATTTCTATTAATTCTTCTATTTTTGCAAATCAAATTCCCAGGAAGGGAGATTGCTTTTGTAATAACATAGAATTGCAGTTGCTGGCAGCTGTTGCAAATGATTCTAGGCAATTTACGTCCCTCGAGACATTTCTCCAACATCAAGGTAATCAGGGCCGGTGGGATATAATCTGGGAACAATTCTAACAACAGGTTTCTCACCCTGGACCAAAAAACACAGTCTCAGGGGACATGCAGATTGCTCGCTGTGCCTTGACATTCACTCCTAACACTTAGCTGCAGATTTTGCATCTGTTTTGTTTATTAAACTAGGAGCATTGATTCAAACATTTAAACAAAAGTAACAAGACTGTAGGAATACTGAATATCTGCTAGGCAGATCATTGCCCTTATTTTCCCATTTAATTTGTCTTACCATCTCCCTGTTTCTTCAGTTCCCTCTGACTCATCTCCCAGTTTTAGACTGTGGTAGATTTCACCCAAGACGGTCAAAAAGCACAGCAGCACATGGGGTGGGACCCCACTGTTTGCTGTCCTTGTCAGAGATAGAAACAGGATTTGTGGGGATCTTCTGCAAGCTTGGGCTAACAGCAACAACCTTGGGGGCTTTGTAAAGATAATCTCAGTTTTAATAATAAAACATCAGCTGTCTTAAATATACTGGTTTCTAGAAATCTGATGATCTGAAGTTTGTTTCCCCTCAGATGGCAAAACAAGCCTTGAAAAAGTGATCTAACTTAGAAAGAATGGAAAGAATAGAGAGAAGCTACAGAACAGCTACTAGTTTAATAGAATATATAATAGAATATTAGCTATGTTCTATAATAGCTATAATAGAATAGCTACAGAAGGCTGAGGGGACTAAAATCTGCCTCCATCTCCCCTCCAAGCATACATGAAGAATGTATACAAAATGGTGGCAGTTAAGAGTATTCTAAAAACATTAGGTCATTAACAGTCCCTAAAAACTTTGTGCAATAGAAAGGCACAGTAATTGCATATATCCTCTGATGGCACCTGGGATGAAAACAAGAAGGAAATTTCCCAGCTCATGGCCAAACACTAAGGCAGATCTCTCTAGTTTACATTTAAAGTCCTGTCTGAATGCACATGTTTGATGCTGCATTGACAGCAGCAGCAAGAGGAGTGAACTTAAAATGTGTGTACTACTATGTACAAGACAGAAGAGCTATTGCCTCTCCCTTCAGCATCAGCTGTAGAGATCTTTCTGGCATTTGGGAGATGCCTTCACCTGTCTGCATGGCACTATCAACCTGAGGAATGGAAGGAAAAATGAGTCTGCCTCTTGAATACCTATTGCTGTGGCAGGGCAGACCTGGCGGTTGTCAGAGCCACCACTGTACGGTTAGTGTTGGCAGGAGAACTAAGTGTCCCAGGGAGCAGTGGTGGCAGGAGACCACCAAGCTCATTTCTACTGATTCAGCTTTGCAAAACAGTTGCTGGGCAAGGAGACCAGCTCTAAATGCTACCACGTTATTGGGATGAGCAAGTGTGATGGATCAGTGGGGTAATGGCTCAAAACAGGGGAAAGGAGAGTATGGACCTGATGTTTGCTAGATGGGAAAAGAGTATATGGGGTTGGCATGGCTTTTTGCAAGGAGGACATGCCCATTGAACATCGCAGGCATCACAGAGTGAGAGGGAAAGTGTTTGTGGGAACCTTTGTTAAACTGGGAGCTCATCACTCATAGTCACCTAGCTGAGATCACCTAGAGTAAGACTGCTGTTCTCCTCAGAGAATGCCAGACTGCTTGGATTATTATAGGAAAAATACAAAGAAATTAAAAATGACCACATCATTTCACACAGCAGTAAATATGTCATAAGGATTTTTTATCACATAGACTTGATGCACGTTGGGCAGGAAGAAAACAGATTTGATCAACAGGAATATCTGCTCTACAGCTAATATGATCTACTGAGTCACAAATCCTCTTTTTCATAATGCTTAAATACGGATTTACATGATGGACTGTAACAACTCCAAATGCACCATTTATGTTTATCATGTAACTAATGATGAGTTTTCAAATTAGAATGCAGATCAAAATTGCACACTAGTTATTCAAATGTTTTCTTCGTTCAGAAACTCACTTTCTGAATAGTTCAAAAGTATGCACTATTTGGACTGTGAGCATACAGTACTGAGACCCAGGTGAGTAAGGTGTACATGAGAGTGGTCCTGCTGAAATCAGTAGGTTTACTCAGCGTATAAAGTTACTTACATCTGTATGTACCTGCAGGAGAGATGTCAAAGTCAGTATATTTTTTTTTTGTCGACTTCCAAAGATTCTGTGAGCTGGTCACCAAGATCCTATTAGCATTTACTATTTGCTGCTGAGGGAATAATTTCTGTGTCCAAAGCACATGCAAGGCTATCACTAGTTTGCTAGTTTTTCTACCCTTGTCTTCTTCCACAATGCAGTACTTTAAAAAATGCAAGAAACCTTGCCAGGACACTGTTTAAGTGCACGCACCTTCAGAAATGCTCTGCTACCCATTCTCAGCCTGTCTTTGCATGCCTCAGCTGCATACTAGCCCTCCAACCTGTGTGTGAATACACAAATGTGGGGGTCTTGGGGAGTCAGGATAGGTCCTGCATTTGACATTTAAATCTTTAATAGTTAAGCAATAAATCGTTCTCTGGATTGTCCAGTGTTGCTGGACAACAGACACTCTTTCACCTTTGATACTAGGATCTCAGTCAGGGGTGGCTTTTGTAGTTCTTCAAGGCTTAAAACCAGTCTTGTGCAAAAGGCCAGTACAAAGGTCTTACAAGTCAAATTATTCAAGTCCTCCCTCAGCCCTGAAAATCAGCCCTGATCGCTGCAGTTTGCGGCTGACAACAGGCTTTGGGCTGCCTCTCAGTAGAAAGGCGAGGTCTGAAAATAACCAAGGTCCAAGTGCTCAGGGGATGCTAGAAAGCCCAAAGGTTATTTGTCATCTTTTCCCATTCCATACCTATCTCCCCCTAAACAGACAGAGTCCATCCCCTTCTACTTCCTCTGAGTTAATTATAACTTGCATTGAGTAGTGTCATGGAGAGAGACATAAAAAGCAGCAACACTAATAGTACTCAAGGGGAATTTAGCAGCTCTACAGCAGAACAAAAATCTCCCAGCAAAGAGTTGTGGCAATAAATGAGCCAGTTTGATACCAGTCAAAGTCCACATGCAGATAGATTTATTTGCTCTATATGGCCATGCTTTTCCAGCTTCATGAGATATGGATATTTCTGCCGGAAGGGTTCCATGTTTAGATTGAGAGGTAGCATGTCCCTGTAACATAAAGCATTCACTGGCCACTGCACCGATACAGGGACACTGGAGTTCAAATGAGATTTTGCAAATCCCCAAGAGGGGAAGAAAAAAAGGCTTGGGCACTGCTTGAGAAGAAATATTTGGACTTACATTTCAGCAGAGTTTGGGGGGGGGAGGGGCAGAGGGGAATGCCTCGCTGTCTCTGTGCCTGTTTGAGAAGTCAGAAACAGCCAGAGGCAACCGGCATATGAGCAGTGTGATGTGAGGGCTTGCCCAGCCTGGATGCTCCAAGCTGTGATCTGGGATCATGGGCAAAGTGCAGTATGGATATGATGCAAGGGGCAATGCAAAACTGACTTGTGGTGCCAATATTTAACTCCTTGCTTTAATTTATTTGTCGTGGTTTAGATGTCAGGCAAATTCTCAAGGTCAGTAGTGCCTTACTCAAATCAGCAGCTAGAGGGGCCAATATGATTCCAATAGCTGGAATCCCAACCAGCCCATCTACCTCCTTCCTCTTGATTACTACTGGCTTGTCCAAAGTATCCTATTCTTCCACCTGAAATTCAGCTGTAGTCCTTGCTTCCTTCTCCCTCTCCCTCTCTGATGACCCCTGTCTCTTCTCAGCAAGTAGTTGTCAGCTTTCTTATAAACAGTCTGACTGTCCTTTTGGTCTTCTGGTTGATTCCACCTTGTAGAAGGAAAATGGGCATTTTTTTCATCAAGAGGGCCAACACAGTAGCAGAGCTGTACTGAGAACTCACTGGGTTTATTTAACTACATTTTACTTCAGAATTTTCCTTTGTGACAGCTAAAATCCTATTTGTAAAGTGTGTTGACCATGCTTCTTGGCAAAATGTGAGCACCATGAAGCCAGTGCTGTGGATACCATCCCAGTTCAGAATCTATATCTTTGAGATATCTATTTCCTATGGGTTCTCTTCATATAGCGAAGGGCTTGAACTCATGCTGTGAACTCATGCCCATGGCCTGGATCAGACACAACAGATAAAAGGAAAAAAATAGTTCTGAATCTGTACATAGTTGTCCCCTAACACCAAAACAGCCTTTAGTATTTAATTCTTGAAGATCAGAGAAGATAAGAATGATCTCTAATGGAATCTGTAGCCTTAATTTGTTTTGCAGGCTTCCTGTTTTTATGACATGCTGCCTCTGCAGTGTAGTTGATGGAGGAGTGTGGTCTATCTAAAGAAGGTACAAACCATTTCCTTTGGCTAGAGTAAAGGCAGCAGAAAGCTTTGCGAGCCATGGATCTGTGGGGAGTCTGGCTTCATTTGTGTGTGTTTCCCTTCTTTTCTGCAAAAAGATAAAGATTTTTCTCTTGGTACTTAAAAGACCAATTTCTACAGAGCAGTGAAGACATCCAAATAGTTTCTCCAAGTCTTCCAGACACTCCATAGACTTTTCTCCAGATGGAAAAGACCAATTTATGCAAGAAAGTGCTGAAAACTCTGATGGAAAGGAGAAAATGTAGGGAGAAAAAAACATCCTAAATGCTGATTGAACACAGAAGTGCACAGGAATTTACAATGACTTCCCATCCCTGTCTTTAAGTCAAACTGAACTTCTTGACTACCACTTGGTCTTCTTGAAAGGTTTATTGAAAATAAAGAATCTTCCTGTGAAATTACATTGAACAAGCACCAGATACAGAGATCCCTTCCCCCATCACCTTTCTGTACCGTTGCAAAGACTTACTTAATGATTTACATTGTTCACAGAGTCACTCAAGCAGGCAAAGTGGAATTCCACCTGATCGGTAACATAGGGTACTTCCTACCTGAGCTGGCATGCGAGCTGTTTGTCAGCTCTCCTAACATGTGAAGAGCTGTATGGGAACTGCTGAGGTGACTATAGATTTTAAGGGCAACAATCTGCTTTTTTCGCAATGGCATGAAAAAAACACCATACGGAGTGCCATTAAGGCAGGGGGAAAAGTGAAGTAAGCACACCAAACACATTATCCAGCCTCAATGGCACATGGTAGGTTGTCTCCATTATCAGACAAAAAAACCTCACAAGATGCAGAGATCAAAGGGTTAGCTTTTCAGTGATCTTGTCATGCAGCTTCTTAAATGATAATGTAAAGGTTTTAAAAAACATTTACCGTAATTTCTGCTAAGTGTCACAGCCTAGTGAACCATTAAAAGTGAAGCAGCTCACTGAACCGCGCGGAAGTGAACAGATGGAATTCCACCCTCCCTCTGCTCCAGAGCCTCCTCGAACAATGCAAAGTCTTCTTTCAAATCTCCTCCTCTGAGCTCATTACCCAGGGCAAATATGTGGCAGGTTCTACCGCCACAAAGGCTGGGTCTTGCTCTTCTCTGTGGCCAGGCTGTGCGGTAAAAAAAAAATAAAATCACTCTGGTTTCTACACTTGTGCAATCCTGCCTTTGTTCCTTACTTTATATGGATGCTCTGAGAAAAGGAGGACATCCTGATTTGAGCTTGCCAAGGTTTTATAGCTTGCCAAGGTTTTATGGATCACCCTCAGACTTGCTTTCTCTAGACTTTAGTTTTAAACAAAGGGTTCATTTTCTTTGGGAACAGTTGTTTGCACATCTGTAGTTCTGAATTTTCTACAAAGATGTAGCCTTGCTGTTGCATTTGCTTCTGCTCCTTTTACATCCTCCTCTCTGCTTCCCTGCCTAGACGACAAGTAATTCTCTGCACAGGTAGGCATGATCTTGCACTCTCACCACTAATTTTTTAGAGCTCTTTATGGGCTCATGGAAATTTGGATCATTATCACAGGGCTGAAATTTCCACTGAGCTTTGTGGGTTTTGTGAGCACAGTGTGAACCATCTCCTCAGGCCAACTTACAGCAGAGGCTAGTAGGGGTCCTGCAAGCTCTGGTGGGGCATGTGAATCAGTGGTGCAGCAGCCACAGGGTGAGGAGGCTGCAGGGAGAGATGGGGGATGTTCAGTCCTTGATAGGTGCCAAAGCGTTTGAGGGGAGAGGATTCATGCAATAAACTCCAGTTTCACTCAGGACCATTCTCTCTCTCTCCAAGGAGTCTCACGGATGGGTGAGGGGTGGCACGCAAAGGATTGATCTTGCTCTTATTTGGACATCTTTCACATCCCAACCCAAAACTGCAAGGTCCCCATCTACAGCTTGGGGACTTGGAAGCTTAATTTGGGCTGGGTCTGTTTCCACAACATGTAACTGGAAAAAATCAGCTGCTTTTCATCTTTATCTTTGAAGCCAAAACCAGTTACTACCAGGCTGTGGGTTGTGTCTGATTCCTCTCTGTCCTGTGTCATGTTTACTGCTGTGTAAAACTCTTGACTATAATGCTGTTCCCAATTCACACTGAACCATTGCAGTGTGGTTCAGGAACTATTCATGGTCCTCCTCAGTCTGTTCTTGCCTTTGACCTTCATCATGGAAACCTGGACATGGGGTTTATTGTGTGATTCAGCGATGAGAGGTCCTTCAGACCATGAAAACCAGAAACCATCTGTCTTCAGGATTCACCTGATTTGAGCATTTTGCAAGGAGGTTTATATGTGAGAGCTGGTGCCTCCCAAAAAGCCCTCTTTCTGTTAACAGTGGTCTTGTGTTCTGAAAGTACCCAGTGAGAATGGAGTACAAAATTTGCAGCTGAAGAATAAAACCACTTAAACTGGTCCTTTTCTAGATTCTGGGGCTGTTTGTGAGTCATCAGTGCAGCACAGGAAAAGTTATCGTTTTTTCCTCAGCTTAAGCACACTGGAAAATCAGAAGAGTGGTCTTGGAGCTTGAGTGCTAGACCTGAGGCCTGCACCTTGAAGTCTTGGGTGTAAAAAGCACACCCTGGCATCTTGATCTCTCCACTTTGCAAGGTTGAATCGAAATAAGTAATTCCAGCCTTTCTGGGTACTGGAGAAGGTGGGGGTTCAGCTTCATGGCGTGCCTGGCCAGTGATGTGGGCTGGGAAATACATGGCTGTGGGGAAGGAAGGAGGAAAGCTCTGGCACCTCCGTCCCTGGGAGAAGAAGCAATCCCTGTCACGGGCTCTGTACAGCAGCAGGAGATGCTGCCAGCTGAACAACACATCCCTACAGGGGCACGAAGTGCTGCTCAGCCAGGCATGGCCAGCCCCGTCTCTGCCTGGCCAGGCTCTCTGCTGACTGCAGCACGCTCTCACCAAGGACACCCTGTTTCTCCTCAGGAAGAGGCAAAGTACCTCCCTCAGCACATTCCCCTTACCCACCACACAGCCTCTTGTTTTCACAAGCTTCTGCCATCTGTCCGTCTCTCTGCTGAGACTCTTACTAGGCAATGTCTTCTGGTTCCTTCTCAGGTTAAGATTTAGCCAGGTGACTCTGGCCCTCCCATCGCCAGCTGAGCAGAACGAAAGGGAACCTCTCTGGTGTGATGAACTATGGCATTTGGGAGAAGATAGTTTGCTCAGAAATGGCAGCTGAAAACATAGGTAAACTGGGAAGGACCGAGTTAGCTTTCTGAGAGAGGTTACTGCCCCCCTCAGCTGGAAGCCGTGGCTGTCCCAGGAGAGGCAGAGTACCCAACTGCATCTCTAAGAAATGAAATACGTGTGCTTGAACCACCTCTCTGATCACTTGACCATGCCCTTGGAGTAGTTTGTATGGATAAAGATGTACTTCTTCCTCTTGAATCTTCCAGGCTGTCGCCACGAGAATACCCTGTTGCCAGGATAGACCCTGCACCAGCTCTTACACAGCCACTTCTACGTGGTCTGCAGCACCGCGAGAGTGGGATCAGAGCCTTCCACATGGAAGCTGTTATCCTGATTTCCCGCTACCGGCAGTTTCCTTAAGGGTGCACTACCTGAATAGCCCTCACTCACACCCTCAGTCTGCTGCCACCACAGGAGCTGTGCTCTGAATGAAAGCCTGAGCACTGGTCCTTTTATTTGTGGAAATAGATACGAATGAGTGTTCCATGTTTCATTATCATCTTTCTTTTTTCTTCTTCTTTTTTACCATTTACATTGCATGCATACACTTGAGCAACTTGGCTTCAGTCTTGATTGAAATATTTAATGGATATTATTCATTGTTGGTATTCTCTCGATGTTGTTCTCATTCATTTTAAAACTGCCAAACCTTCCCATTTTTCAAGGATGCCTGGCCTTTTAAATAAGGAAAGCATTTTGATACCTTTATTACATTTTTTGAGGCCACATTAGCTTGTTTTTGCTATCATTTTGACTTTGATTCTAATAAACTGAACAGAAATAGCAGTCTCCCCATTTCTTAAATACTACATGCTTTTCCATTATTGTCCACAAACAGTTGATTCCAATCAACTTTCTTCAACTCATTCTGTCCTCAAAATAATTGTACTTTTATAACCATTCACAAATATTTTCAGAAGTGTTTCCAATTTGATGATATTATAACCTAGCCCTAAGGGTTTATTATCTTCTATATTATTCATTTCACCTAGTTTCATTTCCTTGGACTAAGTCCAAAATAGCCCGTGGTCTTGTTGATTGCTCCTCAAACCAAAAAAAAACAGTTTGGTACAGCACTCAGAAACATGCATCCATCCTTAATGACTCCACTACTGCTATGCCCATCAATGTCAGTATAATTGAAATTCCACTATAGTCACTGCCTCTGCCTTTTTACAGCTTACCCCTTATCTATGTAAGCGTTTCCTGATCTACTACTTTGTTTTAACCACTTCCCAGGTGCATGCCAGTTTTCTTCTTGGATTGTTTCATACCTTTAAGAGGTCCTTATTCATGCTTCACATTTGTCAGTTATTTGACAAGCTGAATGGAAAAGAAATAGCATTGTAAGGAGCGTGTTACCTATTTTTGGATTTCCCCTCAACGTGGGAGTAGGGCACGTCTTAGACCATTTGCCAACTATTCCAAGAATGGTTACTCAGGTGCAAATGAAAGTGGAGAAAGTAAATAGAGGGAAAACATTTCCCCTCCATATTTAAGCCATATATATTCTTTTCTACATGCAGTTTTTCTTGGGAAATTCTGGAGGTAAAATAAAGCAGAACATTTAGGATGCTTCAAATAATACAGCCCTCCTCCTGGTGAGCAAACCATGAGGGGGCTTCCTGACCCTAGCAGTGCTGCAGTGCCAGCAAAGAGAAACTACTCTTCCGTTGCTTAGGCATACGCTCAGCCTTTGAGAGCCTAATTTGGCTTTTTATATAAGCAGATCTCCCTTAAACAGAATTTTGAGTTAGCAATGAGCCCGTTACACTGTAATTCTAGGGAAAGTAGAGACTTTCCCCTCATTTATTAAAAAAGTAAGTTTTACTCTTACGTGGCATGCTGAGATCTTAGATTATTGAGATGGGTGGGTGGAATAGTTTACTTCCAAAGCTGCATAATCTCACTGATGATATTGCTAAGCCGTGTGAGATTTTGAAGGGTATCTGGTGCTGCTGAGACTCATTGAAATGAGACCTTCACAGGCCCTGAGGTCCCCTGAGCACTGACCTTATCAATGGGGGGACCTAGGGGCCCCACAGGTTGCTTAAAAAAGCCAGCCCTCACTGGTGACAATACAAGTAAGATAAATACCAAACAAGTTTTAAGGGCTTGAGAAACCTCACTATGCATTGCTGCCAATGAGCAGCAAGGCTCTGGTGTATCGCTAAGATGCCCGGCCGATTGTCATCCTAACACATCCAGCCCACAGCCATGGGAAAAGAGCATCTGCCCTTCTGGATGGGGATCCTGCTGCCCCATGGGGCTGCGTCTGCTGAGCCCTTGTCTCGCTCCCTCCAAAATGGAGCTGGGCAGCGACTCCTGGGGTCAAGCTGACACAGGTAACAGTGTTTCTTTTGCCTGCGTGCCTTTACTTGCACAGGGATGCTGCACCCGGCAGGTGTTTCCAGTGAGCAGCTCACTCCAGGGTGCTGCTTTCTCACTATCTCAGCACCTCTGGAAGTTGCTCATCAAAGGCTTGCAATGCCCCTTCATTTTTCATATGCCTGCCAGCTTAATATTGTACCTAACCTCATATTTGGGCATCGCCTATTCTGCGGTGCATGCCTAGTGTTTATTTCAGTGTCTGTCAGAGACCCAGGGTTAAAACTATTGGAGGTCCAGATGACATCTGGCTTCTCAGCTCCTCCAGAATATTGGCTGCAGTGTTTATCAGTGCATTATTCATCAAAACTGATGATGCAAAGTACAACATGCTGTCTGCAGCTCAGTGTAAGAGTGGAAAGAAGTTGGCAGAAATGCCTAGTGTTCTGTGAGCAGCATGTAATCAATAGTCTGGGTGCTTGTTCACTTTATGTTGATGACTATTCCCTCTGGTACGTCTTTGTATATTTTTGGGTTCTCTGTATTACCAGCTGTGTGATTTTTCTCTCTCTTTTCTTGATACCAGCCTTGATAGAAAAGAAGGGGCAACCCTTTGTGCAGTAGGTGTCAAATCAAATAAACTATTTGCACAAAGCCTGGAAATGAGAGTCGGAGAAAAAAGATTTAGTTGAGAATTTCCATGACATCCTGATAGTTTGATAGTTCTTTTTTTTTTCCCTTCTTGGTGCCTTTTTTTTTTTTTTTTTTTTAAGGAAAACAGAAGAGTTGAAATGTAGTAGAGGTAAAAACTGCTTTAACTGTCATTAAGATTTCTAGCTGAATTCTGCTTTCCAGGTAAGGTACATCTAGCAAGACTCCAGAGACCTGAGTGAAGTTACTCCCGCTTACACCAGTGTAACAAAGCAGAATGTGAACGCTTATCTTTAATGCAAGAACTTGCAAAACAATAATCAGATTCTCAGCTGGGGTAAGTTGGCAAGTTTCCATTAAAGTCAATGGACCTAGGCTGATTTACACCAGCTGACGATCTGCCCCAGTATCTGCTGTACTAAACACACCACATGCACACACAAGTCACTGATTATTTATTTTTAGTGTTAGACTGGCATATGAATTTGGTGCTACAACAACTAAAGAGCAGTGGTAGGTGAGTCTTATTGAAAAGACATATTGCAGATAACAACAGCATTATTTTTCTTACAGATCTGGCCTTAGCATGTGTGTGTCGATCTGCAAAGTCTTACTATGCCTGTCCAATGCAAAAATAATAAAGAAGAATGGAACTAAAAACACTGTTTAATTTGTGACCCAAAGCAAGATAGCAATCTTTGAAATTCTGAAATGGAGACTTAGCGCTAATTCTCCTAAGCCAAACATAAGGGAAGCAAAGCAAAAAAAAACCACCCTTGCCACCTCATTTAATAGCTCTTCTTAAGAGGGCTGTGTGATTTTGTTTTCCAAAAGGTTCACAAATGTGTTAGCCACACATATGTGGGTCAGTATGCACTATGGCAGCGGGGGGCTGCTGTTCATCAGTTATCTGTGTTCTCTCAAAGCCACAGAAGGCCAAACGGTGCACGGAATGGATATGAGTGCTGCTAGGTCTGAATGGTGGGTCAGACCCAGAGTGCCATTTAGCCAATATGCTATATTTTTTATATTTGAACAAGATAAGATAAACAGTAAGTGTTGGTATGGCTGTCTAAGTAAGAGGAGTTCAGATTAGAAAATACGGGAATGTAACTCAACAGTTTATTTGCTCCTTCAACAGAGACCTGTTGTGCTCTCAAGACCGAGAAATGTGCTGTAGGGTGGTCTAAGAAAAAAAATAAATTAGAGGGATGATGAGTTTCGGACTTGAGGGTGTTTGCCTCAGCAGTGTTACTGGAACTGAAATTGAAGTGACACTCGTGAAGCTGTGTAGACTCAATAGGTACCGTCTACAGCTCTTCTGTCACAGCATGTGCTCTTCCTGCCTGAGACAGAGAAGTGAAGTAGTAACTTCAGTCCTATCATCATAGCAAAGTAACCTTCCAAGACTCACTAGGGTCACAAATATAGGTCTTGAATACTCACATGGAGATGTGAGGAATATCAGAGGGTCTGTCTTGTACCTCCTCTGTCTTGGGCACTTGGCAGCATTTTTTCAGTAGCTGCAGAATCCCCAGTGTTGGGACCAGAGAAAGTGATGGGATAAGAAGCATTCTCCCACTGAGAAGGAATGGAAGGGAAGATATTTTCTACTTATAAAGGTTCTGAGAGTTAGGTCAAAAGACAAACTGTCCTTGAGGATGTGCAAGACTGAGGGAACGTGGGTTATGCTGGGGTTGGTATCTCTGCCTTGGCTCTATTCCACATGCTTTCTGCAATATGTGGAGTATGTCCTGGAAGCATAATCTTTCCTAGAGGAGAGTTCTGATTAGCTCGTCAGACTGACCTGCTCATCTTATTTGTCTCAGTTCAGTAGGCATGCTGCTAAGCTCAGGCTTTTTGGATCTCTCTGAGTCATGGGGTGCTCTGGCACAGCAGATCTTCTAGGCTGGGAGTTAAAGAAGTGACAATGCTAGAGGCAAGTGATTTTCGAGAACCACAGACGAGAGGAGGAAATAAAGAGTGAAAGTGGGTCACTACTGCTGTATACTGGTGTTCAGATCTGATTTTGATCACAGCCTGTTGCCAAATTGTGCCACATTTAGCCTTGTCCTTCAGGGGACTATGGTACCAGGAGAGCTTGCTGCGGGCAAGAGGAAGGAAACAGTGTTACTGTGGCTACCCATAAAACATTCAGCAAGACATAATTTTATTGCAGCAACTGTTTTGCTTGGATGCAGACTGCAGGATTTAGGCTGGAACAGTAAAAGAATTTGTTTACAATCATGTAACAGGTCAGGAGTCGGGTCAGGCCAAGGACTGAGAACATGTGATACGGCGTACCATCCTATAATCATTAAACCGTTTGTCACCCCTTGCTCCTGTACTTTTCAGGCTTTCAAAGACTGAGCACACCTTCAACAAAATCAAACATGAAGCTCATCATGAACCTTGCAGCTTCTAACTAGTCTATGTTTGTGTAGTCTTGTGGCTGTCCACTCTCCACAGTGTTCTCTGCTGTTTAGTGAACCTCTAGATCTGTGTGACATGATCCTCCTCTTCATCCCCACTCCCTTTTCTAGGACACATATGTCATAGAAATATTACGAATAGTGATGTCTGAAATATCCTCATTTGCCTCCAAGTTAGCAACAGAATCATGCAGGGATGCTTATGTATACAAAATACTTCTTATTCCAAATAAAAATGAAAAATTCCAAACTGAGGTGCTTGCTGGGGTGTGGGATTGGGTCGTTTCTTTTCTTGCAGAAGAGAATTTTTTTAAAAGTTCTGGTTTAGCAAAGTGCTTTGCAGATGTTTTGCTTGTTAGATTGAGAGAACATGGGCAAATGGGTAGCTTTGGGAAGCTGTGGGTTCACATGTTCAGAAAATAAGGTGGAAAAGCTAGTGAAAACCTCTGGGACATTTTTTGTAGGAAGATGTCATGTCATGGAAATAATATATTGCAGTGGAAACCTGCTCTGGTAGATGCTATGGTCAGGTTAATTTCAGTATAACTTCTTCATGGGACAAATGAGACTCCATCGTTGCTGGCTGACTGGAACATCATACTGCAGCATTAAGTTGACTGGACAGCCCCACCAGCCCAGTGTGGACAGCCACAATTCATTTCCATCTCCTTTTTGTGCACGGCTTGCATAGCTCACCAGGGCAACACCCTATGCCTGGCATTGCTTTCCCATTCAGTGGGAAACTGGAGCTTCCTCAGCATCACAGTGCACTGAGGATTCCCAAGTCATCTCCCATCTGAGTGTGGACTGGGCCCCTCTGCTTGGCTGCTGGGCCTGTCTGGGTGGTAGGACAAGCTGACACCGTGCTGCAGCCTGCACCACGGACCAGTGGCACCTCCCAGCAGCTGCATCAGCCTCTCTGCCAGGAGCAACTGCCATTGCCTGCTTCAGGTACTGAAGGTTTTTCTTTGCAAGATTACAAGTCAACACTTGCTTAAATAACTGGAAACAGGCTCAGAAGGATGACTGAAACATTTATCTTCATACCTATGACATCCTGGTTAAACCTCTCTGCTTCCCCAAAGGGTCTCTCTGCACCATGCACAAGGAGACATTTTCTCTACTTCACAGATTTCCAGATTTGTCAGGTTAGAAATATCGGGCTGGTGCTTTGTACTAGGGATGGGACTACACACTGTCATCTCACACACCTGTCACACACATGTACACACGTATATGGGCACACAAATCCTCCTAGTCAATGATATCTCGGATGACTAGTAGCATCATAGCTGTTGTTTTCTGAGGACTAGTGAAAGGTAGTCAGACAAAGGATAGTCCTTTCCATAACGTTTCGTTTTCAAACAAGATCTGAGAAAAATTTCGAGTAAAGACTAGAGAAAAGAAAAATTTTTGATTTTTCGGACTCCTAGTTCCAACTTCCATCTCAGGTGCCCCACCTGAGCTGACTTTTTCTGTAGTACATCATTTAAGCAAAATCCTAGTGTCGGGATGTCCCAGTTTTCACTTGTCACTTGCAGTCTGACTCCATTTCATGCTGTGCTCTATCCACAGCTGGTCACCACTGCCCTAGTCATCTCTGCCACTTTATGAAATGCTGCTCCACCCAACACCTGTCCTATAGGTGAGGGACCACTTCTTTTCCCACCCAACCTCCTTGTAAAGCTGGCTGCCATGCAGCGACAGAGAGGCACGCAGCTCCCACCCTGAGCACACATCTCTTCCCTGTCACACGTGAAGCTTTCCAGCATGCCTGGCCCAGCAGTGCCCACCTGCAGCCTGCAGTCTGTACCAGGCTTTCTGCCCAGTGTCCCAGGGTGGGGTCTCCAGCAGCTCCCTGGCAGCTCTGCCATCCCCTCCCTGCCCTCCAGCCTCTCCATCATAAACCTGGCTGCGTGGTCGTGGCTTCCCCAGGTATGGTTTATGACCCCTGGTTCACCTCTAGACTGAGAAGGTCTGAAGAAAAAGAGAAGCAAAAGTTCATTTGGTTCTTTTTACATTTTATTGTATACGATAACAAGTTTTGAGCTAAAGTTCAGAACACCTCCTGTGAGGTATAATCCAATTGCCTGGCCACTAATCATGGTCACTACTTCAGCTCCAGGTGAGCTAAGCATCGGTTTCCAAAGGTGTGATTATCACATGTGCTCTAAAATGAAAATGTAGCTATTGGTCTCGCTAATCATAAACAAGATTTTTAACATTACCACCATGGGTCATTTACTGGCCAAATACACACAAGGATTTTAATTGTGAGAAAAAAGCTGGCAAAATTATTCATCCATATTGTGCTGTTCACAACCTTGGGTCAAATGGTATAATGCTATATGTAAAATAACTCCCATTAACTTCAAAGTGGGAATGTGACAATGCATTGGACATACGTGGATCAAGGCCCTCAGAAATTGACCCTTTGGATGTACTTTGTCTAATTATTTTCTAATTACCTAAAAGATTTTTTAAAATAATCTTTACTTAAAGCTTCTCATAAAGCAACCAAAATTCATTATGCTACTAATAACATGAGTATGACTTACTGTCAATAATAACGTGAGTATTTTGGAGTCTAAAGTCAAGTCATCTAGCTTGCTGATATATTAAAAAGATCCTTATGGAAATGAGGTCATACACAGAATTTTGCTGCAGGACCAAGATTTTTGGGGGCAGTAGTGGTTTTGAAAGACTCATGTTTAGAAGTTCAGAGCACTATTTGGTAACCCCCCCCCCCCCCACCAAAAAAAAAGTTAATTTAAGACACTAAATAATTTAATAACTATTTAGTTCAGAAATATTAGTCTGATACTCTAAAGAAAGGAGGACATAGATTTCACACTTACTTCTTCAGGAACTTTGCCTATGATCAAATAATCTTCTAAGAATATTTCTTATGTAGGAGTAGAATTGCATAAGAAATATTCACTTGGCAAAACCAACCAAACAAACAAAACCCCCAAACCATTTGAAAGGCTTCTGCTTTCAGTGGTGTAGCTATGGAATGAATCAGCATTAAAAAAGGAAGAAACCTGATCTCTTTTTTTTTTTTTTTTCCCCTTTGTAAACCGATCAGTTTGGATTATCCACTTTTTTAAAAAGCATCTGCACATCAATTACCCAAGCAGTTTAGAATGCCATAATCTCATTTTGTGACCAGGATGTGAAATCCAAATGTCATCCAATTCTATCAGTAAATGACCTTATGGTGCCTTGTGCTAGATATTGAACTATATCAAAAAATCCCCAGCTTGTTGTTGTTGTTTTTAAACACAAAAAATATGTAAGAGAAAAAAGGTATAAAGATTTCTTTCACAGATTAATCAGAGAGTTAGGTGGGATTGGTTTTATCTGAGACTGGGGGAAGACAAAGAGATTTTTAATTCACTTTATAAATTCACAATACAAACTTGGTGTTGGGCAGTAAGTGTTGCAGGTGTAATATTTCATGTGTACGTTTTTGACATGTACACTCAGGTATTTTCACCTGCAGATCTGTAGACATGGTTCTGTATGGGCAGAAATGGAGTCTGCTAAAGGCACAGTGGAAAATTTATCCCTAAAATATTGATTACTTTCCTGGTTGTTAAATCATTATTAAAGCAAGTTGAAAACTCGTTTGCAGTCTCTTCTAATACTACTAGTGTCACAAATGACATCACTTTTTAACAAGATGGATGTTTCCAACGCTGGGCTCAGAAATGCCAAGTGGAATTAGCAACTTTAAAAAAAAATGCATTTCACTGTTTATTCATGGTGACAAGTCCTTCTCGCACTGTACTTTCATGCTGCTGGCCTCTGTAATGTGGCTGCAGTTTTCTTTTAACTCATAAGCGCAGGGCAGCTCCAAGGAGGCAAAGCAGAAGAAAGCTTGGCAGGGCACAGCCTGGTGAAGCATGTGGGGGGCTGAATTCCACCCTCCTCATCGCTCCAGTCCAGCGAGCCGTATCCTTCTGAATGCTCCCTATGCTGTGGCCACCAGAATTACAATAAAAATATTTGCAAAGTATTCTTGAGTTGTCTGAAGAAGGGGACTTCACGCAGAGAAGACGTCGGGCAGAAACCTTAAAGCCTTTAAAAAATACTAGTGTGGGGCAGATGCACGCATTCAGAAGCCTCTGTTCTGCTGTTAAGAAAGAAACAACAAATAGACACAAGCTTTGCATAGAAGATGATTTGCTGAAATGGAATCAGTTGGTCATATGTCCCTTCCAGAAACTGGAATGAAGCATTGGGCTGTTATTCCCCAGCTGCGGTGTCCTACCACTTAAATCGCCACATTTCTGTCATGGGCAAAGTGATCTCTTCGGAAAATGTTTTAGAAGCTTTTAAAATCCTTTCTCCCTTTCCAAGGAATAAACTTGTCATGACTGTGTTGTCTGTTTCACCTTTTACTTCCTTATTGCCTCTCATGACAATAAGTTGGCGACGGCTCTGAAGAGGGGGTTCTCCTCTCCAGCCATGCCTGACACTATGCTTGTTTGGTCTCTCTGCCCCACAGGTAACCAGAAAGAGGTGCAGGCAAGAATTTGTTCTCTCGATTGATGAGTGCAAGGGATATGTAATTCCAGTTGCTTGCCCTTGAGTAAACAAGTGGAGAGGGACAGAGAGGGCCCTCTAAGGAACCAGTGAGAAATGTAGAATACCACACATGCACAACATGCTGTTATTTAGTGTAAAACACTACAAAATTCTGAAGAATGCTATGGCATGTGAAACAAAAAAGGCTCCTTTGGGAATAATTCTGCATTCAGAACTCCCACAATTTTTTGGTGCTGCCTGTTGGGCTGACTTTCCTTAACTGGCAGCGGCCTTAAAATGCTTTCCAACATGCTTGCAGCAGGAAAAGTGTTTGTAGGACATGGCAACCAGCTGTTAGTCAGACATTTCTACCGCAGACTCCCGCACTGCCCCTGAAATGCACAAGATTTTATAGGCCTACCTTGAAGTGATGTTTTCTTCTTCATTTGACCCTTAGCTTTTATTGTCCCAGGAAGTAACTGCAGCTCTGTTTAGTGTTCTGTGGTTTATCTAAGGTCTTGGGGAAAGAATCATAGAAAAAAATGCAACAAAAATATTGAATACTATGAAAAAGAGCAGAAGGCAAATGAATACAAGCAAAGAGCTTTTAAAAGGGACTTTTTCTTATGGCTGAGGACAAAGAAGTAAGAGATGGTGCCTCGGAGCATGTATTGTTGCTCTTTATGTGTTGCAGTGGGAAATCAAATTTGCAAGAACAGTAGGAAGGGTGGAAACAGTGAAACCCCAAACAACATTAGTATATACAGCTGAGCCACAGCACCCACGAGACCAGAATCTGGGTCACAGCCTTGTCTTACCTTACAACATGATGAAATGGCCTCTGAGGAGCACAACCAGTGACCAAAAAGCAAGGAGAGAGGAGTCTGGATACTCAAAAGCCTTGGGAACAGGACTACAGTTTCTGTCTCTATAAAGGGCATTTGAAAGCCCTAAAAGAGGAAAAGCGTGTCAGGAAAGGAACATCCAGACCCCTCCTGCCCACATTTCTGTCTACTTTTGCTTGTGGCACCACACAGCACAAAGAAAACTGGCTGGATTTGTTGAGTGTTTTTGATACACAACCACACAATTTAATGAACCTGTGTCAGTGAATTGCCTCCTGGCTAACCCCTGTTGGAAAGCATGGTCTGTGTGGTGACTGCCAGGTGCAGCCAGGATCTGTGATGGCCCTGGAGCTCCTGACCTGCTCACCTGTGGCAGGCGTCAGCCCCCGCAGTGCCCGCTCCCTGCTCGCTTGGGGAGAGATTTCAACAAGATCCTGTTGGCACCAGATTGTCTTTATCTGTGCCTCTCCTCCATCCCCATACAGGAAATGTCTTTTCCCAAGATACTCATTCTACTTCTCTCACCCATTTTTTTTGTCAGCCCTCCCATTGCTCTTTTTCTTTTCACTGTTTTTTGGCTTTTCAGTGCGTCTTGCATCAGGTATGAAGCTTTATGCCTTATCATACTTGTCTGTGTGTAAAAGGTACCTGCATTTTGCCAAAGCGTGAGCTGAGACACAGAGGCTGTATCTAAACTGTCCTTCATGGTTATGTTTAATTCAGCTTGCATTTCAGAATCAAGAGCCATAGGGCAGTTGTGTCCATACAGCATTTAAGGACTGAGCTCACATGGTGAGTATGATACTACATAATTTTCAAAGCAGCTAAATGTCTGCACCTACCTTAAACTTTCAGAGGAATTAGAATTGCTCAGCACATCTGGAAGAAGAGAGATGTTGATGTTGTAATAAAGTCTTTGAAAGAGCCAGGATAATAGCTTTGACTAAGTAATTTTTTTTCCTTGTTAACACTTTCCTCCCTTGGCAGTGCGGAGATCACCACAGCTTCTTGGGCACAGCTAGCACTCCTCTTTACCCCAAACAAAGCCTACAGAAAAGCAACAAAGCCTGCAATCCTGTATATGTATTGCCACATAAGCTCAAAGCTGACCTATTCCTACCACTCAGCTTTACACCTATTTTAGTTAGCAACAATAAAATGTCAGGTTTGCACAAGGCTTTCTGCCTCGCAAAGTTTGCTTGTTTTGTTCAAGGCACCCTGTGCCTCTGGTATCTCCTGACCTCAGGGTGACACAGTTCACGAACTGCTCCTGCTGCAGTGCAGGAAAGGCTCTGTTTCAGAGCACAGTTTCCAGCCGAAGCTATTGCCAGAGCTCCAGCTCCATCTCCAGCAAGAGGTGCAAGACAACAGAGGAGTTTTTCATCAGTGTGCCTGGGCTCCTGCCATCTCCTTGTGCTTCTCCACCTCACAAACCTGTAGTGTCCTCTCTCTGCTCCCCCAGATCCATGTGGGGACCAGTTCCACTCTTTTACCTTCTCTGATGCTATTAAAATCCACTTATTTACTCATGCTTTTTCTGCAATTGCAGTTACAAAAAGTTCTCATCTGCATCATGACTTCAGAAAACATTTTGGTTTTCCCCTCTCCTGCCTCCCTCTTTACCTTAACCTCATGTAGGACACCATTGTACCTGTCACCTGCTGCTTTCCCCCTGCGGAGACACCTTCAGCTCTCGGCATTTAGACACATCCACTGGTTCTTTTACAACTGCATCTTCGGGACCCATTTTGTCCTAGGCCTTTTTGATGTGCTTCTTCCTGAAGGAAGTGTTAGTGCTTTTCTACGACTCATGTATTCCTCCCATCTTGCTGCCTGCCGGCACACTCAGCTCTGGCTACCCACTCCCTGCTCTTGCAGATCTGCTTCTCTCATGGATGTTTTCAGTCATTGTAGTGATATAATATACACCATAGACCTAATGTTCAACAAAGTCAGCACCTTTAACAGAAGGATACTGTTAGCTTCCTTTCCACTGACTGCTCCTTGAGATGGGCTGTCTGCCTTTATGTCCCTCCACCACCATGTGTGCTGTTAATGCACAGTCCGAGGGTTATGTGGCAAAACGTAATTCAAGTTTCCCACTGAAACTTTGTCCAGCTTTGTCTCACACCTAAACTATCCTACAGAAGCTGAGAGACCTGGGCATCATGTATGTAATGGCAAAGCTGAGCCTGGAAGATAGCTGTGATTTTGGTTCAAACATCTGTTGAAGAATTCTGGACAAACTGTGACACTGCCCTCACTAAGTGTGCCTGGAAAACTCTGCCTGGGACAACTCTCAAGCAACTCATGTCTTGTCCAGTTTGCCACACAGAGTGTGGTCAGCTTCACAGGGTCTCTGCCCTCCAGGTCAGTGTTTGGCAATACTTCCATGCCTGTTTCATTCTTTTCCTCCAGCCCGACCCTTGCAGAAGAACACAACATCTCTGTTCTGTGCTGACAGTGGTGCTGGAAAGGGTTAATTTTACACTGTCTGTGATAGGGAGACTTCTGTGTTAACACTGCTGACATTCATCACAGGGATTTGTCACAAGCCAAAATAAGATCATATTCACCAGTTTAAAGGCCCTGAGGAAGTGTCACTGGCATCTCTGTGCTCAGGGCTGCATTAGTTTCTCTGCTGCAGATCTTGTTTTCACAGATTAAGAACATCCACAGAAAGTTCTGTATGCACAGCTGAAGCTATTTAAGAACTGTGTTTTACAGGAAATGTGAGGACAGACTAGAAAAATGCAAAGCAACACATGAAAGAGAATAATAGCAGTCAAAAAGGATGTATTAATAAAGTACTCTCCTACAGAAAGGAATGGTCTTCCTTCGGCTTGCTTAGGTGGCAACTCAGAATAACCCATCACCAAAGGCAAGGTGGGGCTCTTTAGTCCCTTATCCCCTCTTGCATCACTGCACCCAGACAGATGTCAAGGATTTAGGGTGGGTGTCAGGGTGGTGTGAGTAGGTCTCTCAAATGAAATGCAGCTTTCTAATGCACTTTGTCTGGTTCTGTACCTGGATTTCCAAAAGGAAATCATGTCGGGAAGTGAAACAGCTCCGGGCTGTTATGACTTTCTGGGCACTCCCTCTGACTTCTACTGTACAACTAAAGAGAGACGAGGACAACTGCGCGGCAGCTTCTCTTATGAACTGCTGGAGAGAGGGGCTGTAAACTTGAGGGCAAACATTGCCCTAATAATTTTAATGGCTGACATTTAAAGCACAATATAAATTTAAAGCAAACAATATGAGCTAAACCAATACAATATAATCTATCATTTGTAAGTGTTGTTGCTAGTTACTCTTTTTGTGCAACTACTGTAAAATGACAGCCAGCCGAGGCTAAGTTAATGCCAAAAGATGGGTTTGTGCTCTGAGCTCTGCTATGCCTGAGCTAATCTTCTGGGTAGGGAAAGCATAAACACTACAAGTATCCAAGAATGAGTAATGCTTGTAAGTTTTTGGGAAGGAGATAATGAGACAAGTTCACCAGTTGGCTCATTCTTACTGATCCAGACACGGCAATGACTCCTGGCAAGCACAAGGATGAGATATAAGCAGCAGGTCACAACTTTTAAGCTAACAGATCAGAAATGTGGGAAATTCAAGGGGGAAAAGTCTGGGTTTTGGGTATCCAACTGTCTGCCCCAAAATAACATAGGCTTGTCCCAAGCCACAGAGAGGACTAGGGTCTCATTCTGAGTCCCCACAGGCTCCCTGCTGTAGGCACTATCACTGTGGGGAAAGAGGGCTCATTCTGGGAAGTCATTAGGTCTTTTTTTCCCTCTAACAAACATTAGGACCACCACTTGCTCTTTGCTTATGGTAACTAAACCTGAGTCCTGTAGTCCTTACTAGGCAATGGTCACAGGTTGTAGTGATCTAAACAGGTGCCTATAAAGTGTTAAAACAAACGTTGAAGTGCATATTCTGCTGACATAGTCCCAGAAGGGAGATACATCAGGATCTGACACTTTTGGCTCCAAGGGGAGAAATTTTGTCTTGGCACCCAAAGTAGACTAGTCCTGCAACACCCTAAAACTGCAAGCCCTGCTCTACAAGAAGGCTGGATGAGGCAGTCCCATGACCACATAAGTAAATGGAGGAGCTAATTATGGGGCTAGGAAGCAGCAGCATGGCTGTTGGTGGAAGGGGCAGAAGGGGGCTCTGTCTAGACAAACACCGTACAGGTGAGACCCACCTGCAAGGGTGCACAGGGACATGCTGGCACCAGCCATGGTGATGTGTGCATCCACAACAGGGACTAGAGGAGCCATTAAGTGGTTGCTTGTCTCCCTCACTTTGATCTTGGCTGTCTGCTATGAACTGTGTTTTCCCGTCCTCCCAGCTTTGATGCACAATACTTCCCTAGCCTATGGGTCCTGGTGCAGATACACCACCTACACAGCATAGGTAACCTCAGCTCACCATCCTCAGCCAGGAGCGAGGCAGGGGGTAACACTGTGCCTACCTGTCATGTGTGCCTTGTGAAAGTGGCACAAAGCCTTCACACAGCTGCAGCATCACATCTATTTGGCAAGAAGGACCTCACAAGAGAGGATGCTGTGGGAAGAAGGAGGTCTGTGGGGGCCTGGGCCAGAAAATACCAGACAGGGCCTTGGAGAAGTTAATTTCTTGAAGAGCTGGTTCAGGGCTCAAGGTGTTGAAAAGATGTGGCAGAAAAGAGCAGAGAAGATACAACCTTTCTTCTCTGGTCTGTGAGTTCAAACTTGGCCCATGGTGGCAGACGCTAATTGTTATTTCTGCATGACAGGTGTTTGTAATGCTGCTTGGTGGGCTCAGGCCAACCCTAATGGCCAGCAATCTGCAGCGAGACACAACTGTCAAAACTCCCAGAGGCTGGGGGAGCCCCTGCTAGGGTGTTAGGAGGAGACATACCCTGGGGCAGGACTTAGCCCTCTGGGGTGACTGTAAGAGACTCTTGCAGGGCTGTGCTGCAGCTCACGTCACACTCACGGCAGCCAGAGAGGCATATTCCTGGACAGAGCGGGGAGAGATGTTTGCCCTACCATCAGTTTGATAAATTTCACCTGTACAACAACCAGCCATTGCTCCACTCTCTAGGAAGACACCCACATTATAGCAGCTACACAGGCACCTCTTTTTCCTGGATATCAGTGGCACTCGGGCACACAGAGACTGAACAGAGATACAGGATGGCAGACTTGAAACGGTGACGGTGTGATGTGGGGAGGAAGGCACTCTGCAGAAATTAAGTGCTTGGCTGACATGGCTGCTGGGGCACATCTGCTTGGCAAATGAAGGGGAAACCATGGCCCAGTCTTTAAGATAGCTACAGTTGGTAAGGTCAGGTAGGACAGCAGGAGCTGCCTCCTGTTTCAGGTCACACCACCCTACTGCTGATAATATCATGGGTTAAAAAATGTGTTCCTAGTCAGTCTCGTAATTTGGGTAGAAAAAATGAGTGTTGGTTAATTTTTATTCTTCTATTTACTGGGACATAGTAACAAAGAGGATGCAGTAGGCTAGTGCAAGATGTCAGCCTTTAAATTCACATGGCTTTGTCCTTAAACAGTAAAGACTTTTTTTTATCACTACTGACACCTCAATATATAGCAAAGGACACCCTGAAATGGTCATTGCAATTTCAAATGAATGAGCGTCAGTACACTACATTGTCAAAAGGAATTATGCACAAAACCAGGGCACTTGAAAGCTGAACTTCCCCACAGTTGTAGGATTTTATGCAGCTGAGGAACTGGTAGCAATAGGACACCATGCGGTGTTTTACATGGAATTGTTTCAATTACACATACAAGAGCCTTCCATTGTTCACCTTGCTAGTGTGAGTATATAATTTTCCTGCTGTCTTTTCCCCCCTTTTGTTCTTTTCAGCTATTTTGTGATTAACACTGTCTGGGGAAGAATTTCAGTATTTTCTCTGGTTTAGCAGGATGTGAGTGAGGTGGTGCTGCTGCATGAATCTTTTAAAAGCAGCCTAAGAAATATTTAAGACCTTAGTCTAGGAGGAACAGCTCTCCCAGGCATAATTTTTGGTGCTGGTTGCAGCAGGGAGCGTATGCTGTGAGGAAAGTATTATTTTTCTAAATGGAAGGTGTCAGATGGTCACGCAATGTGACTGCATGTTCGAGATCACTGCCTCCCATCTGCAATTTGTGACGTGTGAAAGATTCTGCCCAAATGTGCTCACCAACTGGAAACCCTCGGCACTTTTTTTTTCTTATCAGGAGAGACCAAGATAACCAATGGTTTTACAGATCAGGGATCCTATCAAATTAATATCATTCTAGGATAAAATCTGCTTTAAATACAACCACTAAACTCCAGCAAAGTTAACTAGTACATACAAGTTCATTCAACTGATTAAAAATCCCTACTAGTAAAACAAGAAAATATACATGGAATTTTTTCAAGAAAAGTATTCTGCTCCTATCTTTTAACCAAAGGCTTGATACATAACATGACAACCTTTTCCAGCACTAATTAATGCTACCTAATTACAACACTTGCTAGGTTCATGCCAGGCATTAATATACTGGGGATAGTTTCTCCTTGTCCAGCTTCCCGCTGGATCAAACAAGATGATTGCTTTTTGCATCTCTCTATTGGTTAAATGGATGCCACTGTGGCTGGGGCTGAGGCTTAGCAACTGTTATTTGCCTCCAGAAAAGAATTTGCAGCCTACCAAGAGGGGAAGGTGCTCTGGGCAGGGCTGGTGGGCAACGTCTCCCCTGCCCTCTGTCTGGTGAGGAAAGTACATCTGGGGGGTTACGAGCCAGCGAGTTGAACCCCAGCTGTGTCAATGGTGGGGGGCAGGTGATGGCTGTCCCCTAGGCTGCAGGGTGCCTGCTGCAAGGTTCAGGGGCTGCATCGAGCAGCATAGCCAGGATAGCCTGCTGTCAAGCATCCCAGTTCTGACAGGGCAGAAAATGGGGCTGTGAGGCAGTAGTCATGCTACCTCAGCATCCCATCTGTCCATGTTACCCTCAGCTTTGCCACGGAGCAGTGTATGGTAACAAACCTGTATGATCCTTGCTTACCACAGGGCTACGGTGTGGCTCACCTAGCATTTATCAGTCCCAGAGTACCCCAAACAGGAGTACTTTGTGACTTCAGGGGATGGATATAAACCTCACCCAGCCACTGGAGCGTCCTCTGATGTTTTACAGTCTGAGCTGACAGCTACCAGAGAACTCCTCTCCTGTGAGTTACTATTTTTGATGGTCACTAAGTTCATTGCATTTTATTTCCCTTCTAGGTTCAGCCAGCAATTATTTTTTTCAGCTCCCCAAAAAAGAGCAGATGTGCTCATGACTCAGCACTGGGTGCTTGTCCGAGGAGGGGATGCTGACCAAGGCTGTGTGATGAACAGTGCTGCTACAGATGTGGCTGCAGCCGTCTGCATGCAGCAGAGCTATCTGTAACCTAACCGTTGTACATATGAAGTGGAACAGGAGAAGGAGACTTGTGCAAGTTGATTAAAACCTTTCCAGGAAGACAGGAATTTGCCCACATGCAAAGGACCTAGTTAAGCTTATTAGCAACTGTTATTGGTGCCGGGGTCAGTTACATTACAGGTGCCTCTACTGTCTCCCCTTACCACATAGACTTCAGGGACCTGTTCCTAAAGAAAAGTCAGTGAACAGAGTGCAGGAGAAAAGCATTTAAATAACAGACCTTCATCTTCTGAAGGGCTATGGCAAAGGTGGTGACAAAACCCAGCCTGCATTGCCTCTCGAGTGGGCCATCACAGCAACCTGGAAAAGAGGGAAGATTCTGTCTCTTTTTTCTAGATGTCTCCACTAGGAGAAATACTAAGGGCTAGCTACAGGTGTGGGCATCTTTATTCAAGGACCTGAGTGGAAGGTCTCATGGGTTCAGGGAGCGCCCCCGTCATGTGAAGCCATGCCAGATGTACCCACTGAGCCCCACTTGGTCTTGCTTGCCTCGGTTTAGCAGCAAGGCAGTCAGCTTTCTTCAGTGGTTCAGAGCTGCCTTCTAGCTGGCTAGAAATCCTCCTAACTAGCCTATACCCATGTGTGCTTCTGCCTACACTGTCCTTTAGATTAAACCTCTTCTCCATCCCTATATTAATCTTTTTTCTTGCCTTGTGGATGCGCACAACCAGAGGGAAAATATCTCTTAAAAGCCTTTATTTCTTAAAAAAATGAATACCTTCTGGTTTCACATACAAAAGGATCTTCATTCCCCTGGCCAGCCTCCCAGACCTTCTCTGCATCTGCCCAGATCATGCTCCTTTTTTGGGGTTTTAATCACCTCACTATTTCAGATGATGGCTTTGCCTTGCACAGTGAATGAGTATTTCCCCATCTGTGCCACAGCTATTTGATCTGATAGGTTCCAGGTTGCATGGCTTCGGCACACTGGTTTTTCATAGTCACTCTTTGATGAACTAGTACAGGTCCTTCTCTTCCCAAGCCATATCAAACCAATGAACTCCCAGTTTACTATAAAAGAAAAAAACAACACTGAGACACTAAAACCTTTCTAACCAAGAGAAGTGGAAAGCTTGCTACAGGCACTTCAAAATTAATCTGAAATAGAGCCCGTTTTCTAAAGTATTCAGGCATGCAGTAAGACTAAAACCCTACAGTATTTCTGTGTACACTTTCCTGCACTTAGCTTGAAGCCCGCCTCACCCAAGCTTGCTTCTTGCTGTCAGTCCATGAGCAGCAGAGCCATGGACAGTTTGCTCTTAAGAGAACTTCCAATACTACAGCTCTAAGAGGAGGTCTCTAATGCTCAGCCTTGATTTAGTAAATCAATACCTTACCCAAAGCCTTCCATCCATCATCCTTCTCTGCTCTTGTCCCGTAGGAAGTGATGGCAGCTTTCTGACCATATTTACTCTTACTGTCCTCATAATTACTTTATCTTCCCTCTCTTCTCCCTGCTGTGGCAGCCAGCTCACAGGTGGTGCTGGTGGTTTCTGTCTGGTAGCCACATGGCCACCATGTCCGTCAGAGTTGCTGACCAAGGGGCTTGCTGTAAATCACAAAAATGCAGTAAATATGTTTTGCCAGCATTCAGTGGTAGGCAAGTCAACTGAAAAAAGGAAAAATAGCCATTGCATTTCAGCGGCTAGAGCCTGGTGAGACATTTTCCAATAAAGATCTTACTATAGGATTCTTCTTTTCTAAATTCTGAAACAAAACAGCACAAGTTTTAAAAGGCTTAATGAAAAAAACTCAAACGATAGCTTAATGCTAATAGTCTGTCACCTACTTTACCCCAAGATGTAGTGAGCTGAACTGGGAAGTGACCAGAACATCCTCAAATGTTACATGTGTGAGGCAGGAAGCCTGGTGGAGATGGCTTTGAAGGAAGATTTTGTATTGTTCAGAGAGTCACTCAAGCATGGCGAGGCTGGAATTCCATCTGTTCAGCTCCGCTCAATGAACTGGGTCACTTTAAATGGTTCACTAAGTTCTGACTATCTAAAAAGTGCAGTTATTATGCTTTTAAAATCTTAAGCTGCATGGCAAGATCACCTTACTGTTTTTTTCTCTGTTACCGTTGAGTTTAGCACCTTGGAAAGGGGGTTAAATGTAGTTCACAACCTAGAAGATGGGTCATGTGTCATATACAACATTTAGGTTTCTGGAAAAGAGATGTGAGCAAGTTTGCTCACATAATAAACACCCTTGTGTCAGAGCAATCCTTGGCAGAAGTTTGTTTTGTGAGGAACTGATCCCTAACATTGGGGAAAGCTGACCTTCCAAGACTGATCTTTGCTTTTTAGTCCTCATGAAGGTCTCTCTGTGCTCTGGAGACTGATCTCTGGCTGCAGCGAAAGACAGTAAATATTTGGACGGCCTTTTTTGCACAGTTGTTCTGGTTATTGAAAGAACAGCTACAAGATCAGTGGAAAGATGTGTAAAGATAATCTCTTCGGGGGCCAAAAAACCAGCTTGCTGAAGGGTGGGAAGAGGGTTGAGGAAACAGCACTGCACAGTTCCTGGATATTGAAGATCTCAAGGGAGGAATTTCAAAGCAACTAATCACAAAAGACCTCTGAGAAACAAGTATTGCATGCTGTGTCCAAGTTTGGCTCATGGAAGAGAAGGGAATATATCATAGAATCATAGCATCATTTTGGTTGGAAAAGACCTTTGAGATCATCAAGTCCAACTGTTAACTGCCAAGTCCACCACTACTCATGTCCCTAAGCAACACACCTGCATGTTTTTAAACACCCCCAGGGACAATGATTTCACCACATCCCTGGGCAGCCTGTTCCAATGGTTGACAGTCTTTTCGGTGAAGAAATTTTTCCTAATATCCAATCTAAACCTCCCGTGGTGCAACCTTAGCCTGTTTCCTCTTGTCCTGTTGCTCTGTTATCTGGAAGAGACTGACCCCCACCTGCCTAGAGCCTCCTTTCAGGTGGTTGTAGAGAGCAATAAAGTCCCCTCAGAGTTTCGTCTTCTCCAGACTAAAAAACCCCAGTTCCCTCAGCTTCTCCATGCTCCAGACCCTTCACCAGCTTTGTTGCCCTAAAGGTGTATCTACCTTTGCCAAAATATGGATCTTTCTCCACAAATACTATGGCTTAAGAAAGTGATCTCTACTCCAAAACACAGAATTCACTTCTCATTCATGTATTTAGTTATAATTTACACCTACATTGATCATACTGGGGCAAATTTACATTGTTATAACTTCTTTTTCCCCTGTACAAAAGAGTCAATAATATTCAGCTGCCTTCCAAAGGTGATTTATGTTGTTATGAAGAATATAATGTCACCAAAACCAAGAGAGTTAAAGAATGAGCACAGCTCACCAACGAAACTATATGGACCTCTAAACAGAATCAACTGAAATCAGCACTTTGGAATTTAATGTGAAGAACACATTATGGAGCCTGCAATTAAAGACTTTTTTCCCCTAGATGGTCACATAAATAAATGAACCATTCAAAGTGAATCAGTTCACTGAGGAGCAGGAAAGTGCACAGCATCAGCTTTCTGATCACCTCCTGACACGAGTACTATAACTTTCACACCCTGACCTCCTCGATGCCCAAATCCCTGCTCTCTAGTCCATTTGGGTCACTGACAGATAAGTACCCAGGATGAAACTCCTTGTGGAGATATTTAAGCTGCTAAGCACTGAATGCACCTATTGAGTCACTGCAGACACTGGATATTTAAACTTATTTCTTCCCACCTGGCAGATGAAACTGGGCTTCACATTTGGTGCAAAGCAGCTGCACAAAGTAACAGTACCTTCCACCAAGGCATGGACGGGTTGGTGAAGATGAGGTCTCACATGTTTGACAGGAAGATGAGGTCTGCCTGAGGTGGAGAGGGTCCTGGCCATGCAACAGATAGATGGTGCAGTATGTCAGTTTGGGGTTTTCTACACAGAAAAAAAATAGAACAGCCATTTTTAACGTGGAGGAAAGAATCCAGACTGCAGACTGATTCTTGCAGGTTTTTTGTTAAAAAATAAAAAAGGAAAAAAAAATATCTTCACAATATTTCAAGGGCAATAAAATGCCAGGATTATTTATTTTATTCTTATATATTTTCATTATTTATTTTTATAAATTGAAGTGATTGTAAAAATTATTGGCAGATTCTCATGTAATTCTTTTATAAACCTTCATTTCCATTTCATGGCTGATTACATTTAGTTTTCCCTCTTACTTTTTTTGCATACATTTCTTCAGTCTGACCCACATAACCAAGAAAATAATAATAAAAAAAAACCTTTTCAGTTCAGTTGCAGTATAGTTCAAAAGCAAACCTTCAGATACATCTCAGTAGTGACCGCTGCACCTGATTGTTGATTTTATTCTGTTTTCTTTCCTGTGTCTAGATTGTGGCACAACCCTACCCTTTCATCAATTTTCCTGGCTCCCTAGCTCTCCTGTGGTTGCTGGTGAGGAGATGAGCACTGTGGTGCAGGATACCACATCAGCCTTTCAACCTGTTGTTCTGTCTTTCATTTAACAACTGTAGTAAGGATGCAAGTCTCAGATCTGGGTAGCGAGTGAGTGTCACAGATTTGTTCTAACCCAAGACCTGATGCCTTGTAGAGTAGCTTTTCCAACCCCCATTTAAGGATACATACATTATTTCTCTAATTGGAGAGGTATAGGTTATTTCCCTCCTTTTGTCCACGGAGTCAACCTGGTCATTATGGGAAGGTGACAGGATATAAAGCTGCCGTTCCCCTTCTATCTGCTCAGCTGTGGGAATCAACCAAAACGCTCGGGCTACCCAGCTGAACTCCAAGTTTCAGGCAATCAGGAAGGCAGAGGAGGGAGAGATTTTCTTCAGAGCTGCAGTAGGTAAGACACAAACATTGCTTGTCTACAAGGTAATGGAAAGTGGGGAAGGGGGGTGGGGGGGTGGGGGGGAAGAGCCAGTGGGTAACAGCAGGTCCTGCAAGATGCTAAGTGCCATCAGTGCTCCTGACCTTCAGCAGGTGACATACATTTTTTCAGAAGGTACCACTGGAGCTGCAGGAGCACATCCCATAATCTTACTTCTGCAGTGTTCTTCCCTTTGGATTCCAGAGCCCTTACAGTGCTCTCCCTCCACACCCACTATCATCGCCTTTTAAATCTGCTTCATAGAAGCAGGTGCATCGAAGTGTAGGGAGGAAAATAGCCACACTAGCAAAAACAGTCTCTAGTCTGGGTTTATGAGTAGGGCTTGGAGGTGGAGTTCACACAGCCGGTGTTTGACTTCTACCTCCGGGACACCTAAGGTTGAGAAAGGAGGGAACGAGGTCCAGACCAAGAGTTTGCACTTCAGAGCTCTTAATAAGTCACTGTGGGAATGGGATGTATGATGCCACTGATAGTGCAGATACCTTCATACTGCTCAGATACCAAGGACTGAGGCATGCAGAGAGGGAGCTACCTTTGAAAATAATGCTGTGTGTAATTTACCCTCACTTTAGCTTGATTCTGCATTGCCTTACGCTTTGCTGTTTACTTAGGTCTTTGCTCAATGAGACCAAAGCACATGTTGGACAGTCCCCCTGGTTTGGGAATGTCCTGAGTCTATAAGTAAAGCTATGTAGAAAATGTTTCTGTGAATCAATAGTAAGAGAACCTGTGATTTTAAATCCCAGTCCTCTTACCAAATAACACCTTTATTTGATGTAGTGGTTATTATGAATGAGAAAGAACTTCATGCTTGGTATGTTAAGATTTTTTTTTTTTTTTATAAGAACCAGGTGAGCAAAGGAATAGAAAGAAAAACACTACATCAGCAACACTAGTACTTGCTTCTGAGTCTTTGGCGGCTCTAAAGGAAATGTTCTCAAATACTCATGATCAAAAGTTTAGCAGATAAGGAACAAACTGAAGTCACAATTAATAACTATTCTGGGCTACCAAATCACACAAGAGAATAGGGTGGACAGTCCTTTGAACATCTTTGTATATACAAGGTGTAGGGATAAATAGTCTGTATTAGAAGAACAGATTTCAATCTGATTGACATGTGCAGGAAGTGTCTGCCTGGCAAAACTAAAATGTCCTTGGAATTTTTTATAAGCATGGATGACAACTTCATAACTTCAAAAAACCTAAAACAAACCATGCCGGTTTTATCCAACATGGTAAAAGTTATACTGGAATTCATCTAACAAAAGAAGAGAAATTTATGTCTGAAATAAAATCTGACAAGTGCTCAGGACTGTAAATTGGCTGTGTTTGTTACGTGAAAACAGGATACAGCCCGAATCCCCAATACATCTGTCTAGTGCTTTAGAAAAGGTATATTTTACACAGCCTAAAATATCTGAGCCACATAATTTAAACAGAAAAAATATGAATAAGAACTGTAAACTGTTTGAGAAATAGTTTCCCCACAAAATTCACATAAGTCCAGAAGAAAGGCTGTACAAGCTGAGAAAGCATGGAAATAGAGATCTACAATCACCAAAACAAAAAGACAATGTTAAATGAGATGCCAATAGCTATGAGTATACATTAAAAGCAGAAAAACACAGAAAATTGAATAATAAAACTAATAGACATGAAGAGAAAATTTACCGATAAAGGAGTTAAGAGAAAAATGAAAAAAGAATAATTTTAGACTTAGAATAACAGAAGGTCTGAACCGAAGGGTGTTTTTAAAGAAGAAGATGAAAATGTCAGAATAAACATTTATAGTATAAAAGGGTGGAAGGAATCAAGAAATCTCTCGCTTTTTAATTTTGGGAAAAAAGTATATCTACATTCATATGATGTGAAACCGCTGCTGAACTATTTCCCAGCATTCCCAACAGCGTGTAAGGCAGCCATTACCAAGGTTAGATGTTCAAAATAATCATGTTTTATTTAGAGCTATCCAAGGAGCTCTCTAAATTGTTATCATTGATTTTCAATAATTTTTGAAACAATCCAGATGTTGCAGAGGAGGAACAGAAAGGCGACTTTGTGCCAGTGCTTAGAAAAGCGTAAGTTCCCTTAGCTCCAGGCCTCTCAGACTAATGTCCGACCAGGGCTTTGAAATAGGATCATTGACGGAGGATTTGATTAATAGATAATGTAGTGTAATTAGTGACAATTAACATGGTTTTATAGAAAACAGTTCCCATAAAACTAACTTCATAACATGTTTATGAGATTATTAATTTGGTTGAAAATTATGTCATCATAGAATACTTCAATTTTTGTAATGTATTTGACCTGGTACTTCCAAGTATTTTGATTAACACACTACAGCAATACAAAACCAATGTGGCACTTGTTAAATGCATTAAAACTGGTTAAAATCTAGGTCTCAAAATGTAGTTATAAGCAGCAATCCCCACTGACTGTTGTTAGTGGGGTTCTGCAGGGGTTGGTTCTTGGCTGTATGTCATTTAACATTATCAGTGACATGGAAGAAGACATAAAACCAAGCTTGCAGATGATGTGACATTTGGGTCCATGGCCTGGAGAGATCTCTACTGGAGGAGGGTCTGACTGCTAGGACATTGGCCACAAACAAACAGTATGATTTCAGTAAAGCTGCATGTGCAGTATCTGGATGAAAAATACTTGAAAGAGAGGGGACATCTTCATAACAGAGGTGGTGAAAAGGACAGGAATCATGGTGACTGGTCTACTGGGTGTGCACTCCAGCCTGGTCCTGCACCTGGTGTGGTCTCTGAGCATATAAAGAGGAGACCATGCAGTGACAGAGGGATTTGGTTATGCCAGCCATAATGCTGTCAAAGCCCTTTGTCCTGTTTATGTGCCCACAATTCAGACAGGTTGATACCAAGCTGTAAGCAAAACATGGAAGAGTTTCAAAGATAATTACATTAGAATTACATGAGAAAACATGCCTTAAAAGAAAAAGGCTTATGGAGCTCCACATATTTACCTTGTCAGGACGGAGCGCAAAGATGTTTCTGAATGATGGAAAGTTGATGTTAGATGGGTCCTCAGACTTCTAGTCAGAAATACAGCAGCTTCTGGGCTGAAGCTGGAACCTTAACATGGATAGAGCGAAACTCTGAGTGAATGACTTTGCAGTAATGATCAATTTGGTCAGCCTGTCCTAAATAAAAAACATTCTTTTGTCTGTCTTCTTGAATGCTGTTGATTTTGCTATTTAGAGTGATAGATTCATAGCAAAACCAGGTCCAGTGCTAAAGGTAGAACATTCAGGAAATGAAGGTTTAACAAGTCCTACTAATAAGCCCATTATTTCCATTTCCTAAGCAGGCTACTGTAGATCTTACTCTGCCTGGGAGCTGGATAAAAACAGCCAGTTAATGCAGTAAAGGTCAAAATTTCAGAAGTGCTCTACAAATGCATTACAACCAACTACTAATAATTCTCTCCTTTTTTAAGGGGTCTGGTCATGTCCAAGGGAATGCCAGCTACATTTTTCTTAATGTATGAGCACAAGTTACACATAACAACCTAACAACACAATACTGCCTCTTTAATGCTAATCTATTCCTTGCAATCTACTAGATACATGTAGAATCATTGGTGTGTATCAAGAGAGCAAAATCAGATTCTGAAAATATCTGAAAGGATGCACTAGAGTGTACATAATAATGTATTTTAATCTGCCAGGCCTTAAAATTAATCATAAATTCCCACAGAGATTTTAATAATTTTGAGATGATGTTTTTTTCACATAGTGATATTCTTGGACAGAGTTCTTGAAATACTACATTGAAATGTGTGTGGGAGGGAAAAATGGGGGCCATTTTTCAATTACCAGGTTAGCTAAAATACAGATACGAGAGCCACTGTTTAATTGGTTGTTTTATTCTTTTTCTTCCACCTAATAGATAATCAGTAAGGTACCTCAAACACAAACTTTTATCACATCATAAAGTTGGCATACAGCATAAAGTTTATCTCTTTGGGTATATACTTAAGGGAACAATTCTCATCAGCAAATGTATGTACTGAAGAACTGGAAACTTTCTGGGGAAGGTTGCAAGCCCCAGCGTTTGAGCGATGAGGTTAACAGGGGCTCCACGCTCCAGGGCTTCTCCTCAAGCTGTTATTAGGCACAGACCCTAAAATACAATACTAGGTTCTTATCTTATATTTTGTCCTAAACATTTTTGTACCTTTATGGAAAACAATATGTTGTGATTCCTCATGGCTTCAAGTCACCCAGTCCCATAGATTTCACCCAAATAGCTGCAGCTCTCGCTAGTAAATTTATTTTACCAGAGCCACTCTGCATGTTACAGCAGAAGCCTTTTAAGTCTCCTGATTCGAAGCTATTTTATTTTTTTGGTAGATGCTCTGCCTTTGACATGTGACTGTGTATAGAGTACGGTAAACAGCATTGGTATTGCAGAAGGTCTGTGACCTTCAGAGCCAAAATAAAGGTGTTATTCCAAAACATACTATTGAATTCACCATACCAAGGTCTCTTTAATACATGTGGAATTAAACCAACAGATAAACAGTTACTATGCACCCCCGTTACTATTCCTTGGGAGATATTCGTGTCATAAGGCATCAAGCACAATGAGCAAAATGCATTTAACTCCTTAAAAAAAAAAAACCTTGTAATTTTTTTAATTAAAGAGTATCACTCGTGTTCCACCATTTATATGAATTTTGCACAGCTGTTTGCACTAATATGCGTTAAAATGGGCAATTACCACAGCAATCATAGAATGAGATAACACTCTTGCTCCATTTTAAATATATAGCCCTGCTTTTATCACCCTTACCCACAGACACACCTGGGTTTATGCTGTTTGCTTGCTTGTTTGTTCATTCCTTCCTACTAGTAGGTGCCAACAAATATTTCAGACAGCAAATATCTGACACGTTTCTAGGTCTTGTGTTAGCAGCTTCTGGACTATGTTTTTGTTTCCCTGTTTTAATGGTTAGGAGAAGCAAGAGGCAAATGGAATAATGATGTTTATGATGAGAGGGTAGATGAAGGGGTCGAGGAAAGCTGGTAATAGCTGAAGTGTGTCTGACACAGCAGTTTCTCTTCTGTATCACTATTTTATTTTTATGAGGCTGCAGCAAATTGATAGCTTCTGATACCATAGTCAATAAAACGTTGTGTAAATTCCAGCGATGGGCTGGAAAAAGATTGAATTAAAAGGGATGTATTGGGTCACATCCATATTTCAAGTCATTTCTATGCTGCCTTATCCCAATACCTGGGGGAAGCAGTTTCTTCACAACTAACCACCCAATTAGTACCTGCTGAGCTTGATGTTTGATTTTCTTCTAACTGCCCCATCTTTCCATGCAAACCAATTTCTTAAGAGTTTCCATTTCACCCCATGCAAAATTTTTTTTAGAAAGTTTGGACAAGTCAAAAAAGGGGGTTTTAGAAAGAAAATTATTCTGGAATCTTCCTGATCCTGGAAAACATTTTTTGGGAAACATGACGTGGCGGTCTGTTTAGCCGTGATTATTGCTGCAGTTATATTACTGCTTTGGCCAGGAAGTTTTCTATAGGATAATTCAGATCAGAAGGGACCTCAGGAGATCTCTAATCCAACCTTCTTCTTCAATTAGGCCCAGGCACAAGCTCAGATAGGTGCTTGGGGATTTCTGTGTTCAAGTCTTGAAAAGCTCCGAGGATGGAGACTGCACAACCTCCCCAGACAGCCTCTGGCACTGTCTTGCTGTGTTCCTGGGGAAATTTTTCTCCTTATATCAGTGTGAAGATGTCATACTTTTAACTTGTGCCGGTTGTCTCTTGTCTTCTCATCATGCCCTGTTATAAAGAAACCAGCTCCATCTTCTTCATGACTTCCCCAAGGGTACAGGAGGGCTGCTGCTAGGTGCCCTTAAAGCTGTCTCATTTCCAGGCTGAACAAGCACTGGTCCTGCAGCCTCTCATCACCGGACAAGTGCTCCAGCCCCAGCCCTCCTGCTGACCTCCACTGAACTTGCTCCAGTTTGGTGATGTTTTTCCTGTACTGGGGGGGGGGGGGGGGGCAGATATCAGGAAACAGGAAATATAGGGTGGATGTTCTCACCAGCATATGAAAAAGCTAACAGACTTCAAGGATGACAAGCACAGGTGTAGCACACTGACCTGCTGCACAGCTGGGCAGCTGCTGTTTTAGTGCTTTGGGCCAGGAGGGAGAAGAGCAACAGCACACCATGATGATGCTTACTTAGTCTACCCCATTACCAAGAGCTCTAGCCATCTTACCCTCCGATACCATTAGTTTCACTCATCTAAACTACCCATTGCCACCGTGCAGAGACCAAGAAAGCCTCCACAGTAGTGCTTCAGCCATGTCTATACTGGTAATTAAATCAGCGCCAGGGTGTTGGCTCAACACTACCCACTCCTGTCCATACTGTTTCGCTGTTCTCTGGCATGAGGGTAGTGCCAGCGAGTGCTCTCCCAGGCAGTCAGTCCCCCAGCACAGATGAGGTGGCATCATGAGCCAGAGGCCATTCCTGGGTACAGCTATGCTGTCCTGGATGGACAAGAGAGTGGAGAGAACCCAGGTGTGCAGATGCAAGCTGTGCCACGCTACATGGCTCTGGGACTGAGAACAGCTCATGTCCTGTTTATTTAGAATACAGCTGTCTTCATGTCTTTCCACACAGCCTTTCAAGCTTTCCTCAGCCTCTGTCACAAACCAGCCCTATCCTTTACTTGCATCAAGTTCAGCTGTAAAAAAATGTGGAGGGAGCAAGTGATGGAATTGAGCTTCAGGTGGACAGGATAGCTAGTATATGGCACTCTTAAACACCTCGGGGCCACTTACCACCTCAAACATAATCTCTGCCATCTCTAAGATCTCTACAATCGCTAACAACCTGTTACAAGAGGGTCACTCCTGCTTGCTTACAGGAGATTTGGTAGAATAGGAAAATTGCTAGAGCACAAAGACACCCTCCTGCACCCTCAGCTGGCCTGAGTGATGAGGTAATGAACTGGCCATGGGTGATGTTGTTTTTAAATCCAAATCATATAGAGTTGAATACGTGTAATTTACAAAAAAAACCCCAAACCAACAACCAACCAACCCCAAAACCCTAACCCCACCTCTTCATCCTTGAGGATTGTACTGGAGAATTCCAGAGGTGACTTTTTCTGCCATATACATGGCCACACTGTAAACCTGCTACTGCTGCCTGTCTTTTCATAGTTTTGTAAGAAAAAAGGGCAAGAGCAAAAGAATCTTAGAGGGAGATCTTAGAGAGACTAAGAGGGGGACTTTGAGGACTATCTCTGCATTTGGATTTATTCAATTCTATGTGATTTAGAGAAAAAAATATTTGCATCCTTCCGCTGATTTAGAAAAACCCTTAATGTTCATCATTACATTACTTTGATAGACTACAAGAGTGAAATATATTTAGAGCTTCCCCTGCAAGTGGTGGTGCTCATAATACTAAAATATAGTTTACACTTTATACAGCACATTTTATGGAGAAGGACTCTAAAGCATTTATAAAAATACAAGCAAATATGACTGCTTACCATTGAAATGCAACCTGGAGCTGGAGGTAAGTATTCAGCAGTGCACAACAGAAGAGGAGTTTATGACAGAGCATAAAGAAAAATTTTGCACCTACCAGAAACTGCAAGGGAAGTTTAGCTAAGTGAGATGAAATTCCTTAAGTCAGCATCTGGAAAGGACATCCTGCTTATGTATTTTTCCTCCTGGAAAAATGTCTCATTTCTGGCTCTTCACACTCAACCTTTTAGACCATGCTGAGTCACCATGAGCAGTGGAACTTGGAGAAGATAATAGGAGTGAAACCAATGGGATTCAATAGAAATTACTCTGAATAACAGATGGGATTTACTAGAGAATTATGTAAATTCTGGAGAACTGAAGAGCTAACCTATTGAACCAAGCAGCATTTATATCTCACACTTCTTCTAGTATGACATAGGGTGATGTAAACGCCCTGTGGAAAGAGGCATTACTATGTCAGATTTTTCCAGAAGAGCAGCATTAAGAAACCTATACATAACTACCTCACACTCGTTATGATGCCACTGTTAACACTTTTGCAATCCTCTCCTCACCAGCAATCATTACCGCTGCTCACAACACCGGCTGGTGCAGCATTGCTGGGAACAGTGTCTGGGAGCGTGTCTGATGTGCTGGGAAGGGTCCTGCAGGCAGGGAAGCAGCCTGGGTATGGTACTGCAGGCATCATGGCACTGCTTGTTACAGGCAAAGCTTTAAATGGCAACGAGAGTGGAGGGATTGCTGCAGTGTGATGGCTGGTGATGAACAGGGAAGACACTGTAAAATACTTGAAATATGTCCATAACAAGAAAAACTGTAACAACTGTATAATCATTCTTAAGAGCTAAGCAATTTTTAAAATAACAACTATAAGAATAATTTATGATTCATTTATTAATGCCTGTTCAGTAATTACACTCTTCAAAATGATTGTGATATTTACTGAATTGCTAACATTTTGTCCTTTTAATTAAACACCTCTTTAACCAAAGCAAGGTTGAATCTGACATATCCAAGTGAAGCATGTAGCACTGTGCAACCCACTAAAAAACCCTCAGAGGTTTATTAGCAAACTGGTATCTAAACCTGGCAGACTGCTTGCTTTAGCACCTTGTATGGATGTTGTGCCACTATTGCCAAGAAAAACACAGGTATAAAAAAGAACAGAATAAAAGCAAAAAGAGCGATGGTGAGAGAAGAAGAAATTTTAACAGAAATCTCCAAGACATCCTCCTCCTGGCCTCAATTACATGTACCAAAGTAATCCATGAACAGAGGTCATGTCAGACAGAGTATTTGGTATTGTCGCCTTGCAATTGAATACATGATATAGCGCTTCTTTAAGAGTGAGGGGCCCAACTTCCAAATTACCTGGCCTTTTACATTCACACCTTCAATGTCACATTCCCATAGTTTTGTATGTTTTCTGTTTTAATAGGGAACACCAGTTTTCTTCCTCCATTTCAACCCTCTTTTCTCGTTAGCTCAGCAGCAAACTATGGAAAGCCAAGATGGCACATTGCTGAGGGAGCTGGAAGCCGCACTGATGGCCATCTCAGCACTGAAAGCCATGGATAAAAGCAAGACAGTAAGTGTCAGGAGGAGATAGGACATCACCCCAGCAAGCAGGGAGGGGACGTGGCCATGGGGCTGGCATTGCTGCTGAGCAGACGGGACTGGCATGCAGACCACTGCAAGGGGTGGCACCCTCAGTGCCGCAGGGGGCAGCGCTTTCCTGGAGGGGGACAGTGGTGGGGCTTCTCTTGCACCTGGTGGCCCCCATGGCCTTTGTCCCTCCTGTGGGTCTTTATGCAGTGATCGTGGTGGGAAGGCAGAGTCCTGCAGACCAGTTGGTGAGCTGTAAGGTCTCCAGCAAGAGATGAAGAGACAGGATGTGCCCTGCAGTGCCTCTGGCTATGCATGTGTGTCTCCCAGCAGTGAGTCCCATGGAAACTCCAGCTGTGTGCCATGGCTGGCAGCAAGAGGCTGGCAGAGATGCTGGCAAACCACGTCCCTGCTGGCAGACAGCCTGTGGAAGGACATGGTCTCTCCCAAACCCTGTGGAACATGCCATTTTGTTTTCCTCTTTCAGCCATTAAGTGCATAAAGGACCTTTGCCTGTGGTTCTGCTGAGCCCAGAGAGAAACCTGAGATGCTGCAGCCTTCAAGTAGCACCTGAGACCTATGACAGCAAGGTCATACATGGCCAGAATGAGAGCATTTGCTGCTGAGATGCTACACAAGAAACATGATATTTATTTGGTATCTTACACAGGTGAGTCAAGTTGGCACAGCAGTGTTTGCCTCCTGTTTGTCAGTGGTCAAGCGCAGCTTGGCTTTCCCTGGGAAAAAATCCTAGGATTCCTGTAGGGCAGGGAAGAGCCACAGAGGAATGGCAGTTTGCTCTTTTCTCCTTCTCCCTTCAGCTTTTTGCTGCAATGACTTATTAAGGGGAGCAGATGATCAACATAGGATGGTTTCCAGGCTAATTGTCAGGAAAGTGAAGAGCTCAGCCCAAGCTCCACTACACCAGGTTCAGCGTGTCCTGCTGCCACCATCAGTGCTGCCCAAAGAGGAGGGCAACAGCTAGTCCTACTAATTCCTTAGCCTCAATGATATCCTTAACCCTGTACATAGCGAAGGTGCTGTGGCACTTGCCTGGTGGGAATGTCCTGGAGCTGCAGGACAGGAACAAGGTGCCTTTGTGCCGTGATGCTGGTGTGCCCTAGGGTGCTGAGAAACAAATAGCATAGGTTGTTCAGGTACTCTCTAAAGCTCATCGCAGGCACAGGCACACACACTTCGATGCACTGCCAGAGATATGTCCTGAAACTCGGGGAAATACATGTTACCTATTGCCTGGTGCCCTTGGCTTGCTGGGAACTGAGGCTGGGGATGGTGGGGCAGCTCCAGTGCGAAAGAGCCCCTGCAGTGGAGAAAACAACACCGATCTCATGCTCTCCCCTCCCAAATACTTCACTGAGGGGGTTAGGAGAGACTTGGCTCCTTGCTGCGTACTGTGGTGTTGTCCCTCCCTGTTGGCAAGAGTTTAACCTGCATTTGAAAAAGAAGTGAAAAGCAGCAGAAACAGAAGTTCTTGCAGCTTCACTTGCGTGTGCTGGCAGACACCTCCTATGCATCGAACCTCTGAGTTAGATCCCAAGCCCTGAATAAGTCAGTCTTTAGATTGACTGTTCTTTGGCCTTTCCAGCAATTTTCCCATCCAAGAGTGTGCATTTTCTGAGGAGTTAGTGATCCCACTCCAAGGATAACCAGGGTCGCTTTCAGGTGCATCTTTTCTTTTCTCCAGGATTTTATTTTTCCCTGTGGGGTTTAACTCTTACATCCTCATCCTGGGAGAAAGGGATCTGCACCTCATCTAATTGTGTAACCATTTGTAGCATCTGCTACAAAATGATGAATTGGTCAGATTTCATTAGCATTAAGAACCTAGGATTCTGAGGGAATTAAAAATTTATGGTCAGTTTTTAAGCACAATGAATAGACAATTCAGGTAATGCAATTTTATTATAGAATTGTATTCTTCATTCAAATCTCAAGAAAATGTTTTTTAAAAATTTCTCTCAGCAGCTTTCCTAAGTAGTCTGAATACTTTTTAATTAAAACCCATGGATGGGGCAAAATAACATAACTTTCAAAACCATTCCCTGAAGTCAGCCACTTTGAAATGTTAATCTGAGGTCATAACCTAATATTGTTAGTCAAATCAGTCTTTTAATAATATATTTATTCTCCAAAATTTTGACTGCATCAGCAACAATTACAGAGGAACATTGAATATCTCTAGTAGATTATCTTTATAAAAATTGTTTTAAGGGTACCAATACTTTGTGAGTTATTCTTACATATACTGTCCTGGTAATGATGATCCAGTCTGCCAAGACAGTATCAGTACCATGATCATTTTTGTGTAGCCATAAACCAGTTCTTGACTTTTAAAGTTATTGAAAGTTCATAAGACTTTTCAGCACTTCTGGTTTGAAGGACTACCTCTGACCTGAGGTAAGTGAAGTCCAGGACTGAAATTAGAGGATTTTTATGCAACAAGATTACTACCGTATCCTGACTCTGCAAACCTGTAAGTATGTGCTCAGCTGTAAATCCACAAGTGTCATTGTCTTTAATGGGACCATTTGTGTGCCTAAAAATCAATCATGTATACACATGCAGAATTGGAATCACAATAACAGAAAACAGATGCAATGATTAATTACCCAATTGAAAGCTGTTTATAAATACTGTGTCTGAGAACTCTACAAATCCATTGAAATTTGTGTTAACAATAAATGATCAAAGCCTAATACTAAGAGTAGAGCCTAATTAGTAGGACAGAAAGTGATAAATTCAATAGGTATTAATGAAGACTACATTTAAACATTGGGAAAACCTTTCTGGAAACAAGAGCAGTGAAGTGTAGTCACAAACTATTCAGGGAAATTATGAAATTGCCACCACTGGGGACTTTTAAAGAAGTCAGGCAAATTTCCCAGGTTTTTTTTTTTTGGTATCACTCCTCTGTCTTGGGGCAGAGGAACAGACAAGGTGATCGCTGCAGCTCTTGCACCTGGCATGCTGGTGAGTTATTAGTGTGGCATCCTTGCTACCAAAACACCGTTTCCCATTAATTAACCCTGGATCAGTTTAGGAGCAGGTCCCCAGATGCAAAGATCAGATGTGAAGCCGGCAAGGCACACAGCTCACTCCTGTAAGCCTAGTCTGAAAGCACAACACAATGCTTATACCAGCTTTGTGCAGGACAGACAATGTCTGATCCAGTATAAAATTAGAGCAGTATGTAAGCACCTGACTCATCAGGATCTAGATTATATTGATCTGCCTCCTTGTGTGAACAAATTGTGAACAAATTTGAAGCAACCAAAAGAGTTTGTGCTGGCTCAGTGCTTTGTATCATGGTGTAACTACCACGTATATACTTTGCAACCAGATGTGAAACTGCATCTTCAGGATATACAAACACCGTAATGCTTTGAAGAAGTGAAGTATCTCTGCCTTTTGACACTGGTTCCTTACAACATGCCAGAGGCTGCATGAGGAGCTTCTTGGCACCGTATTTTATCCTAGGAAGGGCTACTATGAATGAGTTGAAGAATGGCTTCTTTTGGAGACCATTTACTCTGAACATATCAGGTGGTCTAAGATCTACTTGATCTTGATCTACTCATTTCTTTGAATCATTACCACTACAGCAATACCACTGCCAGAATGGCAGACCTTCCACTGATAATACCGTTCCTCCAAACATTGCCAGCTCTATGCTGAGTCCCACCAAGAGACACAATTATTGCAAGTCAGGTTTGGTAGCAAAGGTAGGACGAGAAGGTAATTGTGACCAATATACCGCTTCAAACCATGCAAATATTTTCAAGCAGAAAGGTAAAAATGATTGGAAGCCACCTAGAACAGCCTTGAGGACAGGCCCTGATCAAAAGGAGGGGTTCTGCATGATGTGTAGGTCATGGGCTGTGGTGGGGTATTTTGAATTGCATCAGTCATTGACATGTGTCTACCTACGGCAGGCATGGGCCAGTTGTCTGGAAACCTTGCACCACCTGAATACTCAAGAGGGATGAGGATCTGAGTGTAACTTGGAGACTACATCCCTTGCACACTATAGGTAGCAGCCTCATAAAATGTAGCATGACCTTTATGACTAGCTCCCTGAAAATTGTTGCTTTTTCCTGCACATTATTGTTAATTCTGAGCCAAATTCAGCTTTCTCAGAGCTGCTTTTCTGTTTCTTCTTCACTCAGCATCTGTGGGTAGGTGAGTAGACCTTGATCTAATGGAGTGGAAGCTGGACATCATCAACACATGGGTAGCACCAGAGCCTCTATTGTCACCAGGGACATCCCACAGAGCAGACGTACCATGGAGAGGATTGATATTAATGAAACTATGCAGGTCAGACATGTGAAGAAGAGGAACAGCTACCCGCTACCACACTTTGGGGTCTGATGAATGCAGCCACACTGCAGCCATCGTGTCCCTGGCTGTTGATCCCAGCTGGCAGAGCGGGAGGTGTACGAGTTGCCCAGAAGTGCTAAGGTGTTGATGGACAATTCCCTGGTGCCACAAGGGTGCAGCCCACTTGCACTTCAGTCACATTTACTCACTTTTATCATGAATGGTCTTCACACATCCTGGAATGGCCTCACATTTTCTTTCTTCTCAGTTTTCATAAAAATACGAGTCCAAGTGGGAGGTTACCAGTGAGTATACCTTTTCTACAAGTACAGGGAGAATGAGAGGGGCTATGCAGTCTTTTGCTTCTGTTGTGGTGTTTATCCAGTATATATCCAGATATTTCCCAGAGGCTTTTACCAGAAAAGACATTTCTAGCCTGAGATGCAGAGAGCCCCAACCTGCCTACATCCAACACTAGTGAAAAGCTCTGAGTACTTTATCCTGAGCCTTCAGCTATGCTGTAAGAACCATATGTTGTCCTTTCTGCATTCACTGCTTGTGAAGATGGGCACTGGTTAGCAAAGGTCTCATGCTACGTTTCTAATCTGCTGGATTTCTGTCCCTGAGAATCAGTGCATAATGGCAGAAATTATTCTTCTGTATCTCCCACATTGTCATCCTGTTGGGCACTGTGGCCTGGGCTGGTCTTTGTAGGTGTACCAGTGCCATATATAAACCTCTATCTATGTAGTTTTCTCAAAATTTCTGCCTTCCAAACCAGCCTATGACATTCTACATGCCCTTCGCCCTGGTGAGATGTTGACTGCTCCCCAGCCCATGCAAGAAGCTCCACTCACCCAGCTGCTACATCCAAGGAAGCACTTCCTCGCTTTCTCTGTTGCTGTTCTTCAGTCTTAAGAGCACTATGCAAACATTAGCAGATTCATGTCTTTGTTTTCTTCAAGTTCTTTTCCTCTCAGGTACTAGTCACCGATTCTATACCTGCTATGCTGAGAGCCCTGCCTTGCCTCTGAAAGTCCACCACTATGCAACATCCAGCCCTGTGATGCCCCTCTCCTCTTAGCTTGCAGGCTAACTGGGCTGTGATTCACTCACAGCTCTGCATTGGTACAGCATCTAACATGGTGGATTCAGGACATATGTAGCCTTTAGGGGAGACAGCACTGCACAGAATTGACAGCTATGTATGAAGAAAGCAGCAGTGTATACATTTGCAATGTAATGTATTCAACATTACCATCTGGATCATCTTTAGCTTAATAAGCTGTAGAAGTGCTTTGTAAGAGCAACTTTTAGCAAGAACAAAAACTGTTCAGTGACAAAAGTTACAGATTTCTGAAAACTAGAAAAAGGGGATGTTGGGCAGCTACTGCTACTACCTGCTTTTATGATGTTTTTGTTCTCTTACCAGAGAAATCCTGATGTCATGAAAGAACTGAGGTCATCACAATGCAGGTTTGTATGACGTCTCTGTGCTTTGCCTGCTATTCACTCTGTAACGGCAACATAGTTTACTGGTACAGTATTTTGGATATCCCTGTCTGCACAGAGATTTCACAGTCAAATTACCACAGAAGCCAGAACTATGCATGAATGGGAATGTGAGTTCCAAAGTTTTTGATTCTTAAGTTTATGGAAGTTCTTCAAATAATTAATATTTTTGCAAGGAATGGAGCACAAAGCATTTCTCTCCCTCTAGTCAGAGATGTGCCAGATTGCTGTTTATCTGTGATCTTCCCTGCAATCTATGAAATTTGAAGCCTGGAGTGATGCATATTTAGGTCTTGGAATCAGAAATTTCAGTTCAATGCCACTTTCTCATCAAGTGTAGAGTATGGTGTACATCTCCAGATGGCCTATACAAATGCTCTGCCGTACTTCACTCACTTTTTGAATGTCAAGCATCTCTGGGATTCAGCACATCAACAATTAGCATCTTATATCCATTTGACAGAAAGGATTCCTCATTATTTCATACATTTATTTTTTAATAATATTTGCACACTGAATTCCTCCTCTGATAAAAGAAAAGGAGATAACTGTAAGGTTGGGGACTGTTTGTAAAACATTTTTCTTCTGTGCTGTCCCGAGTTGTTCCCTTCTTTAAGATGGTGGCCGTTCTGGGTGGAAGCTCTGTCAGTGAAGGACAGCTATCTTTCGGTCTTACACAGCACTGAGCAAACACTCAGCTCTTGTAGTGGTAGCTTTTTCATTACAGTATTAATGTAGGCCTTACCGCAATGGTACATGCACCTGCAGCAAGATCCTCTCCCCCAGGAAGCAAAGGATGTGCAGGGTACAAGAAACTGCTCCTCCACTCAAAACTGCCCCCAAATCCCCTCCTGTCACTAATTCCTTCTCTGAAATCCACATTTACCCACAGTCCCTGAAATGGTCACAGCCACCATTGCTACCTATGATGTCCTAAAACATGCTTTTGTATGTGTTTGAAAAGCTGATGTGGCATGCCTTATACCAGCCTACCTTGTCCACAGTACACACGTTGCCGCCACACACCCCTTAAAGCGTGCACGTGCACCTCTCCACATGATGCCCAACAAAAGAACCACAAATATAGGCACAACTAAGCGTATCTGACTCTTGATATTGTGATGCTAGAGCCTTTCAGCTACCTTTTCAAATCACACCTGCATGTGACAGAAACCAGCTTTTATTTAGAAACTCAAGCTGCTCACATAATCACCTGACTCCAGGAATGAGTGCTTTCAGGGAAAATCCATGAGTAGGGTTTGCTACGAAGCTGGCAACATTGGTGATGTTGCAGTCCAAATCCTCGTTATGTGGGCAAGCTACATTTAGGCTCAAAACTCATCCATGGATGCGTAGAAGTAATTAATGATGTATGCTCTTCTACTGATTGCGCTATTTAGTTCTGCACACGTGTGAGAACGTAAAAACTGCATGGAGGTATAAAGGAGGAATCCAAAGAGGGCTGCAATGAGTGAGAAGGAGGAATGCTTCCTAAGGACAAGGAGTGGCTGCAAGTCCCCAGGAAGTTGCGGAGTTGAGCCGTGTTCCGCATCAGCCTCCTTCTACTTTGCTGGTGTGAGGTATTGAACAGTCCCAGGCACCCTCAGGTCTTCTGAATGTGCTCCTGTTCCCCCTGCAGCTGCTGACCCACCAGACCTTCTTTGTGTTGTGGATAAACATACATGTGGCTGAACATACAAGTTCAGCCACGCTCATCATGAGAGAGAAGGCAGAAAGAAAGGGTACAGAGAATAGTCACCTACACGTTTATATTTTTGAAAAGCAACCCGTACTTTTCTTCCTACCATGCAAATGTTTGCATCTTAAAAAATACATGCAAGCAGTCTCACGTTCTTTCCCCACCCATGTCTGCATGGACAAGTGTCCTCATAAGGAAGGGGATGGGAATGCTGGTGGTGGCACAGTGAGGCAACAGAGGCAGGACTTCATCAGCTTTCCCACTCATTTTTGTTTTGTTTTGAAACAAACAGATCATGGGCAGGCAGAGAAAAATAAAATGTTTATATGTGACCCTGTGTTCAGCTTCTCAGGTAAAAATGTAAAATGTATGCAAGCAGTTTTTTAAAATGCATATTATGTTTCTGATAGACCAGAACTGCTGGAGCAGATCAGATCTCTCAGTTAAATATGCATTCATACATTTTAAAAAAATGTGTAATATTGACTATATCAGATGTAATGGCTCCTGTAGAGTCATTACGGTGCACAGTGCAGGCTCTTTATTTGGTATTGTATCAATTTGTAGGGTGGACTGTCATGGTGTTAATACAGATGTATGTTAATAACAGTATGGAAGCAGAGAAAATGCTGCATGTCAGTAACCAGCTTTAAATTCCCTTATTTTTAGCCTTTAAAAAATATATTCAAGCTAAATTCTCCCTCCCTCTCTGCCTGGTGAGCAGGGTCTGAAGCGTGGCCCAGGGTCGGTGCTGCATGTGGGTCACCAGCTCATGCTGGGGGGAGGTACATGCTGGATGTACAATGGTGAGCTGCAGCGCAGGGTGGAAGAGAGGGAATTTGGCCTGAAAAGATCAGATGGTTTGTGTCTTCACTGGCAAATGAAACTGCTTTAGGGTTTCAAGACAGGATGTGTGAAAAGATCAGAAAATGGCTTGATTTGTATTTGCTTTGACATGAGATAAAAATGTCTAATGTAATCGCAGTTAAAAGATGAAAGGAAAAATATATTTGCTGAGCTCAGATACCATATTGCATGTCTTGTGCATGTGAACAATTTTTACAACCAATTTATAAATACTTAAAAAACTGGTTTTCTGTGGAAAAACAAACAGAGCTAAAGAGAAATAAACAGCATTTCTACAATAATTCTGTAACTTCATACTGATGTAACCCACCAGCTCACAGAAAAAGCCCTCCATGTAAAGGAAACCAGAAAAACTATAATGATTTTCAGATACAGTTGACAAGAGACCATTTAGTAAACTTTTATTTTTTTTAACTAACAGTATGCAGGGATGTTGTATTCTAGGCTGCTACTAATAATCTCATCAGAATGCAAAAGCAGTGACTGTGTTATAAAATCAATGATCTGTTATATTCTGCAAGAATTTACAAAAGCCTAATGTCATTTACTACACCATGAGAACCATACTTGGATTAAAAAAACAAAAAACCCCAACAAAAAACAGAATTAAAAAAAAAAACAACGATTACAGCTGACGAAAAAACAAACTGTTTGCTAATGTCAATTTTTAAAGGTATGATACATCTTAGGGTTAAAAAAAAAAGAATATATCCACAGCTGAGAAAAGGGAATGGCCTTTGTGTTTGGGAAAGTGTCACCCAACAAGTCGATCCGATCCACACTCACACCACAGTTTTTCTATGGCTAGTCAGTCCCCATCACCCTGCCATGGCAACTGGGTTTGTGCTCTGGGCTCAGGCTCTGGGGAACTTTGTCAATGAAGTTTGAGGGTTTTTTTCCCTAACACTTCTGACATAAGAATGAGAGCACCATTCACAGAAATAAGTTTTCAAATGACTGCAAAGGAAGGACTTTTTTCCTTTTTTTTTTTTAATTTAATTTATTTTTATTATTTTATACAGAATAAATGAAGCAAAACCTAGACAGATCCAAGATCTTGCCATGCACCGAACACATCATCATCACCATAATGGTTGTTCCCTTTCACCAGCAATAAGATGTGTTTTGCAAACATAAACTAATTAAGCCCCACAACCTTGGAAACGCGTCTGTAATTTCCTATAAAAGGGAAAACTTAAGCAAAGGCCAGATTGTGACACACTTACTAAGTACAAGTGCTCCACAAGTAGCTCCATTGACTTCCGCGAGACCCTTTTTGGTGTAATGTGTAGTTCAATGAGAGGTATCACAGCCTGGTGTTAAATGACTTGCCTGGAGGCGCACAGCGAGTCAGAGCGGGGCCGGCACCAGGCTCTGGGACCCAATTCCATCACTCCCAGGGATGTAAATTGTACTGAAGTCGATGGGAGCTGCGTGCATTCGCCCGATGGGACCAAAGGCCCCCCCCCAACTCCTACCTGCGAGCCTTGCTCTCAATCCCTCCGTCCAGGCTAGGGAAGAAATGAAACTACCAAGAGCTTCTTGGAAACAGCCTGTGACGAGTTGTGCTGCTTTGGAAAAATTACAGGTGCTTTTCGCCCTAGTGCCTATTTGTGTTGCAGGCTGAGGTCAGTCATGCCATAAAAATCAAGTCCTTATTTCGGCAAATGGGAACGCAGAAGATGTTGGCCTGAAAAAAAGATTGGAGACGAGAGGCAGCCAGGCTGTGCAGGGAGGCTCAGCCCCCAAAGAGCTGGGGCTGGGGCTCTTGGCTACCGCAGTCTGTCAAGGGGCTGGCACCCAGTGGGCGATGGGGCAACCCTCCTGCATGGTCCTGAGGGTAGCCAGGTACCACGGAGTGAAACTGGCTCCGCTCGGGTACAGGCTGCAGGTGCTACAGATAGCACAAGGTTGGGACAAAGAACGCCTGTAAAAGGGAAACTGCACTGCCCATGATGAAAAGCAGAGTTGCGACATGTCCTGCAATTACAGGACATAGAAAAATTAGAAATGTGTGGTGTAGCTGTACTTGAATCACGGTTTGGATCACATGCTTTAAAAACAGGGAAGACAGCTCCACGTTGCACAGTAAGGACCAAACATCACACTAAGGAATTGCTCCTTGGGAGTAGTAAACACTAACTGCCACTGATCTCATCTTAGAAAGAGCTCCTAAGCAAGACAGTGAAGGCTGCAGCAATGCAGTCACACAGGTAGGTCAAGCAAAGGAAACCAGTCTTGGCATTTCTGAGCTTTTGTGTTTGACATCAGCTCTTCACTGAGTGTTCTCCTAACTGTTTTTCCCCGTAACAATATACAGAGATTGATATTTCATGTGATGCATCTCTGGAGAACAAACAGCCTATGGTTTAAAGATGGTATAAAGCTTTTGCACTTTCAGACTTGTGTGTTCTGGACATGCCAAGGTGCTGCACACAGCTGCCAGCAGAGGCAGCTCATCCTTTGAGGTCCTCATTGCTATTGCTTAATTTCAGAAAGATTTTGAAGAGCAAGTCAAGAAAGGAATGTTGACTTGTTATCCTAAGCTTTCAATGCAGCTGGTTCACCAGTGTCATGAGTGAGAGGATGCATTTAACAGTGGTTAGATTCTCTTTGATGGCAGTAAGTAGAGAATAGATTCAGTCTTCATGCAAGTGGACTAACAAAACCAAGAGAAAAGACTTTTGCCTTTAAAATATAGAGAGGGAGAAACCCACATACATTATTCAAGAAGGTCTTTAGCCTGCACTTTTAGGTCCATTCTGAGGTTTTTCTAAACAAAAAAAAAAAAAGTGGGTTTTTCTTTTACAGAACAGTGTGCAAGCTTTGCTTGTGTTTCTTTCCATGTCGGAGGCCCAGATGACAAGAAGTGAAAAGATCAGGGCACCAGCAGCTCTGGAAGGCTGCATTCCCCCCAAGCCTCTGAGACATGTTTGTCCTAATGTCCCTTTTTCTCTCTCCTCCGCTATTGCTATTTTCATTTGCTGACAAGCCCAACATTAAACATTTGCTGGAGTTTTCATATCGATAGTACGTTATATTGCCATTACTGAACAGTTTGGGGCTTTGTGGCTAGCTACCATGACAATAGATGCACAGCCTGGAACCAGTTTTAGTTAATTAGAGTCAATCAATCCAAACTTTGCTAACTTACTCATGTGAAACAATAGTATAATGAACCAAAGTCTGCAAGATGATTGGGAAACACAAATTATTGCACCCTGATAAATTAAATGTGACTATTGCAAAACCTTCCTTCTAAATGAATACTTGGAGACGGAATGTATGGGTGAATAAGCATAATTTAGTATACAGAAAAAAAATTAAAGAAGCTGTTATAACCCCACTTCAGTGTTCTCATTTTTTTTTAAAAGAAATAAAAAGCCAGATTTTTGTATATATAGGACCAAATAAGTATAACATTTTTAAGATTACAATTTTTACACCAAGTAATCTTACAAAATCGACTTTTCATCGTTTACGAGCTAAATTTCACAATATACGTGGTCTCTGAAGAAGTGGAATCATTCTGTTTTGTATGTCTTTCACAACTGCTTATTTTTCAAAGCTATTTCCTAAATGTTTGTCTGACCTTGACAAGGGAAAGTCACAAACCTCTTCAAGCAAGGATACTGCTTTCAGACAGCCTGTGAGCAGGCAAAAAGACTTTTTGCCCCCATTTTAGGGTCATAAATATTTCCCCAATTCTTGGAGTTAAACTTATGTACCAAAAGAGAATTCCCCTTTCCTATCTGTTTTCTCTTGATTTTCTGGAAGTGCATTTGTCAGAATAAAAGGACCCAGCTGATAAAAACAGTACCAGGATGGTGTTTAAGTTTTTGTATTAAAATTGCAATTTGGGTACATGAGCTGGCCTATAATAAGCTACTCCAATGGTTTATGGCTTTCACAATGTCTGAGTTTTGTCCAGTATGCTTCTTACATTTTTTAATTCACAGTATGTCTTCCTCATGTGCTACAGTGTACAAAAGGAGACACATGGCCAAGTACCGAGGCCCTGTCCTGAAGAGGTTAGCGTGTAGAGATGCAATGGATGAAATACAGTGCATGCATGAACCAGCCAAGCCACAGAGGATCCTCAGAATTAAGGCAAGTGGGATTTAAGGAGCGGGTTTAAGTGAAAGTGAGGGGAACTCTTCGTATGATGGCTTCACAAACCAGCATGAGAGCTGAAAAACTGGATGTATCACCTAATATGTCTTCCGTAAATATTTCAAATTGTCTGTTTGATCAAAGACCACTTTCCAGAAGCAGCAAACTATTTTTGCACATTGATATAGTGACAGAGGTTTGGAGGGGAAGGGGGTTATGTGAGGAACAGGGCAGAAGCTTACCTATTCTCAAAAAATAATTAAGAAGCTCTTGAACCTTATGGTATGGGAAATAGTTTGTGTTTGAGACTACAGTTATTTCCCAGATGTTTCCTAAATAACCAGTCCTGAGGTTTATGAACATTTGGATTCTGAATCACAGGTATGTTAGGTAAGAAACAGTGGGATCTGTGACAGAGGTAACCACATTTTTCCTGCCACATCTATTTGTATATTATTTTCCATGAACTGTCTTAAAGCTGTACGTTGTTTAACCATATGAGGGCATAGTAGATGTTGCAGAGGAATAAAGTTGATGGATACTTCCTCTTCTACCTATTTCAATGTTACATGGATTCTGCTTTTCATCTAGAGGCTAATCTGAATCTGATTTTGAACCGCTTGTCCCTGTGAAAGAAGATAAAAATCTGGGTGTTTTCTACATCTTGTTAGTGCCCAGCTGCTCTTCTACCGGCAGTTCTGGATAGACTGGAAAAAAAGAAAAAAGAAAAAAGGAAGAACTGAATCATTTAAGACTGCAAATTAGGTGTTTGGCTGAAAGAAAAACCTGAGATATCATTTTTACTTATCTGTCCTGATTTCGGCTGGGACAGAGTTAATTTTCTTCCTAGTAGCTGGTGCAGTGCTCTGTTTGGATTTAGTATGAGAATAATGTCGGTACACACTGATGTTTTAGCTGTTGCTCAGTAGCGCTTACTCTAAGCCAAGGACTTTTCAGTTTCCCACGCTCTGCCAGTGAGCAGGTGCACAAGAAGCTGGGAGGGAGAAAAGCCAGGGCAGCTGACCCCAACTAGTCAAAGGGATATTCTGTATTACAGAACGTCGTCATACACAGTATATAAACTGGGGGAGTTGGACAGGAGCCACCGATCACTGCTCAGGGACTGGCTGGGCAGCGATCAGCAAGCAGTGAGCAACTGTATTGTACATCACTTGTCCTTCTTGGGTTTTATTTCTCTCTTTTTGTTGTCTCCCTTTTCATTACAATTATTATGATTCTCATTGTTATTATTATTATAACCATCATTATTATCATCATCATCATTATTCCTCCTCCTATTATTATTTCAATTATTAGACTGTTCTTATCTCAACCCACAGGTTTTACCTTTTTTCTGATTTTCCACCCCATCCCACTGAGGGGTTGGGGGGCTGAGTGTGAGCAAGCAGCTGCGTGGTACTTAGTTGCTGGCTGGGGTTAAACTGTGGCAATATCATAGTTGGATTCTTAAAGCTAAGGCTGTCAGCTGTTAATAACTAATTCAATCAAAACCAGCTGACACACATTTCTCAAGTTGTTCAAAAGACCTAAAATGGTATCTTTCTCTGCAATTCAGTGAAGGGGTCAAGAAAACTAATAAAGTAAAAAGGTGAATGTTAATAGGAAAATTTTATTAGCACCTGAAATAATTTATGGTATAGGTTTTTCAGAAACTGTCCTATAAGAATTGTTCTACAGTAATTTCACTGCCTTTCTTTCCTTTCTCCCATGCTCTGAATTTTCCTTCCCATATTCAATCGCAAACACATCTGAAATATAGCTATATATTAAATAAGTGAATTAGAGAAAGTACTCACCTAATACATTCAGTAAATGCATAGGCCTGGTTACAGATAACCAGTATTTTCCATGTCTGTTCTACCATGACTATGTATTAGTGAGGCATAGGAATTATATAAAGCATACTTCTGCTGTTACAGGTATTGGTAGAGAATTTTAAAAAGAAACAAAGGAATAAAGTATGTGGAAGCCATAGCAAATGAAATACAGTGTTATTTCATAAAGTAAATCTTGGAAGGTGGATCTCAGAACTTGGGTCAGTTTTTCGATAAGAGCTTAAAATCAGGTCCTTTAACTCCAGGAAGCCAAGCTTTGATTTAATATGCAATGTAAGTCTAGACAACGCTGTTTTGTACATATATTTAGAGAACAGTCGCTTCTTTAAATATCTCTTGGGTGGGAACTCATCTGAATCCAGTTACCTTCACTGATATGCCTCTGACTGAATAAGCCGCAACATGACCTTGCAAATTTAATTCTTCAGTAGAATAATGATGAGAAATTAAACCATCCATTTTGCTCTGACTTTTCTGTATTCTTCATCCTAAAATTACTGCTTGGCATTCAGACCCTCTTTCCCCTACACACAACAGTTTTTGTTTAGTTTTAAAACACAGGAATAATGATACAGACAATTATCGCCTTTTTCTCAGATGGGAACAACCGCAAGTGCCTATCAGTATCCCAACACCGCTGTGCTCTCTATATATGCCTTTTTCCTTACCCGTCATTGATCTGACCATGTCCTTTTGCAGTTACTTAATAACTGTGAAGTCTTCGCTGATAGCATGCTGTTCACAAAATAGGTTTCTCAACCTTAAATATACAGTAGAAATACCCTTTGTTTACACTAGTCATACCGATGAATGCAACTCATATTTGCATCTTAATTTCTATGCAGATGCAAAGTTTCGTTAGCCTCTAGCAATGTACACTAGGAATGGGACCAATGATTATGCAAAATCATACCGTTGTTAATGACCATAACCAGGAAATGGGTGAACCTGTTTTATTTTCTATAAATCACACTGGTTCTTTTGCTGCCTTCTCTTCCCTGTCAAAAATCCCCGTGTAATGCAGTTTAGATCCAAATGACTGTTAACAGGGAGTCAAACTGCTATCTAAGTAATTCTTCCATCTTGTGACAATTACGTTTTTTCTTAAATAATTATCACTTAATACAATGACAGGAGCTTACTCTGTTTTCTAAAGTTCACTGAGCGGCCTGATCCAGATTCATTTACATTCATAATCATCACCTAAGAAGACCTGTCGTCCTGGTAACTTCAGCCAAAAAATTACTCTTTCAAAAATTTTGCCATGATCTTCTCAGAAACCCTAGGAGAAATCAGACAATCTTTCCTATATTTGAAGATCTGTCCTTGGGAGTAAGCTGTGCCCATTTTCCTTTGGTCTTTACCCAATACAGACTAGAAACATCAGCACTGATAAACTGATCAAAGGAAGAAATGCCCTGCATTTTCAAAGCTCTTGCTTATTTCTTCAGTCTTTGCTGGCAGTTTGCTATCATGAACATGGTAGTTCATATTCGTGACGTTTGTAGCCAGAATGAGGAGGAAACTGGACAAGGTGCTACAGTTGCTCTGGAAGGTCCTGGTAACCTCATAAAACATTAGCTGAGAATCTGCCTATACAAGTGACTGCACACGATTCCCACTCACACTGCTTTATCCTGTGGTTCTTTCACCCCTGCTGATGACACCTGGTCTTTCCAGGCTTTATTTCTTACTGTGCAGCTTTTTAACATTCTCTTCACCCTCACAAGTACCGAGGCAGTGCCCAGCTGGGGTATAAAGCACTGTGGTGTCCCAGTCAGGAGCTGCGCCGCTGTTTCTTCAGACGAGCAGGTAGGATGTACAGGGTAGAGCTGCAAAAACCTTCAGGCCAGAGCAGTGCCCTGGTGCAATGCCCAGCCACTGGACTTGTCATATCCTCGCCTCCTTCCAAAGGAGGGAACATGAGTATACCCATGGGTACGACGGCACGCTGCAGTGGGAAACACTGAAGGTTGAATGAACGATGGGACATTAGGAGAAGCCGGTGTGGTGAGAGAAAATGTTCATAGTCTCCTGGTGCTGGTTTCCTGATTTTCATCCATCTCCAGTGCCAAAGTCCCCAAATCTGTTGGCTGTAACTAATAAATTCTGTAAGAGATTTAAGTGTATGATAAACATTCCTAAGAAAGGATTTATACTGCATAAACCCCAAAACATTTTAAGTACTTCTTTCCTATTTCACCACAAAAGTATTTCATGCACATATTTCATCCCTAAAGAACTGCAGTTATCATATATTTTCAGAACTTAGGGAGCCTTTTTTCCCCCAATGTTGATGCAATCTATCACAGAATACTAAGAACATTTAAAAAAAAATCAAACCAAAAAATGGTAGAGGAACATCCATAGATGCGAGTAAGTTTGATGCTTTAATATTTTCATTAGTTTTTAAAAAATGAGACCCAAAAGTATAATATTAAAGGGGGAGGGGGGGGGGAAAGTCATTGATGAAGTTTCAATATAATTCACTAGAAGTTAGAGTACAAATACGTTTACATACATTAAATGAATTACTAAAATTGTTTAAAACATTTATATAATGGGTTCTTGGTAAGATGTAATTTGAATTATTT